>NW_005871083.1:7105684-7249784 GCF_000147115.1 Myotis lucifugus | reverse complement strand
ATATATATATATATATATATATATATATATATTTATATGTGTATATTGTGTCTGTGTATGGATGAGTGTGTGAGAGAGAGAAAGAATGTGTGTGTGTGTGTGTGTGTGTGTGTGTGTGTGTGTAAAGGTCACGTTCTCTAGAAGCAGAGCCTGAGGCAGGGATTCAGAGGCAGGTGATTGATGGAGGGAGTGCTCTTTGGGACAAACCTGTAAGGGAGGTGAAACAAGATAGAAAAGGGGAAAATATTGAACAAGGATATGGTCTCAGGTAAAGTCTAAGCTTATCCTGACTCAGGGGGGGATAAACAGACCAGAAGCATAAATATCACATAAATATCTCAGAATAGCCCCACCTTGAGACAACAGGGTCAGCCTTTATCACCCATTATTAGGCACTGGGCCCCAGGGTGGAGGGAATCACCCCTCCTGGGTGAAGAGGCTGCTCTCGGATGATGATAATTCTTTGGAGAAGGTGGCCAGCCATGAGTAGCAGGAGCCAACATTTACAGCAGTTGGGGATGGACACACTGCTGCCATAAAGGAGAGCTGTACAAGGCACCGAGATACATGTTATATACACAGGGTGCCCAAAATGCATACACACTTTGAATAATTATTAATTCCAATGGCTTCAATCTGAATAGAAAGAAACACCAATTGAGATATCAGAAAACAAGTGTGCATACATTTTTGGGATACCCGGCATATGAATACAAGTATTTATTGCACATATGTGAATGAAGGTAATGAAATTGCATGTACACAAACATGGGAGTTGGGGGAGGCGAGTAGGGGAGAGAAAGAGAAAGAGGGAGGATGACTTCTATTTCCTCTATTGGTTTGCAACGTTATTATGAGAATACAATAATGTAATACTTGAGGAAATACTAGAAACTCTTGCCTCGGGCATTCTCGAACCCATCCTCATTCCACTTTGCTATTCCTTCTGCCTTGGACTCCCCCTCGCCCACCCCACCCCCCAACTAAGTTTACCTGTGACTTCAAAGTGCCTATCACGTGCCTCCTCTTTGGAAGGCTCCCAGGTCTACCTCCTCCTCTAACCACTCACCTACTGCACTTGTCATAATGGAAGGCTCATAGATAGGGACACAGGAACAATACCCTAAGTGTGCAGTAGCCACCTTAGGAATCAATCATTTATGGCTTCAAATTCCAGCTCCCTACATAACACACACGTTGCCTTTGGCAAAGTCAAACCTCTCTGCTTTCCTTTTCTGGGAAGGTGGGTGATGCCACCAACCTCAGAAGTTTTATTATACACTTTAAAAGCTATGGTTATAGGTTATTGAATGGTTTTTCTCTGCATGAAGGAGCACATTGTAGCACATCCAGGTTAAGTAGACCTCATAACAGCTTTGAAACCTCAGGACTCTATCAAAAAAAAAAAAGGAATGATTCTACTTGGACTCAAAGGAAACAAAAAGAATGCATAGTTCTTACACTAAAGGAATCTAACATTAAAGAGAGGAAAAACATGAAAATGGAGGCCAAGGGGAGTCCCAGGCCATAAGCCAAATCTCCAGGTAGCAGCGGCCCAGGAAGGCATGCTCAGCTATACTTGGGTATAGTAAGTTCTGAAACAGTACCCTCCAATTCTGGTGTCCCGGACTGCTTCCTGCCCTCCCACTGTGTTCCACCAGGAGCAGCCATCCTCACTGTCCAGCTACTCTTGCCGGGTGCTCCTCAAACCATCCTGGGATTCTCAGCCTTCTAGATCTGCTGTCCTGGAATTGGCCTGAATTTCAACATTCATCAAAGTATTTTGCTTGTAGCAAAAGGCATTCTTTGAATCCTCCTCTCGAAGGCTGCTCCATATTTTCTGGTGCCAGTTGGCATCTAGCTCAAAGCATTGGCACCATGTTTGTTGTTCTCAGAAAAATACTGCAAAAGGCAATGCCATCTTAGCAGCTCGTGTAGTGGAAAAATTGAGTTTGTAGCCTATTCTGTTTACCAATAATTGCATGGTAAGTCACTTCAAAATAGTTGCTTCACATAGCCATTTTGTTCTTTCTCGTGGTTCTATGGGTTGGCTGGGCTGACTGGATAGTTCTGCTGGTCTTCCCTGGGGTCTTTCATGCCAATGCGGATGGAATTTGGGGCTGGTGTCATCTGGAAGATCAACTGGGATGTTGGCTAAAGTCCCAGAGCATCTCCTGGGTAACAGTGGCCACAGGGTGTCTCCCACACGGCAGAATAAGGGAGGGAAGGAAGAGGCAAGTTGTGAATACCTGCATCTCATGTTTTAAAATCATGAACACACAACAACAAAAGCCCAGGAGTGGATCAGGTATTTGCATAAGTGCCCTTTGCCTCCTTCATTTCCACCACTTGTCTGTCCATGATCGCCATCAGCCAGCAACAAGGGAATCAGTGAGCCAACTCTCAGGCACAACCTCCAACACACAAGTAACATCTCAATGCACACACATGCACACCATCCCACAATGGGAGTGGAAGGAACGAGTTCATGGAGACGCTTTCATGAGAATTGTAATTTTCTACCTGAAAATTAGAGTATTCTGAGGTTCATAACATTTTCTGATAAGAATCTCTGCTGCTCTGCAGTATGTCTCTTGTCATAGGAGTCCAGCCCTACAAAAGATCTTGGAATTTCAGAGTCCAATTACCTTTCCCAGAGGCAGTACTAACAGGGATAAAGCAATGAAAAATGACTATATATTTCTCAATTTTCGTTGATAAGGCGAACCAAAGGTGATAAGAAGACCACAGATTTTTTTCCTGAAAACAGTGTTTCTGGATACACTGCCTTTTCTGCCTGCTCTACCTAAAATAGCAAGTTAATCACCCTCCACCAAGATTTAGTTTTCTCTGTGCATTTCTAGTTGCCTGATATTATATCTATTAGTTTACTGTGTCTCTCTCTACGAAATGTAAACTCCCGAGGCAAGGACTTTATCTTGTTCATGTAGATCCCCTTAAATAACCCCTGTACATAGTAGGTACTCATTAAATATCTGCTGAGTGAATTTATTAACACTAATTTAATTCTAACTTTTTGAGATTGTGCTTTGCAAGATGAGAAGTTATCCTTAACAAGATGGCAATGTGCATTAATAACATAATGCTCAGGAAAACTACAAGAACATTTAGAGGTATAAACAAAGAACCATTGAGAAAGCATAGGGAGAAAGACTTTATAAATTCGAGCACTATCCATTAAAATTAACAGAGGTGTGGTTCAGACAAAACCTTAGCATACCAGAGGCTTGCTATGGGTTGGGTCCTGTTTCAAATGCCCATTGTCTATGATCAGATGTCCTCACTCCATGACCTTGGATTATGAACTTGTATAGAGCTTCTTCCTCTATAGGATAAACCTGTTATCTGCCTACATACCCACTAAGGTTCCTTTCCATGATAACACAAGAGGGAACTATGAAAGAAGGAGCAGCATTTTGGCACCAATTCCTCAGTAAGTCTGAGGTGTGAGTAATGAAATGGCTTTAGACTAAGAAAGGTTCTAAGACCCATCAGCGAACTGTCTTCTATCAAGGTCTATCTACAAGGATGGTCTCCATGGAGTTAATTTTGATAAAAAGAAAATTGGAAACCAAAATGGAAACTTTTCAGAATTATTTACTTTGAACTAATTTCAGACTTAAAAATTGCAAGAATTGTTGAGTTTCCATATACTTCACCCAACTTCTCCTAAAATTTTAATAGTCTCTTTCTCCTTGGTGCCCTAAAATGTAGCCAAGTTGCATCTAGTTATGGGTCTTTTTTCTGTCATCCTGATTTGAGCTTAGTGTCTACTCAGTACTGGAAAATTGTCTTCTATTATATCTTTGATTATTTCCTCATTTCCATTGTCTCTATGCTCTCTTTGGGGAACTTCTACTTGTTGGGAACTAGGCCCTCATATTTTGATCCTCTATGTCAATGTTTTGCCCATGTTTTCTCTATATCACTTTCTTTCTATTCTGAGAAATTATTTAAAATGCTTCATCCAGGTGTCAAATAATATTTCTTACTTGATTAATAGTATGATGGCAATAATAGTTTTGCTTCAGAGCAAGATTGCTCACTTTGGTACCATTGACATTTTTGGACAGATGATCCTTTGTGATGGGGAACTATCTTCTGCCTTGAAGGATGTTTAGCAGCATCCCTGGTCTCCTCCAGCTGGACACCAATAGCACTGTCCCCAGTCGTCACAGCCAAAATCGTCTCCAGACATTGTTAATCACCCCAGGTTCAGACCACTGATTTAGAAGTTTAATTTCCCTATTTCTTCTCTTTTATAGTAGGCTCCTCTTTTATACGGCCACAATTGCTAATAGGATTATTCCATGGAGTCAGAGTCATAGGTTCTTGTGAAGTCGCAAAAAAAGCATTTTGGGAACTCACACATAAGAGGACGTGAGCAATCATGGCAATCATGGCAGGGTTTATTGGAGTGAAAACAGGTGTCCAGTGTCCCATCCATGACCGGGTGGCTCGCTGCGAAAGAAGTCCAGCTTTTGGAGCCGCAGGCCCACACTTGTCCTCACCAACCTCAGAAGGGCCAGGGCTTGGAGATGCTGCGCCATTTCTCCAGCATTGCATCCAAAGCTTCAGTATTTGTCCAGCTCCGTCTCTGCCTGGGCTTGGGCCCGCGCTGCTGCCAGGCACTCATGGCTGCTACAGAGAGAGAGTGTGTGCGAACAAAGCAACCTCGGGCCTTTGTTACCTTTCCCTGTATGTCCTTGGGTTTGGGAAGAAGAAAGCTTTCTTTTAAATTAACCAATATTCTTCCTAATTCTGCGCAGGTTCGTGCTGCCCCTGCCCCCCTCCTGGATTTTCCCAGGCTTGACTCTCCCCTTTATGTCTCTATTTTGGCTTCTGTAGCACATGCCTCAGCAGAGTAACTTCCCTTTTCCTGGTTCTCCTTTCCCCTCCCCCCCCCAAAAAAAATCTGGGGACGAAAGGCTGTTCCCTGGGGAGACTGGAAAGCAACCTTCCTCCCTACTCAGAGGGGAGGGAGGGGTGTTCATTCCCTTGGCAATGCGCTGGCCCCTACAGTGTCTGGAAGCTGTAGTTTCCTAGACCATCAGGCTTGGCCAGTTTAGTTCCCTTCTCTTTTGTAATAACTAACTAGCTGCCTATGCTAACACTAATACAATTAGGCTTTGTTAAATTTCTCTCCCTTTCCTTGAATTAGTCCTTCTTTTAGAATTAGGTGTTCTATTTGTTCATCTTGGTCCTCCTCTATCATTGATTTCCCTTAACTGTTGGTGGTCTTGCTGTACATGTTCAAGAATCAATTAATATAGATCAATTAATCAATTAATATGTCACTGAAGTGAGTCTCTGGGTTTTTTTAAAGTAGATTTACCCCCCTCCCCCAATAGACCTCTTCCCTGAATCCGGGGACAGACTAGGAACTCAGGGAGCAGCCTGTGAATAAGCAGGTTTCAATGTGGGGTAAACCAGTCCAAAGCAGGCAGGCAGGTCGACTGATCCCTCAACAAATGTCAGTTCATAGAATGCTTTACTCTGGGACACTAACACCCAGACCTAAGTTCTACAGAGGTCTTCTAATACGCACCCTGATTCCTGCCTCTCCTCCAACCCTTACCCTCTGTAATCTACCGAACCCAAGCCAGGAATGTCTCTGAGGCTCCAGGAAATAATAATTCCCAAACTTAACCCAACTATTACTGCCTTGCCCAGGTGTGTTCTGAGCCCCTTCTTCCAAATGTCTTTCAATAGGTAGATGACTCAACAAATTGTCACATTCATGTTGTGGAATACTATGCAGCAACACAAAAGAATAAACTACTGATGCCTGCAACAACTTGGATGGATCTTAAGGGAATTATGCCAAGTGAAAAAGCCAAACTCCGAAACTATATGATTCCATGACAAAAATAAAGAGGTGGAGAACAGATTAGTAGTTGCCAGGGGTTAGAGATGGAGCAGGATAGCACAGTGTGGGTGTGACTATAAAGTGTAGCACGAAGGAGATCTTTGTGATAATAGAATACTTCTCTCTTGATTGTGGTGGTGGTTACACAAATACATATACACATGTGATAAAACTAAACATACATACACACATACTTATACACACTGCATGTAAAACTGATAAATTCTGAAAAGCTCTATGGACTGTACCAATATCAACTTCCTGGCACAATGTTACCACTGGAGAACACTGGGTGAGAAGTAACTCCCTTCATAGAACTGGTATGGAATCTTCCTCTATACTTTTTTTTGCAAACTCTCATGGATCAATAATTATTTCAAAAGAAAAATATCTCTAAGTGGGGTCACTGTGATCCCATCTTCATGCCCACCACCAGATAGCCACAACCTTCTCCGACCCACTGAAAACTCCCTCTCCCATTCTACGACAAATAGGGTTTCGTTCCTTCTATAACCATTCGGATGGGATTTCTGGATGTACAGGAAGCAAACTCTTGTGTTCACAAATAGCAATCCTGAATTGGAAACAATGCATATATTTCCTTTGAATGAAGAGAAATATGAGAGTTCAAACAGTAGTTTCAATCAAAAGCCCAGTTTAAAGAGATTTTTTTAATTTGCTAATCTGATAGATAAAAATAATATTTCATCCTTGTACTAAAAGTAAGTTTTAAAGAAAGTAATCTATTTTTGGAAATATGTTATTCATGTATTCCCTTAGGAACTCTAAAGTCCACCCTTGAAATGAGGTAGCATGTGAGAAGTACGCTGGACATTGTCAGACTATGTTAACTGAGCGTATAGTAAAATTCCTCTCCACAGATTTGTGTCCTTAGCTTTTGTTGAAGATCTTCCCAAGGAACATCCATATGAAAATGGCTGTTGCATGTGTAACTTCTGTTATAGATTTTCCCCATAGTTTCCTCATGTCTCCTAAGGGATCTCTATCAATTTCCTTTAGGGGAGTGGCTCTCAGAGTGCGACCCCCAGTCCAGCAGTATCAGTATCAGCAGGAAACGTGTTAGAAATGCACATTCCCAGGCCATGTTGGCTCAGAAACTCGGGCTGGGACACAGATACCCATTTAATAGGCCTTCCAGGAGTTTCCAAATATGCTCAAGTTTTCATGACCTTAGAACATAGATATGAGTTCCCTATTATTGAATTTGGCTGAAAGAAGATCTTCTTTATTATTTAAAATGAAAAAGTATGTAGTGATGGAGGAAATCCCTTATAAATTTGTTTTTATTCTATCTTTCTGCTACTGGGAATCCTGTATATTTAAATTCTTTTTTTCCTTTTTTTTTAAAAAAAGATCTAACTGGCTTTATTGAAGGATTCATGAATCAGGCAACATCCCATCGAGCAAGTAGAAAGGATCTTTCCCTCCTTCCCCTGCACCCCCCCCCCCATTTTCATTTTGCTTTTGCTGCTAGGAAGTTCAGAGCCAAATTGGAAGGCAGTCCTGGTAAATGTATTAACACAGAGAGTTATCATATGGACTCCTTCCCCCTTTCCTTTCCTTGCCCCAATTTCTTATTTTTATTTTATTGGATTTTGTTCCTTTGGGGAGAATAGAAAGTTATAAATATAGTCAATAAATAAAAGAATCCTTAACAACAGTGGCAATGTGTTCTTATATGCTGCCACATGTTCCATTCAGAGTATGAAATACAGATTATGCAGACTGAGCAGATGTTACCAGATATTAAATTGTTTCAAAAACAGATGACAGAACAGGAAAATCCAAGTACTGCCTAGAAAAAAAATATTTTAATGTGTAACTCCCATGGATATTCTTATGAAATAGAATTATTATTGCCCTTTTGTTTAAATGTAAGAGAAAGGATTTAGGCTAAGATTTATTATATTAGCATGTTAACCACTATTGTTCTTTTGGCTTCTTGCCTTTGGGTGATCTTTTCTTGTTGCGAATTATTTTCTGTTTCCCTCATTTTGAAACAAACAATGTATATTTCAATTGTCTTTTTATTTTCCATGAGCTAACAGACCAATACAATTCCCATCGGAAAAAAAAAGTTGTTCTAAAATTTCACATGCAACTAACAAAACACCAGGACTACTGATAAGTTTAACAATTCCATGAATGTGTTGTATTTTGTTGGGTTTTATCTGTGACACATTCTAACATGTCATTGAAAACGATATGGTTAAGCAAATGTTCAATGAGAAGATGAGATGAACAACCAAAACAATAATCAACAATGTTTCTTGAGCAACACTTAAGTTTTTTGTTTAAAGTCTGAATTTTGGAGGACAGAGAAAAAGCATAAAACATATTCTCTGAAGACAGACAACCGACTTGCAGAGACTATGTTCCCATTGGGCAGCACTGCTCTGTTCTACAGCCTTCAAATCCGCCTTGCTCATCCTTGGAGACCTTGCCCAACCAGACCTCTGACGACTGGCTAGGTCAGTGGTTCTCAACCTTCTGGCCCTTTTAATACAGTTCCTCATGTTGTGACCCAACCATAAAATTATTTTCGTTGCTACTTCATAACTGTAATGTTGCTACTGTTATGAATCGTAATGTAAATATCTGATATGCAGGATAGTCTTAGGCGACCCCTGTGAAAGGGTCGTTCGACCGCCAAAGGGGTCGCGACCCACAGGTTGAGAACCATTGGTCTAGGTCCTGTTCGAAATCAGGCAGCTACACAGAACCTCGAAGCCCTCGCCCACCTGCTCCAAATACTACCACCTGTTAAAACCCCCTGCTGCTCCCACACCAAACAACACAGAGCCCGTGGCCATTATGACTGGAACGCTGCAGACTTCTGAAAATTTCCTTGGAGCATACCCTGTGTATTCATGTCCCAGGGCTGTCGTCAGGAGTCACCATAAACTCAGTGGCACAAAACAACACAAATCTAGGATCTTACCATTCTGGAGGTCAGACGTCTGATGACAGACTCACTGGGATAAAATCAAGGTGTCAGCAGGGCTGTGTTTCTTTCTGGCGGCACCAGGGGGGAGAGTCTGTTTCCTTACCTTTACCAGCTGATAGAGGCCACCTGCATTCTTTGGCTCTTGACTCTTGGTATCTGTGAGGCCGGCAACACCTGGTTGAGCCTTTTTCACATCACATCTAACACCGGCTCTCCTGCTGCTTCCACTTTTAAAGACCCTTATGATTGCCCAGGCAGCGTGGCTCAGTGGTTGAGCGTCGACCTATGAACCAGGAGGTCACGGTTCAATTCCCAGTCATGGCACATGCCCGGGGTTGCAGGCTCGATCCCCAGTGTGGGGTGTGCAGGAGGCAGCTGATCAATGATTCCCTCTCATCATTGATGTTTCTATCTCCCTCTCCCTTCCTCTCTGAAATCAATAAAATAAAAATAATTTTTTAAAAAGCCCTAGCCAGTTTGGCTCAGTGCATAGAGCGTCTGCCTGCTGACCAAAGGGTTCCCAGTTGGATTCCTGTCAAGGGTATGCACCTCACATACCTCAATTGCAGGCTCCTCCCCAGCCCGGACCCTGGTCAGGGGCCTGCAGGAGACAACCAATCGATGTCGTTCTCTCACATCAATATTTCTGTCTTTCCCTCTCTTTTACACTCTCTCTAAAAATCAAAGGAAAAATACCCTTGGGTGAGGATTTTTTTAAAAAGCCCCTTAGGATTATAGTGGGCACACCGGGATACTCGCCTATATTAAGGGTTTGCTCATCAGCAACCTTAATTCCATCTGCAACCTGAATTTCCCTTTGCCAAGTCCTGTGTCATGTACTTATGGGTTCTGGGGATTAAGACCAGGACAACTTTGTTGGGAAGCATTATTCCGTCTACCAGGACCAGTGAGCCAACAAGAGTGTAACTGAGTGAGCAACACAATAGGCCGGTGGACTGACCTAGTGAGTGTCCACCTCCAGGTGACGACGGTCCCGCTCCTCTGGGGCAGCCAGTTTTCAGAAGGGTCATTGTGGGGCAGAGAGGAAGCTCAGCTCCCCGCTTACTCCTTCACCTCTCCCAGCTTCACTCGCCTTGTCTACAGCACGAGGATAATACTGGATAATGGTCTGGAACCGAGCCTACCATATCTTCAAGGTATGCCTGTGCTGAGGTCCTAAGTCTAGAACATAGCACTCTAGAGTTCAATCATCATGTGGAAGGTAAAGGGTGGAGGTGCAGAGGGAAAATGATGTGAGTCAATTTATGCCAGAAAGAAAAGTAGGAATCAGCACGCAGAAGCCATGAGACATGTCTCTCCAATACCACTCAACCACGGATCAGGGCGTAAGGCCAAGCAAGGACGGCCTGGATCCAGCAGGCGATGGGTGTGTGCCCAAGCCTCTGCACGCACTTCCACTGAGACCTGTAGAGGGAACCTGGCCCCTCTAGTGTGTGGGGGCCACTCTCCTTAAGCTAATTTCTAACTATTTTTTAAAAAATAATATTTTAGCAAAGTGTCAGTGATATGGGGAAGCATCTCGCCATGGATACAAAGCCAGATACATAATTGTACATTCTTAACAACAGCAATTATGTAGGAATAAACATTTGTATTTGACTTGCAATTACTGCAAAGAAGTGTTTATCTTGACGTTGTATATGGTGGGTTAAAATTTTTTTTCTATCGTTTCTACATTTTCCAGATATGCTAAGTGAGCTTGTTTTTTATAATGTAAGAAGTAGATGTGCTTATTTAAAATAAATAACAATAGCCCTGTCTGGTGTGGCTCAGTTGGTTGGAGCATCATCCCTGCACCAAAGGGTCATGGGTTTAATTCCCAGTCAGGGCACTTACCCAGGTTGTGGGTTAGGTCCTTGGTCAGACGGGAGGCAACTGATTGATTTGTCCCTTCCTCTTTCTCCTTTCTCCCCCTTCCTCTCTCTAAAATTAAAAAATAACATAAAATAAATAACAATAATGAGAAAGGTTAGTTGATTTGGTCATTGATTTTGTTCGCCCATGATTCCAGATTTCTAAGAACATAGTTATTCAAAACAAACATTTCCTTTATATTATCCAAAATATTTCTCCTAGCTATCCCTTCCCCTGTTTCTAGGGGATATCTGTTTTCTTTCACATTGCTATTTAAAAATCGCAACACTAACTACCTCAGTAAGCAAGTCTATGGACCATATAAAACTGAAATGCTCCCATCAGTCAAAACAATAAATCAAAACATGTGGTTAGGGACACATCCCACAATCACCATCACTAACCTCACTTATCCAAAGTTCTCTGGCTTCATGCTGTTTTCCCTTTCAGTTATCACTACATCCATTATTCAGGCAAACTCCTTTCTAATATAATTTCATATCAAATAAAGAAATGTGTTCAGAGATTGTAACTCTAAGTAGGAACACAGGTCTGGTCTCTCATAACCCACATTCCCTGGATGCAATTAGTTTAACGTCTTTCTGAATGTGTTCTTAATATAGGCTTTTACCGGGGACCATTTTTCATGTGTCCTGGTTTTTCATCACTCAATTCTTGAATAAGACCACAGACATTAAAATGATAACATATCATGTTGAAATCAGGGTGAAGTTCAAGGGGACAATCACATGCTCTGTCTGCAGTTAGAATGAAGGAACGTGATTGCAGATCATGACTGCATCATTTTCACAATATTTGGATTTGTTTCTTGCTGTCACTTTTAGGTTAACGGAGTTACACTTTGAAAGTGAGTCAAAAGCATTCAGAGGTCATTGTGCACACAGGGGTGGGGGCATCAAGGAGAGGCAAGTTTTCTCAGATCCAGGGCCTTGACAATTTGTGAAGATGGCAAACCAGATCATTCTTACAGAAAGATCTCAAAGTCCTCATTTAAAATGAAGAGAAACAGTCTTACTCAAAGTGACTAAGAATCAAAAAGCTATCTAAGAAAAAAAAATCAAGCCCTACCTGCTATCCATATGAGATGTTCAGGGTTTGTTATATTAATTATTAATAATATAGGGCTCTAGGTGTCCCATGATTAATTGGCTACCTTTTTTTATGGAGATTCAGAAATTTCCCACTATGGCTCCTGTGAGTCCAGCTTATTTTCCTTATACCCCATAACATCAATTCTCCCTCCATTTTACCCCGCTGACTACTGCCTCTTTCTGTACCTTCAGTCTCTGAAACATCCTGACATAGGAAGGTCATTAATTGTCAGGGATCAGAATTTTCCTAATCTCACCAGCATACTCAAAAATCTGTCTTCACTCTAATAATAATTATTATCATAGTCACATTAACACCAAACACTCACTGAATGCTTTCTTTGTCTCGGGCATTTTTACTTGAATTATCTCATTTAACTCCTATAACCACCATATGAAGTAGGTATCTATTAGTAAATTCTCTGAGCCTCAGTGTTCCGATCTGTAAAATGGGGGTATACAAAATGATAAAGATCACACAGTGGATGAATACTAGGTCTAGGAATCACACCCCAAATTTCTTAACCTGAGTCTATGGTCTTTAACACTGCACTATGCTTGCCCTAGTCACCTTGCTATCAAAATCCCCAAGGTCAAGCGCATCCATTCAACCTATAGAACTTGACTACCTCTACTGTTTATCTTATTCCAAAGGACATATATGCATACATGTCACCTTTGATATGCAGATGGCCCCTGACTTGCAATGGTTCAACTTATAATATTTTTGGCTTCACGATGGTGCTAAAGCCATAATCATTTAGTAGGAAGAGTACTTCGAATTTTGAATATTGATCTTTTCCCAGGTGGGATATGCAGTTCAATGCTCTCTCATGATGCTGGGCAGTGGCAGCGAGTCATACCTCCCAGGCAGGCATGCAGTCCCAAATTAGACAACCTATACTCTACAGTGTACTGTGTTGCCAGCATTTTTTTGGATATTGTGTTCTGAGCACATTTAAGGCAGGCTAGGCTAAGCTGTGATGTTCAGTAGTTTGGGTGTATTAAGTGCATTTTGGACTCATACTTTCTACTTACAATGGATTTAGTGGCAGGTAACTCTATCATAAGATGAGGAGCATCGCTATATAATGTTAGAGTTACAGAAGAGTTGCAAGCATAGTACAGATAGTTTCCATACACCCTTCATTCGGCTTACCTAAAGGCCATGATTTTTTCACACTGTCTTCCATCTACAGGTCATTATTGTCAAATTCAAATAAACTAGACTGCAGCATCATAGGAACACAGCCCTGGGAACCATCTGATATTTTAATAGTGCCTCACATTGTATCTGTTATTTTTAATGATTCCCTCTATGCATATAGTACAGGCACAGACCTTATAAACCTGCATATATTTACATAACAGATAGATGAAGGATATTTATTTTGTTGGGTCCTTGATGAATCTAATGAACTGTCCCTCTCCTTAGAAAATAGAGACAAACAATCCTACAGATTCCAGGTAGTTTGTACACCCAGGGTACCTGTCTGAATTCAAACTTACCTGTTTTACTTTTTGGAAGCTAACCATTGCAGTCTCACCTACTAACTTTACTCACTATCTTTCCCTCAATCTTCATGGAGCTCCTCCACATTACTAACCCTGGGGCGGTTACCAAAGAACTGGAGAGCCACTCCTCTGAGCACATGGCTTTCAACCACTGAGCTGTTCATGGTTTGGGGCTGAAGAAATGGCCATCTGCCAAAAAATACAGGCAGCTGCCACCAGGACAATCTCGTCAGGCAGTAAGGACAGTGGGTCCACTTCACAGTGTCAAATCCATTACTTCGGGGATTTCCTGACAACACACCAGCCCAGTCGGCCCCTCAGCTACGTACGCGCTGAAGGTCAATCCACTTATCCATGCAGACCTCACTGACTTCTCACAAATTAGTATTTATGACTCTAATATTCTGTCCAAGCTAAACATTCCAAGTTAAATATAGCTGGCTTCTTTCTTGATAAACTGAAAGTCTAAACTTCTCAAACCAACGTTCTACTAGAGGATCATCAGGTGGTTATTAATAAAATCACAACACCTAAGAAAGACCGTAAAGGAGAATCAGAGGACAGTTGATCATTGAGTTACTGAGAGCAAGAAAGTAGCGTTCCTCAGGTAACATAAGACATTTTTCAAATATTAATGCGTTAGAAATGTAAAAGGCTATTTCCAACAATACCCACAGTTAAAAAGAAATACAAAATTAGTCAATCCTCAGCATGGTATAATGGAAAGAACTCAGGCTTTGGAGTTAGATAAATAAACCTGAGTTTGGGCGTGCCACTTGACTTAGTGATGTGACTTTGCCCAGCAAACTTTTTCTCTTCTCTAACATGAGGAAATAATGCACACGAAAAAGCACTGTGACAAAGATGAATTGTGATAATGCACATAAGGGACTTTGCAGCAAGGACTAATTCAATAAATCTTAGCTCTCTATTCCTTAGAATTCTTTCCAAGATTCCCAGGTTTTTAGAACAGCAAGAAGGTAAAAGATTCCACAATTTAAGACACATCAAATTTTGAAGCTCATCAAAATTTAGGGCATTTACTAGTAAGTGATGAAGGGTGCGAATCTCTGTATGCTTGTCAAGTAGTCAAGAGCCAACAAAGAACATTTAAAACTTGATTGGGGTCAATAATAAAACGATATACCTAAATCTAAACATATCATCACATATATGTGAAATATAAGTAGTCTAATCACACTCTTTAAAAGACAGATAGTGTCAGCAAAAATGTTAAGAATAAGATCCAACGATATGTTTCTACAGGACACCCTTTAAATATAAGGCTATAGGTGGTGTATAGTAAAAGAATAGGAAAGGCTGTACCATGAAATATTAATCAAAAAAAGCTGAAGTGACTATGAATATCAGAAGTGTGGACTTCAGAATAAAAGAAATTACCAGAAATAAAGAAAAACATTATATAATGATAGAAATGGTCAGTTGACCAAGAGACATAACAATCCTAAGTGCGGAGTCACCTAAAAGCAGAGCTTCAAAGAATGCGAAGTAAAAACTAACAGAATAAAAAAGGAGACATAGAGAAATCCACAATTATAGTTGAATAAGAGTTCAACATTCTCCTTCAGTAAGAGAATAACATGATTAGACAAAAAAAACAACAAAAAAACAACAAAAAAACAACAACAACAAAAACAGCCAGGATATAGAAGAATGAAACAACACCATCAACCAACTTGCTTTAACTCACTGTTGTCAAGGGTCCCATTACCAATATGAGGATGAAACTATATCTAAAGAACCCTAGTGGTAGAGAAATTTCATCAGACAAAATCCTGGACAGGTTGCTAGGGGATGGACAGCACGTGCCTGAAATCCAGGATGAGCCTGAGTGGTGGTGAAAGCAATGAGCCCCCTCTGGGCTTCTGTCTTCTTACCTGTGTAACAGGCAGCTGGTGTGCAGAGCAGTGATGTGGAGTGGTCACAAGACTGAAGACAGACAGTTTGGGATAAAATCATAGCAGAGCTGCAAATGCCTTGACTTCTCTGTGCCTCTCTGTGCAGCATCCCCTCATCCATATGGAACATGATCCTCCAAAGCACCTTCTCTATAGATCTGGTGGGAGAATCACGATACTCTAAGTATTTCACCTAAAGCAGTACCTGGCACATGGTAAACACACAACAAATGTCAATCATTATTAAAACCACTAGAGGCCTGGTGCACGAATTCGTGCATGGGTGGGGTCCCTAGGCCTGGCCGGCAATCAGGGCTGGCCAAGGGGAGAGACTGCAGGAGGTTGGCTGGTTGCAGGAGGTTGGCTGTGGGAGCACACTGACCACCAGGGGGCAGCTCCTGCGTCGAGCTGGTCAGTGCACAACATAGAAACTGGTTGACTGGTCATTCTGGTTGTTTGGTCATAACGGTCACTTAGGCTTTCATATATATAGATTATTCTTTCTAAAATTAATGAAATAGAGCTGTATTTCTCAACCTTTTTACCATTATCTCCTTGAGAAGCTTCTTTTGACATTTTTTTCCTAATTGCTCCCCCATCCCTGAAATTTTAATACTATAGATATACTGCACATCTGTGTTTGTGCTAAGGCCCTTTTGAAAAGCCACAAACCACTGTAATACTTAAGAACCAATTTTCATACTCTTGGGAGAAATATCACCCCTGTTGAAAATGCACATGATAAAGAAATTAATCTCCAAGATTCTATAATTCTAAATCTGCATAGATCAGCCCTAGCTGGTTTGGCTCAGTGGATAGAACATCAGCCTACAGACCAAAAGGTCCTGGGTTTGATTCCGGTCAAGGGCAGGCTCCTCCCCGGCCCAGGCCCTGGTCAGGGAGTGTGCAGGAGGCAACCAATCGATGTTTCTCTTACATTGCTGTTTCTCTCTGTCTTTCCCTCTCTCTTCTACTTTCTCTAAAAAAATCAATGGAAAAATATCCTTGGGTGAGGATTATAAATAAATCAATCTGCATAGATCATATTATAAGACCTTTAAAGTTATGTACTTATGTTACCTTAAAAATGAATTAAAGTTGCCAATGGAATTGTTAAATTATGCTATGAAGCATTTGGGAGAATAATGGGTTAAGTCTAAGGATTTGGGAAAGACTCCCTAACTAGCGCAGGCAGGCATCTGGCCAGAGACTCGGTCCCATTAGATAAATATCATTACATCCTAGAAATATATTTATGTCCAAGTTACTGATATACACTCTGAGTTTGAAGATTTATGAGATTAGGAAAAAATGTTTTAGTCATGAAGAATATGAAAAAATGAAATATCTTTCCTCTAGTCATGTAACAGGGCAGATTGAAATGTTCTCCTAATTTCTCTTGACATGCAGCCCATCTCTCATTAGCCTATAAGGGTGCCTGTAACTGCAGCACCTGTCAAATACTCATTTCCAATGATCAACGATCGCATTTAAAGGACAGCCCAACCCCATCTTGTCTTTAAAGTGGAGCGAGAAGTCGAACACTAAATGTTATTCAGGCGCCACGAAGGCATGTCTTTTCTCAGCCCCTAAATCACACACTGATGGCAAAATAAGAATAAAGCAGCTCTTTTGAATACTGCAGCCTTTCATTCTTTACTGGTCTTAGAGATATGCAGCCCGATCTTGGTAAGTTATCAGAATATCATTTATCCTTCACATTGGCTTCTATTATTTCCTTGAACTTCTCATGCTTTCTTCTCCCATTGTGTTCATAATGAGTTATTTCACACTGATTCCCTCTGTGATGCCATCCAGTTAAAAATTATTCAAGTCAGAAAGAACGAATATAGTGGTGTCAGAGATGAAAGCTTTCCAGTTTCCCAAACAGAGTATCTTCTGAGATGACCACATTCGAGTTCAGATTCTCCCATTAAGAAATTTACATGACCAGTTAATCATGATCTATGGGGCTGACTCGTCGGTCTTCGGACTCAAGGGTCCCAGGTTCGATTCCAGTCAAGGGCGTGTACCTTGGTTTCGGGCATATCCCCGGTGGGGAGCGTGCAGGAGGCAGCTGATCGGTGTTTCTCTCTCATCGATGTTTCTGACTATCCCTCTCCCTTCCTCTCTGTAAAAAATCAATAAAATATATTTTTTTAAAAAGAAATTTACATGACCAGTTAATCATGATCTATGGGGCTGACTCAATTTAGTCAAACTCGTAAATGGTTGATATACATTTTTTTATTTGTTTGTGTTTTGTTTTCATTTACTCTGAAAAAGACAACCTATCTAGTAACTAAAAAGTAGATCACACCTACACAACTAGCAAAAACACATGGAGACAAATTAGTAATCAGATTGTTAGATCAGGATGGAATCTCCAAAAAAAGGGAGCTATGGGCGGGAAGCAGTGATCTGGAATAGCAAAAACAAATAGCTGGCATGTGTTCCATATTACCCTCTCTGCACCAGTGGCAGACACTGTTGGTAAATCATTGCATGCTTTTGATAATAACCTGTGATGCAGTGTCTATATCCATCCACACAGTACTCTAGGCAGCCCCAACTAATCAATCAGAGTTCTTCTATGAGATGAAATCTTACATGCCATATCTGAACTAGAGAATTGATTAGTCTAAGCCATGGATCTCCTTTTTCTGCCCATAAAACAGAATTCTCCACCATTTATCTGAATTTATATTTATAGAAGGTTTAGTAACCTCTCACTGCTGGGACTAGAAAAGTATTGCCAAATTCTACTTTTGTTGTGGTGGAGCATATCTGACAGATAAAATTAGAGAAATATATAGACAACACTTCTGAACTTCAAGAAAAAGTCTCCAGAGATGAGACCTATATTTGTAGAAATCCCCATGGATATTTGATGCTTCTTAAAAGCACCAAAGTTGTGTACTGCTGGCCATCCAGCAAAAGAAACTACCCAGCCCATAAGATTCAATGATCCTGTCACTGGCATTAGAGATAATGCTGACTACACAGCCTTGTTGGTAAGGATGGATATTCAGGACCTTTCAGTATGGTGCTCAAAACTTCTCCTCCCAAGAAATTGGATGTGTTATGTTGGGCAATCAATAGAGTTGTTCAATTCACTCTTTTGAGCATGGTAGAGACACTGAACTGACATTCACCCGGTCCCCTTAAGTTAAGTGTGGCTGAATGATTTGATTGGCCAATCCTATGGTTGCTGAAGAGACATGCAAAGCTCTAAGAGACAGGCTGTGATTCATCACATCCGCTATCCCTCTGCCAATTGTCTTCATCCTTCTGCATGGAAGATGCAGCATTGGCTTTGGGCTTACAGCACAGGGGATAGAGCCCCCAACCCACCATGGGTACCATGGTGATTGTTAATCTTATGTGTCAACTTGACTGGCCAAGGGATGCCAGACAAAACATTATCGCTGGGTGTGTCTTTGAAATTGGGATTGGCAAAACAGATCACCCTCCCCAATGTGGGAGAGCATCATCCAATTCACTGAAGGCCCAAATGGAACAAGAGGAGGAGGAGAAATTTGCCCCTAGTTTTACTGCCTGTAAGAGCTGGGACATCTCACCTCATCTTCTCCTGCCCTCAGACTGGGATTTATACCATAGACTCCCCTGGTGCTCAGGCCTTCAGATTCAGACTGCATTACATCACCAGCTTTCCTAACCCTCCATAATTGTGTGATCCAATTCCTCGTTATAAATAAGTATACATATACATATCGTATACATATACATATATAGGGTGTCCCAAAATTCACGCAAGAAGTAATTTTGATAGAAAACACAGGTTTATAATTAAAAGTTGTAAATTTTTTATTGATTCATAAAGTATATAGTATAGGGTTATGTATGGAATAGCACATCGGGTAAATGGCCTCCATGGCTTTGCTGGCACATACACAAAGCCGTGGTCTTCATTGGTTTTCATTGTCCCTGCTCTTGGGCCATAATTGGTACTTGATAATGCTTATCAAATTGAAGGGATTGAAATCAAAGGGCAACAGATATTAGAATCTGATTCAATAAACCAAGTAAGATTAGGCTTTTATTTTTTGTTGTTGTTAATGCTTGCGCAAATTTTTGTTGTTGTTAAATCTTGCATGAATTCTGGGACACCCTATACATATACATAAATATATAAACACAATTGGTTCTGTTTCTTTGGAGAACCCTGACTAATACAGGCACGTAGAGTTAGCAAGAAATGACCCTTTGTTCTTTAAAGCTATAAGGGATTGTTTGTTCCTTCAGTATAACCCGGCCTATTCTAACTGATGCCTCATGCAAGGAAAACTTTTTGAGGAGTCTTTCTGGGAAATTGCAATAGAAAAAATTTGGTCTCATCAAGGTCCCTTCAGTTTTGGCAAACTTTAAACATCTAAATAGATAGAAATAAGTTCTCTTGATATTGTGGGATTTTTTTTTTTTAGATGAGAGCTCTAAAGAAGAGCAAAGAGCAGGTTTGAACACAATAGGGAGGATAGGGGGAAGGAAATGAAGGCGAAATGCACATGGGAACAATTCTTGGGGCCTCATGCAAACTTGTGCTAATCCCTGACTTTTGATGTCTCCAGAACGACTGGGCAGGGGCCCAAGCCAATCTCTATTGGAATGAGATACACTGAACCACAGTGTGTGTTGGGCTCCAGATACCATTGAAAGCAAGATGCGAACAGGAATGGTTAAATGTTACCAACTATCATTTTCCAGGCAAACATTTAATTTTTGTTGTTTATCTGTCTTTTCCACAATAGGAAAAATATTCAAATAACTGATTTAAGGAGGACTTGATGCTAGAAAGGCAGTATTTTTTTTTCTGTCTAGCTTTCGCAATATATAGTACTTTTAGGCTACGAAATATTTTTCAACAACACGATTACAAATTTTAAGAAGTGCCATCCAAAAACTATAAACTACAAATCCAACTTCTAAAAGTTCACGCAAGTTCACACATGTCAAAAAATAAATTTTTTTTATATAATAGAAAACATGTTTTCCTGAGTATGCTGCTGATATTTTTAATAATTTTATAGATAATTAATTCCTAATTAAATATATTGAAGGCCTTTTCTTACTGCTTTTATTATTTTCTTGTCAGAGATATGTTTTAGAAGAAGAGTGGAAAGTGGAAATAACAACTCACATAAAAAAATTATCCTTTTACAGAAAAATTTCATCAAAACTACATATTCAGTTATGGTTTTATAAAATTATAAAGTCATAGGAATATATTTCATAACTGTATGTTGCACTTAAAATATGTACTTTTATGGAATGTTCCAAAGGAGACATTTAATTATAGGATAGAAATTATGATCAGTTTTTCCTTTCAAATCAGATATTTAGTATTTTTTGAATGGTGTAGATTAATTCATCCATTTATTTCATCAAAAAAATCTTGAAAGTACTTATCACTTACTAAGTTAAAATCTAGGTATTATTCCCCACTTAAAATGTAGGACATTG
The DNA here is from genome assembly GCF_000147115.1 of Myotis lucifugus. Classification (NCBI taxonomy): domain Eukaryota; kingdom Metazoa; phylum Chordata; class Mammalia; order Chiroptera; family Vespertilionidae; genus Myotis; species Myotis lucifugus. The sequence goes on along the minus strand of NW_005871083.1, from coordinate 7,229,024 downwards.
CTATCTCACTATGCAACATATCTTTTCAACCTTTAATTTGCATGAAAATGGCTAGATCAACTGTGATTAAGACAGACAAGAACCATGGATTCATAGAGCTTATGCTCCAATGGGGGTAACAAATAAACAGACAGGATGGGGAGAGAGAGAGAGAATCACTGGTGGCTTTTCTTTATACTATGTATAGGTTCTATAGTGAGGAGATAATGAATGGTGGTTGGTCAGAGATATTAATTAGATAAGAGATTCAAGGAAGACATCTCTGAGTGAAACACCTTGAGGAAGAATCCTAAATGAAGTGAGGAAGAATATTTCAGAGAGAGGGGAGAGAAGTATAAAGGTCCCACAGAAGGAATAAACTTGGAAGATTTAAGAAACAGATATAGGAGCTCCAGTGGCGCAATCAGTTAGCGCGCGGTACTTATAAGAAACAGATATTGAAAATGGCAAGATCTAAGAAGGAACCATGGGAAAAGACAGCAGAAGTAGTGTGAAAAAAGATATCACTGGAGGCAAGCAGGTCCTCTAAAGCTATAGTGAGGATTAAAAAAAAACAACTATGTAAAGTGTCTGGGTCGTGGTCAGCACTCAACTATTAGTCTTTCTTTCCGTTTTACCCGACTGTGTTTATTTTAAGAAATGTCTAGTCAACAGTCTTCTCCACTGGGGTTTTAGCCCTCCTTCAAATTGATTTCCACTTAAAATGTAGGACATTGCTATCTCACTATGCAACACATCTTTTCAACCTTTAATTTGCATGAAAATTGCTAGATCAAATAATGGTATACTGCATAAAAACCACGACTGTGAAATCAAGTCAACCCTACAAGAGTGACCAAACCAGAGGATTTGCCAAATGCCACCACTACCAATTAGAAGTAATAGTGACTTGGGACAACATCTTTTAAAAAGAATAAGAGGTCTTTCTTCCAAAGAGACCAAGAGTCTGCTTTTATTGCGAGGACCCAGGGTAACAGGGGTTAACATGATTATTCCCCAACATTTGGTACAACTGAGCACTGAGTGCTCACAGGGTAGGGAACTGCTACATTTCCTTGTGTGTTTTGTGTTCTTAGTTAGGTCTATGTATTCCCTGATGCCTCTCAAACACGATGTTTCTTTACCAAATATAAAAAATTGAGAACCTTGCAGTTCACCACTGCAAGGAGACTTTTAGCTAGAATGTGCAGCTCTGACTCTGTCCTGAAGATTTACATTTCTTACAGGATTCCTGGTGCTACCACCCCATTGGCTTTGAGTAGTGTTGGAGGAGGAGAAATTAGTTAAGGAGTATAAATGTAGACATAAAAACCCCTTCTCTTTAAACTAAGACAAAGCTAGAATGGTCACATCTGACTTTCCAAATGAGAAATCAACATGAAAATAAAGAAATCACCAAATCACCACCGTAAATGTAGATGCTCTGGTTTACCAAGAATGACTTCCTGGCTGTCAGCTTGTGGCTCTGGAGAGCTGAAGGCAATTCCTAGCTTTTCTTCTCTTTTAACTCAACATCTAGGAGTTCATTCCTCCACATCTTAGGTGTTATTCACCCCAGCTAAAGAGCCCAACAGAGGGAGGCCCGCATTACCTTGTGGTTTACCTACAACAGGAATACAATTCACTTGAAACCTCAGCTTCTAGTCTTCCATAGGCAGAGGCTGTATATTGATGGGTGCCAACAGTCTCTCAAAATAAAAATAGAAATACAAGGTCCCTGCATCTAGGAGCAGTGGGTCATTTCCTTACAAGTATTTCATTCTCCAAACTACAGCTTTCTTAAAACATGAAAAGAATTTATGCCGAAGAAAATGGCATTTATAAGTCTAACACCCATTAAAATTTCTCCCATATTATATTCTTTAAAATACAGATGTTGTTTTAATAATTGTTATTTTCATATAATTATATATACATTGTATTTTGTAATTTTCTAATAATTTTAAGCCATCCCATCTCTCTCCCCTAACCTTCAAATACCTTTATTTACTGAATTGGTAAGAGAATAACTGTAAGACAAGGTAGAGCATGCTGTGACCCATCTCCTCTAGTGGACTATATGTAAAATGTAGGACATTGCTACCTCACTCTGAGCGGGCCAGGCTATGTCTAAATCACCTTTCATGAGCTGTGATTTTGTAGATATTGGTTACTCTGCCTAGAATTGCTTATGGTAAACACTTTTCAATTTTGTTGACTTTCCAGCATCTAAACTTTCTTCTCTTGGCCTAGCCAGTTTGGCTAAGTGGATAGAGCATTGGCCTGCAGACCGAAGGGTCCTGGGTTTGATTCCGGTCAAGGGCACGTACCTAGGTTGCAGGCTCCTCCCTGGCCCAAGCCCTGGTCAGGGCTCATGCAGGAGGCAACCAATCAATGTGTCTCTCTCACATTGATACTCTCTCACATCGATATTTCTCTCTGTCTTACTCTCTCTCTTCCTCTCTCTAAAAATCAATGGAAAAATATCCTCGGGTGAGAAATTAAAAATAAATAAATAAATAAACTTTCCTCTCTGGTGAATTCTATCTATATTCCATTACAGAATCAGAAAATGTCAGATACTGGTTTTCTCAGACTACCTTGCAGCTAGGGCATGAATACATGACCCAGACTCTGTCAATCAAATACACCCACGTTGGACTTTGAAACAGGAAGTGCCAAGAAGTGGGACTCTCTGGCAGCAACAGAGGTTGCAACAAGCTCAAGCTCCCAGACCACAGCCACAGGGCTCTAAGTTAAAATATTCAGGAATTGAGGTTTTTCACCAGAGAGAACTAAGATATGATTTTGATCTTTGTGTCTAGCTATGTAAATCCAAGCCTGTTTTTCAGCCCTCCTAACAATACCCTTTCAATAAAACTCCTATTCTTATTAAATTAGCCAGAATCCATGCCCAACACTTCCAGCTAAGAGTTCTCACTACATTTTCCTTACCTGGAGAACCAGCTCAAAGCCCCCACTAACTGGTTGATGAGTGGAAATGTGAGGCAATCACCTGGCTATTGTTTATCTCATTTTTGCATATAAACAGAAAAATTGATTTTTAAAAACAGACCAATCTCCTATATTGCAGCGTTTGGGTCCAGTTCAGAACATTATTCTCTTTTCTGTGGGAGCATAGATTATCTTTCCAGATAACTACCCATCAATCTGATAACAATGCTGCATATTTGTAGTGACTCACAAACTCTTATCAGTTATGATGAAGGTGAAAATACTTTTTAAAAAGAATGCAAGTGCTCACCTGAAGAGAGATGTGTGTGTGTCTATGTGTGTGTGTGTGTGTGTGTGTGTGTGTGTGTTTTCATTTTGGACCACAGGTTTCTGCACACTTTTACTGAAAACTTTTTAAAGTAAATGACGTTTGCAGAGCAGAAATAGACATTTCCAAATAAATCTGCACAATCCAATCCTTCATTTCATCAAAGACTCAGGACCAAGTAAATAGTGTTCAATGGCATGAGTCCTCTCTCAAGGACTGAAGAATAAGACCTTTCCTGAACAGGGAATTAGACCTGTCATCCTCCAGGGTTGCTCTCCTCTCATGCTCTCAATGATCAACTCTAAAGTTTCTGTTTGGGGAATCCTCTCCTTGCCATGCTGAGGACAGAAACACATGCGGTGTCCTCTGAGCAAACTTGGGAATGCACCTCATCATATTTTCACCAAGATTTTAGAAAATAGCAGGGAACAATGATGTGCAAACAAATCCACAAGTAGGCCATTGTTTCAGGCTGTGGTTACTCATATGTCAGTGTGCTCCCAAAGTGCATGCTTCTTACCAGCAAGGTCAACACAGATGCTTAAATTACATGGTTGCGGGTGTAGACAGAGCCTTCCAAACTTGGCTCTCAATCAGAACAAAATTTGTGCTGAGACATAAAGAAAGCTCTGTGCCACTGGGAATGCTCATCTAGAGAAATCTAAAAGCAGTGAGCTGCTTGGTGCAGATGCCCAAGGGGACCTTAAGATAACACTTTGCTGTATGTGGGTTTCAGGCAAAATTTATCTGTTCAAAAACCAATAGAGAAATCCTACCTAGAACCCATGGATTCCACTTGCTTGTCAATTTCAAACAGTGGGTGGCTGGGTCTAATCACTGGCATATTGGGAAAGAGTTCTGGCTGCCACAGGACTGGAAGTGGGGAGCAGTAGCATGAGCTCCATGGATTTGAAGACCCTGTTATCTGAATTCTGTGTGAATTAAGCTTTGCCTGATTTCCTCAACTCAGTGTTGAATTCACCTTCCTTGGAAACTTCAAAACTGTTTCCTTCTGCTTCTCTTATAACCCTATATTCTACTCTTTAGTATTTGCATATTTTGTTTACCCCTTCTAGACCTTTAATTCCCCAAGACAGTAAACTGCATTTTATTTATTATATTCTTCTCAGATCCTAGGAATCTTCTACCCATCCTTTTACCTTTTCCTTAATTCAGCAACTAGTATTGAATGCCTACTCTGTGTTTGAACTGGCTAGGCCCTGAGGTAGAGGCATAATAAGATCCAGTCCATACCTTCAATAAGATCACAGCCTAGTGGTCTATGGAATAGATGGGGCAAAATTGTATTCCAGTTTTCCTAGTGGTGTGATCTGTTCTAATGATCATCTTTTATGTTTTATGACTTAAGAATAGGTTTCTAAATGGATTGTATTCTGATGACATCCCAGTGCGACGGACAGAACAGTGAACTGAGATCATACCCAACAGGTTAAAAGACTTACGGTTTTATCATGATGTGCTTTGACAAATACATTGAGAAACATTTTTGAGAGTAACCATGAAGCAAAAGGAGAAACACTCTTCATTTTGCTGTGACCTGAAGCCTCAGCTCTGACAATCATCCCAGCTTCAAACACAGCACATGAACCTAGGCATCTGTGGTTGGCTGAATAATGGTCCCAACAAAGATGTCCACATCCTAATCCCTGGAACCTGAGACTATGTGAGGTAACACCACGAGAGGAAATTAGATTGCAGATGGAATTACGGTTGCTAATCAGCTGACCTTGAGATGGGGAGAATATCTTGGATTTTCCAGGTGGACCCAATGTAATCACAGGGGCTTTAAATGTGGAAGACGGAGATGGAGAACCAGCAAGATGACAGCATGAAGAGGACTCCGTTGGACATTGCTGGTTTTGAAGATGGAGGAAGTATCCACAGTCAGAGAATTCAGGCATCCCCTTTAGGGGCTGGAAAAGACAAGAAAACAGATTTTCCTAGAGCATCCAGAGGAACAGCCCTGCTAACACCTGAGCATAGCCTGTAAGGCTCCTTTTGGACTTCTGACCCCCAGAACTGAAAAATAATAAATGTGTGTTGGTTAAAGTGATTAAGTTTGTGGTACTTTGTTGCAGCAGTAGTACGAATCCAATACAGGGACCTTGTGAGCAAATGAATTTCCAAATATCCTTCTTCACAAGATGTGTGTGTATGAAATAAGAGAATACATGCAGAGGGCTGGCCATTCACACAGAAGATGAACCCTGAATGTTAACTCCCTTCTGCCCTCCCTTGAAAATACCCCATCCTGGGAGTAATTTTTTTTAACCAAAATTTAAGCAGTTCCTGGCCTATACTATTCTCTGAATAATATTCAAAAACACTAAAGAAAACAAACAAACAAATAAAACCCTTCTTCAAAGAAAGCAGGTCTCCACTTTAGCTGCACATGAGCTTTTTAAAAATACAGATGCCCAGCCTCTGTCACGGACCAATCAAATCAGTCTCTCTAGGAGGGAGTCTCAGGTATAGGTCTTTTAAAAGTCCACCGGGTCACTCTAAGGCAATGGTTCTCAACCTTCCTAATGCCGCGACCCTTTAATACAGTTCCTCATGTTGTGGTGATCCCCAATTTCATTGTTACAAATTGAACATAATTAAAGCATAGTGATTAATCACAAAAACAATATATAATTATATATGTGTTTTCCAATGGTCTTAGGCGACCCCTATGAAAGGGTCGTTCGACCCCCAAAGGGGTCGCGACCCACATGTTGAGAACCGCTGCTCTAAGGCATGACAAGGGTTGAAAACACCCTCACTATAGCCACAGAGGAGCACTTTACAGCAGACTTGAGAGCGCCTCGGTCTGGCTAAGGCCAGAGTCCTGCCCCAAATTCCTCTGCCCCTGCATTTGTCTCCACGGTGTCCCCAATGTGACTTTCCAGTGCCTTCTCCTATATACAATGGTTTTCCAATTTTTCCCCCAGGAAACTCTTATTAAAGAGTTTTAATAAGTAAAACTGACTCAGAAGTCCAATAGATACAAGAGAGGAAAATAGGAATTTGGGGAGTCTAGAACCCTTCTGACTCCAGCCTCTGCATCTCCTCTGAAGCTCAAGTTGAAGAGTAGGAACTACTGTTTATTCAGTGAACCACAGAGCTGAGCTGGACCTGAGCAACCATCCAGTGTAGCATGTTCCAAACCATATGCCACAGACACTTAGATCCTCAAGACATTAACAGATGTCATCTGGGAAATATAATAGATGTCATATGAAAAAAAAATGATAGGGAGGTTCCATTATCAAATACCTTAGAAAACAGCACCCAGCTGCCTTACTCTTTTTAAAAAAATATATTTTATTGATTTTAGAGAGGAAGGGAGAGGGAGAAAGAGATAGAAACATCAATGATGAGAGAGAATCATTGATTGTCTGCCTCTTGCACGCCCCCCACTCGGGATGGAGCCCGCAACCCAGGCATATGCCCTTGGCCAAAATCGAACCTGGGACCCTTCAGTCCTCAGGCTGACACTCTATCCACTAAGCCAAACCAGCTAGGGCAAGCTGCCTTACTCTTGCATGTTAAAGGCTCTGAGATGTCCTGCAGTTAAAGTATATATTTTATATTTTATATTTTATATACATATATTTATTATTTAACCTAATATTTCCTAACCTTTTTTGACCAAGGAACTGGCCAAATAAGGGATTCTTTATAAGGAATACCTGTCATCCAAGGGACCCAGTTTAGAAATTCCAATTCCTTCTTGTGAAAGAGGAGAAAATGGGGCCCCGGGAGATGATGTAATTAACCCAAAGGCATGAGGCACAGTCCACCAATGCCTCCTGTCTCCCTGGACCCTGGTGAGCTCCCTGGACTGGACTATTTCCAACACGCTGACAGCTTCCCACCGCCGGTTGCCTATGTTTGCCCTCAGTGTCTAAGAGCTTCCTCTGGTCCCACGAACGCTCCTTCTGGGTGCAGAGAATGACGACTTGGTCTCCCAGCCTCCAGTGTGGGTGCGCTCCACACGGACTCTCAGAGGGTCTCCAGTGGCCAGGAGGCCTGGTTGCCCACCTGAGCGTCCCTCTTATTGGCTTTCCTCACTTCCCTGCCCTAACCCTACTTCCTCACCTGTGCTTCCTGGGATCAATGGGGGAACCCAAACGAAGAGTTACTCATAAAGCAAATTAAGAAAGATGGTCTAGACTTAAGATCTAGTTTAGACAATAAATAGATGATTTTTAAAGACAATTTTTAGAGCAGTTTAAAGGTTACAACGAAATTGAGGGGAAGGCACAGAGATTTCCCATATACCCCTGCCCTCACACATGCACAGCCTCTCCCACTGTCGACATCCCCCGCCCAGAGTGGCACATTTGTCACAACTGATAAACCCACACCGACACTTCATTATCACCCAAGCCCATGGTGTGCATCAGGGTTCACTCTTGGTGTTGTACATTATATGGGTTTGGACAAATCTATAATGACATGGATCCACCATGATAGTATCACACAGAGTAGTTTCACTGCCTTAAAAATCCTCTGTGCTATAATAATCTGGTTTGTGTAAATGGTATCAGATTCAAGCTTAAGATTCCAAGTTTTAAGCAGACTTAGACGTTTTCTCTTGAGACAAGCAGCTAAATTCTACTGTCAAAATCAAAAGAGATTAAGCATTTTCTTCCTTCTGACCCTAAAAAAAAGAGAGGCGGGGGGAGAAATAAGTCTGTGTTAGAGATAAAACATTTCGCCTTATCTTCAGAAAGTAAGCAGGGCTTCTCCATCCTTGTGCCCTCTGGTGAAAGGTCACAGACAAATAATATGTCATGTTGCTAGAATGTTCTTTGAGAAGGAAACAGAAATGCTTAAGAAAGTTGAACTCAGAAATTTCTAAACAGGCTGCACATCTGAGGTGGCTCCTGGCTGCCAATTTTTTTTTTTTTCAAAAACAGTGAATAAATTTGCTCAAGAAATTAGCTGTCGATAGCAGGGGTTGAAAACCTAGCCAGGGCTCTAAGTCTGGCCGGGAGCTCAAACTATTTTCCAGATACTTAGGGCTCAATAAAATCTAACACATTTTCTCAGCAACTTCTTTTCCCCTTTAATTTCAAAACCATGACATTATAAGGTAACTTTAGTGTGTGTGTTTCAAATATTAGTTGATACTAAGCTGGCAGATAAGCATTTTCTGAATATATATATAAAATTTATTTCAGAGAAGAAGGGAGAGGAAGAGAAAAGAAAGATAGAAACATCAATGATGAGAGAGAATCATTCATTGGTTGCTTCCTGCACACCCTCTACTGGGGATCTTCCTGCACACCCTCTACTGGGGATCAAGCCCGCCCAGGCATGTGCCCTGACCTGGAATCGAACCGTGACCTCCTGGTTCATAGGTTGATGCTCAACCACTGAGCCACACCAGCTGGGCTCTGATTATTCTTTTAACGGAAGGATTTTCAATGATATCTTCCCCATATTTGAATGGTGTGTACTTCTGCACACTGAGGGAGGACACTGAAGCTTGAACTCTCATTGGAGAAGCCTACACACACACACACACACACACACACAGAGAGAGAGAGAGAGAGAGAGAGAGAGAGAGAGAGAGAGAGAGAGAGTTCATGGAGGTTTCAGGCAACCTAGTCTTATATAATAGGGAGAGAATCAACTAAAAGTAGAAAAATGCAGCCCTTCCCTTTCACCTCGGAGGAGACTGACAATGTCTAAGGCCAGTTGGACAATGGTCAGGACAAGCATTACAAATAGATGAGTAAGTTGTTAGAATCCATCTGCTCAGCTCTGAGCATTTGAAAAGCTGGCTAGGACCAGGGCTGTGTGCTTCAAAACACAACTACATCTGATCTGCGCTTCATCAAAAGTCACGGTTGCTAGAAACCCGTTCTCAGACATATTGTGCTTGTGCCCCATGAGGGTGGGACCTGTCACTCCTTCCTAATTGCCTCTTGATCCTCAGTTCTCGTCCCACTCATTGCCAGAAACTTCCCCTGGCGTGCGGAGTGACCTCAATCCCAGACAAATGACCAGACCGTCTGACTCTCTCCTTGCCCAGCTCTGGAACCAGATTTAGTTCTGAAAGGCGGAGAGTCCAGCTGAAGATGTTTTGCTCCATCTTCCTTGACCTCACACTGTGGAGGCCCTGATACAGGAAAATACAATCTCAACTAGACATTTCCACCTCATACCTCTAGCCAAGCCCCCTCTCCATAGACTTTCTCCTACTCCATCCATTGCTCAGAACCCCTCAGTTGCAAAGCCTGCTTTGGAGGTTACATAGGAAGTCTCCTATGAAGAATGCTTTAAGAGGGTGATGGAAAGGTCCCCTTTGCACAAAAATGACTCCCTCAGAAGGCTGTCACAGGACCAAAACATTTACCATTCTACTTTTTCTCTGGATTAAAACACAGAAAGCAATTGTCTAGAAAGATAGGGAACATATGAAGTTGTTATCCTATATAATAAAAGGCTAATATGCAAAATGTCCCCTTGGGAGTTCGACAGGGAGACCGGGAGTTCCATCGCTTTCTATGACATGTGCTGACCACCAGGGGGTGGCGTGGAACATGGCAGGCAATCAGCAGTGATGATGGGGCGCTGAGGAAGTGAGGGAAGGAGGAGGCGAGGAGGCGGGGAGGCCTGGAGGCAGGGAACCTGATTGGCCCTGATCGCTGGCCAAGCCTAGGGACCCTAGCCATGCACGAATTTCGTGCAGCAGGCCTCTAGTCATCTATAAGCATACCGGCTAAAATGAATTTTTCGGATTTGCTCTGGCCACCAGCAGGGCTAATGAAAAGGGATCATGGCCAAAAAATATTGGTTTAGAGATTTTACAAAGAAAGATGCCTGGGGTACAAGGTGTGGAGTAATCAAAATGTTTTCCCTTAGTTGAGGGATTAGTGGAGAGGAGGACAGGCATTATACTATATATCCCCAAAAGAACATATAGTGTATATCCCTAAAGAGAAGACATATAACTAGAAAAAAATGATGAAAACAATGACTGTAGTTATCATTCAGTGAGAATATTTAGTGTTAGACTATGTATACATAGTGGCATACATTATTTTGTTTTCGTGATCCATATACTAAGTAGGTATTGTCATTTCCATCTTACAGATGAGCATATTGAGGTTCATAGACAATTCATCACTTAATTTATTCACACAGGACTACTAAGTGTCAGGTTGTGGGTTCAAACCTAGATTCTCCTCCAAAGGTCATAATCAATCCACTTGGCCAGACCATCTTCCTAATACTGTAATGCATTTGTTGTATTACAGTTAGGGAGCACAGATGTTCTTTCTCAGGAAAAAAGAAAAGAGAGAGAGGAAAAAAAATCCCACCAGATTTCAGACTAGAGGCTTGGCATAAAGCACCAGAAATGTCAGTGAATTAAATCGACAATCACTCCTTGGCTTCACACCCCACCATTTACCTAAGTCTGTGGTTCCCAAAGTATGTGTGGGTGTGGATGTGTGTTGCTCAGAGGTATTGCAAGGGATCTGTGTATCCCTCTACACATCTAACCTTGACTGCAGACAAAATGCATCATGTACATACCAAGATACTTCTGTGATTGATAATATACCAGCTAATTTAGAAGTGTTATTGAATTCATATTCATTGTGTATTTATCATTGTACATTTTCCAACCTAGAAATAATAAAATCATAATTAGAATCATATGGGATGAGTGTTTTTGTTATTAAAAGGGGGATTTTTCAACCCCACAACCCACAAATTCCATTCCTAGATATATACTCAACAGAAATGCATCAACGTGTTCATCAATAGACATTGTACGGGAATAGTCATAGAAACACATTCATAACTTCCCAGAAGTGGAAACAAGAGTGCAATGGGTAAAAACATTGGATCCGGCCAGTACAAATACCACGGCCACACAGTGGAATACAATACAGCAATTAACATGAGTCGGTGACAACTACACCAAACAACAGGGTGAATCTCACAATGTGATACAGAGCACGGGAGCCAGAAACATAAAAAGTACCCTCTGTGTGATTCCACTTACACAATATTCCACAACAAGCATAACTGATCTATGCTGTTGGGAGTCAGGAGAAATGTTACGCTGAGCGATTCGGGCAGTGAGTGGAGGTTGAGTGAGGGGGCTTCTGGAGAGACATGTAATGTTCAGTTTCTTGTTCATCTGGATGCTGGTTTCATGAGTGCATTCAGTTTATGAAGATTCCTTGAGCTGTCCATGTCATTTCTACATGCGTATGTTACATTTTAATAATAAAAGTTTTAAAAACAGGGGGTAATGACCCCCAGCTCTGTACATAGTTTCATTCCAGCCAAGTCAGATGCTTAGAACTAATCTGCCTACAAACACACCCTTTCCATTCTTTGATACCTAGCTCAATAGCAGCACCTCCAAGGAATCCTCCTCACTTCAGAAGTGAATTTCTGCTCCTCTGAGCCCCAGAGAGTTTCATGGGTTTCTCTGATCACAACCCCGAGGTTCTCAGAGCCTTGCATAGCAGTGCTTGCCAAATGACAGGTCATCAATAAAGGTTTTTAGGTGTTAAAATGTCCACATCTAACCTTACTGTGCAGTGATTTATGTTTGTCATACTCCCCACCCTCAAGAAGCCCACAGTGTTGGGAGAAATATGTCTATTCATCTTTGTATATGTTTACTCATCTTTGTGTGTGTTTACTCATCTTTGTGTGTGTTTACTCATCTTTGTATGTGTTTACTCATCCTTTGTATTGCCCACCACACCCAGTCCATTACCAGGCACACGGCAGGTGCTCAGATAATGTTTCTGAATAAAGATCCAAGTCACCTGTGAAAAGAATTTGCTGTGAAAGAGATACCTGGATGATTCCACAGTTACAGGGCTATTTCCTACCTCTAGAGAAGAAGAGAAAGGCTTCAATATGAACACTGCCCTTCCCCCAGGTGGCTGGTGTTTTACTGGGTTGATGCTAGACCAACTACTCCCTTGGGGGTCCAAATATCTATACAGTGAGTTTTACAATAAAGAAAACTCAAAGCAGCTGAGATGTTTGGATCGCAGTGATGGAGAGCTCAGCCCAATTCCAAGCCTCTTGGATCAACCCTGGCATATGTTTCCACATCAGAGGAAAAGAAATCCAACAATCAAATCAACCAGGCCGCATGCAATGAAAAAATGACAGAGGTGGCATCAACAGATAAGCCTTCAAGTCCGCTTCAGCCCATCTCCCAGGAAGAACAACGGCATTTCTGAAGTCTCCAATGCGTTCTCAACCTCTAATTCTGCCTCCTCCCTTTTCTTTTCCTTCCCTTTCCTCAACCATCTGCATACTGTCTGAAACCAATTCACTGTGAGATGATTATTTTAAATCATTAGGGCACAATGAGTGGTGCTGAAGTGCTAAGATTCCTGAATTAATAATATTGCTGCCATCCATGATTTTAACTTTCTCTTTTCTGTAGGCAGAAGCCAAAACATTAGGAGATATTTTCCAGCATTACAGTCAAGCTGTGCATTTTTAGATTTGTGGGCAGGCTGAGTGATCTCCAGCCAGGATCTCAGCCCTCAGCCCTACATTCCAATGTCATTCTCTGACCACAGCATCATTTCTGGCCTCCCCCAGGTCATCACTTTGGAGAAAATAAAGCACATTTTCAGAATTTAATTTAAGAATAACCCAGGCAACCTAAGGCCAACTGACAAGGCCATTGGTGAAGTCAGCAGAAGGGAGAGCTGATATTGGTCAACACCTCCATCATTAAGACCTTTTATACCTGCGTCAAGAATTTCATTGAAAGTTGGGAGCCTTGGCTAGGAGGTCATGGTTCGATTCCCAGTTGGGGCACATGCCCGGGTTGCAGGCTTGATCCCCAGTGTGGGGCGTACAGGAGGCAGCCAATTCATGATTCTCTCTCATCATTGATGTTTCTATCTCTCTCTCCTTCTCTCTTTCTCTTTCTCCAAAAATCAATAAAAACATATAAAAAAAATAAAGTTGGGAATTTATAGGTCCAAACAGCCTAAAGAGTCTACATCTTTTTCTTTTGATTACAATCACAAGAAAACAGATCATTCAAATTAAAATATGTGTGCCAGGACTAACCTACTCAACATTCAGGTATCAACTTGAATTTCATTTCTCATAGAAGCCTGGCCCAAGCCTAGCTTAGGTTAGCATCTCCCTTCAAAGGATTTGCCATGATTGCTATTTATTAGTCACTTGTGTAATCATACATGGAATGTCTGTCTCTCCACAGAACTATAAGTTCCGGGAGGGCTGATCGAAGCAGTCTCGTTCCTGGCTGCACCCCAGTATCACAGACTTGGTCCGTAGTACTTGACAAATACTTGTAGTTAGCACCACTAGCTGACTCCGCAGATTGCTACAACCTGGCAATCCAGAAACCCTCACCCTCTGTGGTTAGAAACCAGGAAAGAAATAAAAGTGTTTTTCAGCCCTGACCGGTTTGGCTCAGTGGATAGAGCTTTGGCCTGCGGACTGAAGGGTCCCAGATTCGATTCCAGTCAAGGGCATGTACCTGGGTTGCGGGTGCATCCCCAGTGGGAGGTGTGCAGGAGGCAGCTGATCGATGTTTCTCTCTCATCGATGTTTCTAGCTCTCTATCCCTCTCCCTTCCTCTCTGTAAAAAATCAAATATATATATATATATATATATATATATATATATATATATATATAAAGTGTTTTTCTTTTTTTTAATATATTTTATTGATTTTTTACAGAGAGGAAGAGAGAGAGATAGAGAGTTAGAAACATCGATGAGAGAGAAACATCAATCAGCTGCCTCCTGCACACCCCCCACTGGGGATGCTCCTGCAACCCAGGTACATGCCCTTGACCGGAATCGAACCTGGGACCTTTCAGTCCGCAGGCCAACGCTCTATCCACTGAGCCAAACCGGTTTTGGCAATATAAAGTGTTTTTCATGAGCCCATATAAATGGCGAATCCATGATCAAATTTTCATTCTCCGAGGCTCCAAATTACCTTCTGTTCTCCTGTCCTAATTATGGCATCACCACCCTCCATGTGAACCAGTTTTGAAATCTAAGAAACATCGTTGGTTCTGTCTGGTTTGTCAATCCCCCTACTTCCGACTAATTGATTCTACCTCTAAAACCTTTCTTCCACCTGCCTGCCCCTCTCCTGCCCCTCAGCTCACCTGAGTCCAGGATCTTGCTTCCACTTTCCTGGACATCTCATTGGCTTCTGACCTCTGCTCTTTCTTTTGACCAAATGTCTTTGTTTCTAGCTAGCAGATAATTTTTGATACTTTCAGATCATGCCCTACTAGATAAAAGTACTAATAAATTCCTCATACCCTGGTGAATAAAATGCAAATCCATACCTTGACCTACTCCTTGGTCCCCAAGCTGTCTCACACCATCCTCCAATGTCCAGTTGAAATGCCACTTTATGCAGGAAGACTTTCCTAAATCCACACCCACCTGGAAAAACAACCAAATGCTTCACCACATTTATTTGGAACTTAGTAAATGTTTAATTTTATTCATTATAAAGCATCTGCTAAATTGTCCCTATTAGCCTACACTTGATCTTAGCCAAAAGGCCGAGAAGCGATGCTATGTTCGTATTAGTCTAGAAATATTTCCCAACCATAATCGAGATCATACTAATTTTTGTTTATCTCAAAATGCCTAACACTATGTCTGGCACATAGTAGCTTTTTAAAAGCATTTCTTGAACTTATTCAAATTCATTCCCTCATTCATTCTTTCAAACATTCAGTCTCTGTTTTCCAAGCCCAGCTCCACCTCAGGGATAATGAGGTAGAATAATTGTGTGACCTTAGGCATATAGTATATGATCAATAAATGTTAACCGCATCTTATTATTCTTATTGTCTCCCAAGGCAGTCTGTTCTATTGTTGTGCAGATATGATGACTAAAACATTCTTCCCAATTCTGAGTTCAAATATTTTCCCTATAACTCCTATTCATTGATCACAGTTTCTTTGCCTGAGGGCACTGAGAATGAAGTGACTCCAAAGCAGAGGCTCAGACACACTTAAAAAAACCTGATTCTCAGCCCCAGGCCTGGAATCAAGAAAGGAAAACTGGGGTCAACTGGGGAGAGAGAGCTGGATTTCATTAGTTCCATGGGTTTCTGAAAAGGGCTAAGGTTCTGTAAGTTGGTGTTTATTTTCTACCTTAGGAGTTGCACTCTGGGAGTCCAATATACTGCTTAAATTTCACTTACTTCCTTGAGCTGTAGGGTTTGGGTCAGCAAGGAAAATTCTGCAAAATGACTTCACCATTGGCAGTCATTTGCCCTTGGCCAAATTGACTTGCAATTACTCTAAGAGTGTCAGAAGTTTCCAGATTAGGTTAGGCCCTGTGTGATGCTGAGTAGGCTCCTTGGGGTGGGTCGTGTCCACTCCTTGAGTCTAGCGCAAGATGGGTCCAGCTGCCCTGAAGTGTGTGCCCTGCGACCTCATCTCCCCCAGCACCTGGTTCCACTCCTCCTACACACCATGACACTTAAGGACTTGTTTTCATTTCTCCAGGCGCACACACCCTCCTCAATGATACTCTCCTACCTGAGTTAATTATTTTTTAAGAAATAGCCTCTACCGACAGGAGGTTCCTTTCTTCAGGAGAGCAGGTTTCTCACCTTCTTCAGCCTGTTCTACAGCTGACTGTTATGCTCTGAGGTCGCACAAACCACGGCGTCCACACCTACACACAGTGACACTGTAGGCTTATCTTCAGTGTCTGAACCCATATCCAGAAATGCCAAGAAGAGTCTGTACCTCTCCAGTGGTTGCAATGACTTATTTTCAACTCCTAAATTCAGAACAATCCGAATTGTCTTCAACTACAAAGAGAAACAACATATGTAGCATTTTTGCTAAATTCATCGGCTATCTACTCTGTCCCACTGCGTGACAGCAATGACTTCCTGGTGGACCCTCTGCCTCTCCTTTTGTCTTCCATGACCTATTCTCTACCAGATCCCAAAGTGATTTTTAAAAATATGCCTTATGTTACAGCCTTGCTTTAAAATGCTCCAGAACTTCAATGTACTCAGGTAGAAATCATAGATTTCATAGCCCTATATACTCTGGCTTCTGATATGTCTACACCCTCACAAAATCCTCCCCTTTGTGTAAAACACACATGCAAATAGAACTCCTTAAAAATGTTTCAAGTCCTCCTTCCACCTGGATCATTTCCCCCCAAGTTCTAAATATATGGCTCAGTCTCATATTTTTGCTTCCATCCTACATTTAGCTTTCTCTGACACCCTTAGAGCCCCCTTCCTCAACCTGAAAATCCACTCTTAAATAACTCAGTTTACTGTCTTTATGCCAGCCTTCTTGGGCGTTCCATGACTTATGTAGTTGATAGCCCCAACTCTAAGTAATGAAAAGAGAGTACAAATATAGACTCGCCATGCTGCATTGCTCGGTATGACGAAAGAAAATAACAATCTTAACATCATTAAATTCTATAGTCATCATGTGAAATATATATATATCCTCCATAACAGCTCTGGAGCCATCGCCAAAAAGAAATACTAAGAAGATGAAATATCCCCTTTGTTTAAAATTGAATTTATTTTTTAAATTTGATTTTAGAGAAGGAGGAAGGGGATAGAAAGAAAGAAAGAGAGAGAGAGAGAGAGAGAGAGAGAGAGAGAAGGAGAGAAAGTATCAATGTCAGAGAGATACATCTATCGGCTGCCTCCTGTATGCACCCTGACTAGGGATTGAACCCACAACCTAGGTATGTGCCCTAACCGGAAATCAAATCCACAACCTTCTGGTGCATGGAGGATGCCCCAACCGACTGAGCCACACTGGCCAAGACAATATTACCTTCTCTTTAACAATGTCTTGTTCACTTTATAACAAGGAAATCCTTTGTAATTTCCAGAAGGTTTTTACAAACTCTTTCCTTCCTAAAAAATGAGCAAGACACTGCTAAAGAGCCAGCTCCAGGAAAACCAAAAATCCCTGTAAGTTTCATATCAAGAATTGTTTTAGTGTTTTGTACATTTGTTGTCTGTAGACTTGTGCTTTAATTGGTTGAGGATTTTTTTTAAAAAGGGTGAATGAGGATAAAAAACTTTAGTCGTTGTATTGTGAAATTTAACAAATATCAAGGGATTGAATTAATCTAATGTTCATAAATCTTGCTTACATTTGTTAGAGAAAAAAAAAGAAGATCCTACCCATGAAAAAACTTCTCATTGCCATTGGAAGAGCCACGTTTGATGTGATTGCACTAATAGGTTGCTCCTTTAATGCCCCAAATTCCTTCTAGAACTGAATTATCAGCCTACTTCATACTCCTTAGATACTACAGGGGCAAAAAATTAATCAGAAGAGAAATTTCTGCCCTGGCTGGTGTTTCTAAATGGTTAGAACATTGGCTTGCACACCAGAAGGTCAAGGGTTCAATCCCCGGCCCTGGTCTAGTACTGTGCAGAAGGCAACCAATCAATGTGTCTCTCTCACATCGTTGTTTCTCTCTCTCTCTCTCTCTCTCTCTCTCTCTCTCTCTCTCTCCTCTCTCTTTTCTCTGTCTCTCTTTCTCTCTCCCTCCCTCCCTTGAACTCTCACTAAAAAAACAACAATGAAAAAAATATCTTTGGGTGAGGGTTAACAACAACAAAAATAAAAAGAAGAGGAATTTCTCCTTGATCACTCTCCATTTTCATGATCCTCAGAAGACAGACACTTGATACAGGAACTGCTCTCAATGATGAATGAATAAGCCTATGGTTTATAAAGTTAGCAAGAGGCATGTCCAAGTTTCAAGGCATAGAAACGAACTACATAAATAAAAGTGAAAATAAAATAATAAAAATAGTAGTAATATTAGTCAATCCTAATATTTAGTGAGCGCTAATTCTGTGTCAGAGTGGTTCTAAGCCTGTTACATATGTTATTTCATTTAAATATTGTATCAATTGTATGAAGATGCTGACATGACCTTGACATTTTACAGATGAGAAAACTGAGGCACAAAGACATTAACAAAACTAGCCCAAAGTCATTCAAGCAGGGAGTGGTGAGGCAGGATTTGAACCCATGAAGTCTGACTTCGACACCTTCCTTCCTGACCACTTACTGCCCCTTTCTGTGTCAGAGAGCCCTGGGAGTCAACACACCATAAACAATGGTAACAGCACCCAAGTCCTCAGAGTTCCAAGGGGAATAGGTTTGCAGGCGCGGCTATGCAAGGCCTCTGTCATCTTGCTGAAATCATGAGAGGCTGAGAGGTGTGGCTGGCCCACTCCACCCTGTGGGATTCAATCTCATAAGAAATTCAATCTCATAAGAAATTCTGGGGATTCTTGTAACATCTCCCCTCTCTTACACTGGGCAGATCTTCTGTATTTAACCCTTGTCTGGGCTGCTTCGGTAGATTCCCCACTATCCGTTTCTTCTCTTTTATTATGCAGCCAATTATTATTTTAAATTTCAGTTCTAATCCCATTGGCCCCCATTACCCATTACAAGTGGGTTCAAATCCCAGCTTTGCCACTTCCTATGCGGGGAAACCTGAACATGTCACTTAACCTCATGTTAGGTTATGTGCCTTCATCATCAATGGAACTAAAATAACTTTCTCACAATGTTTTTTTGAGGATCTGGTTCATAGTGACTGTTCAAAAAATGGAGATCAACCGAAGGACTTGTATGCATGCATGTAAGCACAACCAATGGACACAAGCCACTGGGGGGCGGGGGGAGGGAATGAGGGGGTAGGGGAAGCTGGGGGAAGGTCAATGGGGAAAAAAAGGAGATATATGTACTACTGTGTGTAATACTTTAAACAATAAAATTAAGATTAAAAATAAATGGTAGCTATGTGGCAAAATAAAGCACTTAGCATTTAAGACTTTCTGTGTGCATGACTCCTACTAACATTTCCAAGTTTGTCCCACACGAATGCCCTTCAACAAATATTCCTGTCTTTGGGGTTCTTCTTCTCTCCTTTAGACCAGCATTCCTCCATGGTGGTCCTTGGACCCTCTGCAGCAGATTCATCTGATGGGCCCTTAAAATTTGATGCTTTGGCCCCATCTCTATCCTTGCTAATCAGAACTTCTCTGAATGGATCTTGAATATCTTTGTGTTTTTTATTGATTTCAGAGAGGAAGGGAGAGGGAAAGAGTGATAGAAACAGCAATGATGGGAGAGAATCATTGATTGGCTGCCTCCTGCACGCCCCCTACTGGGGATCAAGTCCACAACCCCTTGACCAGAATCGAACCCGGGACTCTTCAGTCCACAGTCCGATGTTCTAGCCATTGAGCCAAACTGGCTAGGGTCTATCTTTGTTTTTAACAGACTTCCAGGCAATACTTCTAAACACCAATGATGGCGTCCCCCTGCCCTGTCTATGACAATATGTTCTCTGTGCCTGAGATTCCTTCCTGCTCTCATATCTGTCACCCAAATCCCACCGATAATTCAAAGCCTGACTTAAATTTCTCCTCTTTCCTAAAAGTGTTCCAGATTCCTCCCGCCAGAAACAATCTGACCCAGCTTTGAATTATCATGGCACTTATTCATATACATGACAAGTCATCCTAACATCTTCAGGCTCCTTGAGGTGGAGAGTCGCTGTGTAATTCACATTAATATCCCTAAAGAGATCTATCCCAGGGCTGTGCGTAGAGTAGGTACTCAGTGAAAATGAATCTAATGTGCAGGACAAAGTCCAATACCAATGTTTTCAGATAATCTTGATAAACCACAGGTATTAAGCAATAACTGACTCATTTATGGAAGAGGAGGAGGGAAGCTGACCAAGCAGACTTTATTCTCTCTCTCTTCCCCTTCTCTCTTGTTCCTGCTGCCATCACCACCCAGGATCACCCCTGGATTCCTTAGCCCAAGTCTTGCAGATGGGGAATGGGTGGAAATCCTTCATTACTCCCCTTTAGCACAGATAGGACTTGCTGACATTGTTACCTATTTCTCTTTGTATGTAAGAGTAAGCAAAAAAGGAAATCAACATAACAAGCATAAACCATGTAAAATTGTCAAGTTTCCCTGATTCCCATTTCGCCCAAAAGGCTGGAATGATTTCTCAGCATCTTGGCGGGCTTCTGGATCCAGGAGCTCTGCCGTTGATTGCTGTTCTCGTTACTGCTAAGCAAACAGTAATCCCTCATGCAATTTCCCCCCTTCTTAAAGCATCCCAGTACTTTTTTCTCCTGTTTATTAGTCACCTTGGGCTCTATAACAGAATACTATGGACTGGGCGACGTAAACAACAACCATTTATTTCTCATAGTTCTGGAGGCTGGAAGTCTGAGACCAGGGTGCCAACATAGTCGGGTTCTTTGTGAGGGCCCTCTTCCTGGTTTAAAGACTGCTCAGCATGCCATCACATGACAGAGAAACAGAGACAGAAAGAGTGAGAGACGGAGCAGGAGAGAGAGAGAGAGAGAGAGAGAGAGAGAGAGAGAGAGAATGAATTTCTCCCCTGTCCCTTCTCATAAGGACACTAATCCCATTCATGAGGGCTCTACTCTCATGATCTAATTACTTCCCAAAGGCCCCACCTCCAAATATTATCATATTGCAGATTTGGGCTTCAACAAATGAATTTAGGAATGGGGACACAAACATTTAATCCAAAGCACCCACCAACCCATGAAGTACCCCACCCACCCATGATCTCTGTACATCTCATGCTGGATTTTGTTGAAAGGGGTATACCTTATCCCCCAGGCAGTGGCAAGCAAGATGGACGTGACTATGCCAATGTAATTTCAGACCCAACAGTGTAACCACATTTCAATAATGCAAGAGCGATTGCATTCATATCCCATCCACGCTCATCTCACTCATTAAGTTCCAGCGATGCCACTCACCCTGCAGTTCTTCAAACTCACCCAGCTCTTTCCCACCTCAAGCCTATTTCCTCTGCCTGTCATGCTCTTCCCCCATTCATTATGAATATGTGAACCCTCCCTTTAAGAATCATCTTTTCTTTAAGCCTCAGCTTAAATATTCAGTCCACAGAGGGGGTTTCCTAGAACATACCACAATCCATAATTCTTTTATTCATTTCTTTGCTTGCCTTCTCCTTGTCAGTCTTCCAAGAAATGATAAAAACTCAACAAGGTCAAGAATTGTGTTCATCATTCCTGACACATAGTAGCTGCTCAATAAATGTCTGTTGAACGATTGCATAAAATAATTACACAGTATATTATCACAAGTAATGGGAAGGTATCAGACAATCAAATACATCAGATATTTTGTTCATATACCATTTTATAACCAGGAGATAATATCTTTTTATTTAGTTTTATACCAATATAAGATTTCAACATTAACTCTATAATTTAAGTTCTTTTGCTGCTAAAAGAAATAGGTCCTCCTCCTTATCCTGGAATATAATTTACCATAATACTTATTCTATAGTATAGAATAATAAATCTCATTTCTCCCAATGGAACTCAACTCCTAGAGACTAATATTGACATCAGCAACAAAGAAGAGACAATTTGAAGAAGCAGATGTGGCTATTTTAGAAGAAAATAAAGTCTACATTCTGTTTTAACTTTGCAAGTCTCAAGAATTCTTTCATGACAATACACTGAGAACTACTTCATGAAAATAAATAGCCACAGAGGAATATGGCTTTAATTGCCTGAAATGCTGCATTAGCTAAAATAAAACAGCTGTGATCACATTCTGGGGTAAAAACCATTGTTCAAAAATGAGTTCTATTAAAGATCACTCCAATGATGAGTCTGGCTTTCTAAAAGCAGGCACACCACTTCCTGGACCACCCATTGTTCTTAGGGTAACAGTGATTCCAATTTGGGGGGCATCTGGGTTGGAGAAATGTTGTCTGTGCCATAGGGCACAACACTGCTTGATAGACTTTTCTATTTCCCCTAAATACACAGCTCAAGTTACTCAAAATTACTCAGCAAAACAAATTCCTTTCATATTTCTGTAATCCCAGGACACAGAAAAGGTGCTGGGCGGGCAGCAGGGGCTTCCAGAGTCCCTTCTCACTGCAGGATGAAACAAGAAGCAGACTCTGTCCACGCTCTTCCTAAGGAATCTTTGGGAACATATTTGGTCCCTGAAAAGAAAAGAATCTTCAGGGTGATGGTATTTGGTATTTCTCAGGCTCAGAAACCACCTTGAGATAATGCTGAAGTCATAGAAAAATCCACAGAAAATTCATATATACATATTTTTAACGCAAAGTTGGAAATCTTGCTTCCAGAAGCTCTGTAAACACCCTAAAATTATCCCAAACCACAAACTAAAATGCTGGGGCAGGGCCTGAGATGCAGAAAGCCGAGAATTCAAATGGTGTTTTTTTCACCAGCCAACATCATATATCAACATGGATAACTCTGCCACACACCAGTCTCACCTCTAAACCTTCCACTGGTCCATTTGCAGACTTTGAAACTTGCAATCGTTATCCAAGCAAGAGGATGAGCAGAAGAGAAAGACTGAGAAAAGAGGAGTAGAGGGCTATTGAATTTCTAAATTTGTTTTGTCTAATCCTACATTCTTAATATTCTATTTCATTGACCTCACAAGCCAGTTGTTATCAAAGTTAAGTGTGCCTAAAAATCAACCTGGGAAGGTTACCTTAAAATGCCAATTTCTAAGTCTCACCCGGCTTCTG
The DNA here is from genome assembly GCF_000147115.1 of Myotis lucifugus. Lineage (NCBI taxonomy): Eukaryota > Metazoa > Chordata > Mammalia > Chiroptera > Vespertilionidae > Myotis > Myotis lucifugus. The sequence goes on along the minus strand of NW_005871083.1, from coordinate 7,206,104 downwards.
ATTCAAAAGGATTCTGTAGTTTGTATTAAACACCCTGGTATTTGGAAGCTGATGGTCACTCAAACCACAATTTCAATGGTTTCCTGTCTTGTTTCTCAGTGTCTAAGACATCTCAGTGTTTCAGGATCCAAACTACATATTCGTTTTATATCCAGAAGTGCCTGAGAATCATCAACTACTGGTAATTAATTGATTAGTCTTAATTTCACCTGCAAACTTCCTTTTGCCATGTAATGAAATACATTCTTGGTGTGACACCAGGGGAGAAGGCAGGAGGCACCAAAATCTTTCCTATGGCAAAGGCCACCTCTCTGGCCATCCTTCAAGACTCCCCTTCCTCAGGATGTCTCCCTAGTAACTTTACCCCTAACCCCACAATGTCCCCCTTTTCGAATTTCTGCTCCACCTAGCTTAACTATTTTGTGTGAACTATGAAACAGAGATAATGTCTCCCTGGCTTGTTCTCTTACTGTTTATTTCCTATTATCGCCACCTGATTGCTAGTTCTTTGAGAGCAAGAAAAGGCTTTAAATGCCTCTTCATCCCACACAATATACAACCAATCATGAGCATATGGGTAGGTGCAGCAGCTATTGCTTTTGCCTGCCCAGCATTTATTCCCCTCTTCTCCCCATTCTTGTAACCCTCTCTCTATTTCCCTTTGGAGAATTACCCTCCTCTGACCTATGCCCATTTGTTTAGGATGGGACTAACTCTATTCCTTTTTCAAAAAAACATATTTTTTTTATTGATTTCAGAGAGAAAGGGGGAGAGAGATAGAAACATCAATGATGACAGAGAATCATTGATTGGTTGCCTCCTACACGATCTGGGATGGAGCCAGCAACCCAGGCATATGCCTTGACCAGGAATCAAACTGTGACCTCTGGGTTCATAGGTCGACGCTCAAACACATTGAGCCACCGCAGTCGGGCTAACTCTACTCCTTGATGTGGGCACATGATCTAAGCTGGGCCAATGATATTCAGTCCCTGAACTTTTGCAAGTATAACCAAGGAAATGAGAAGTCTCTTTCTGTGTAAGTTGCTGGGACTAGTGAGCTTCAGCAGTCAATTTGTCACCACTAGGGGGAGAGCTGCTCAAGAATAGAGCCACACAGATGCAAGCAGGGCTGAGAGATACAGAGACAATACCCTGGCTGAGTCCTGGAGACCTGGCTCTTGGATTCAGCCAGGCCAGAAGCTAGGCCCACCTCTCAAACTTTCCAGCTCTAGGTATACACAGATAATAATATAACATAGTATTTGAGCCAATTAAGTGTGTTTCTACCACTTCAACCAAGAGTCCAGATTTATTTAATGCTTTATAAATAGTGATTGGTTGAATGAATAGTCATTGATTTAGGACATGTTGTATAGATTTGGGTTCTGTAAACCCACAAAATATCTTTTTGTAGAAGAAGGTTAGTTGTTTAACTTCTGTCTTTGGCAAAGCAGAGTGGTAAAGCTATGGCCTTCGGCACTAGATTGAATGTGGATCCCACCTCTGCCACATACGAATCCTGTGACCTTGGGCAAGTTACCTAGGAACCTTAAGTAGGGGAAGACCGCAGTAAACAATGTGCATTGTTACTGGAAGATCATTTTTATCCAGATGATGGGTTTCAGGGTGGAGAGACAGGGGCAGGAAAGCATGACCAAGTCCAGGCGATAGTGGATGAGGGTATAGAGCAGCGGTTCTCAACCTGTGGGTCGCGACCCCTTTGGGGGTCGAACGACCCTTTCACAGGGGTCGCCTAAATACATCCTGCATATCAGATATTTACATTACGATTCATAACAGTAGCAACATTACAGTTATGAAGTAGCAACGAAAATAATTTTATGGTTGGGGGTCACCACAACATGAGGAACTGTATTAAAGGAACTGCATTAGGAAGGTTGAGAACCACTGGTATAGAGTAAAGCAGTGTCGCTTGGGATGCAGATCACAGAACAGATTGCAGAAACCCTCAGACTCGGTGGCAAACTGAATGTGGGATGTGGGGAAAGCGAGGAGCCAAAGTTCCTGGAAACTAGTTCAATTCTTTTCACCTTGAGGCATCAAAGTAAAGGTGGTGGCAGTGCTCTCACATGCTGGTCAACCAGTTGAGCTACGACAAACGTCTTCTTAGGAAGGACAGCACTCGGGGCATCATTACAAGTACAGCAGGCATCTAACTAAAAGCCTACAGTGAGAAAGTGTGCCCCCTCCTTGGACAGGTACCAGACCAGAAGCGCCCCGCACACTTGCTCTGCCCCGCGAAGAATTTCTCAGCACCTGCAGGGTTTCTGCTTCTAACCAATGCTGAGAACTGCCCGCCGCGTGTGCAGAAATCCCTACCCAACTCCTCATTCTGAACCAGCCGGGAGTTTGGCTGACTCCTTGTAAGTAAACACTCTCAGCCTCGATGTTTGGAAACCGTGGGCTCCCGCTCCAGCCGCGCTCTGCCGGGCTGCGCGTCACGGATGCACCACCCTCCCGGTGCCCCGCCACGCGTCCTCGGAGCGTTCCTTCGCACGTGCGGCAGGAGAATCTCCGCGACACGCACGTCAGACCATCTGGCTTCGGTGTGTTTCATGTCGCCAGCCGCCTTTGGTTTACGGAGGAGTTGACTTTTCAAGGGGAAAAAACCACTTCTGGCTGAGCCGCGGAGTCCCAACGCGGCTAAACGTCTCCCCCTAGTGGGCCCTTCACTGAGACTTGTCATCATTCAGAGCCGGAAGCACAAAGACCGTCCCCGCTGGGAGCTTTTGAATTTCACAGTCAAGAAAGGGCACACAATGCAATACACCGATGATGCATCATGGAACTGTGCCCTTGAAACCTATATAATCTTATTAATCAATGTCACCCCACTAAATTTAATTTTAAAACGGCACTGAAAAACAAAAAAAATGTACATTGCCAATTGTGTGCAGCCCCCGCCTTGTATATTTTATAATTAGGTCAGTAGAAAATAAATATTATTTGACATCACTTGAAACTCAACCAAGATGTCATTCAGTGGGTGAATGGATCAATACATAAACTGTGGAACACCCAGACAATAAACCCCTAAGCAGCTAAAAAGAAATGAGCTATCAAGTCATGACAAGATATGGAAAAACCTTAAATGTGTATGACTAAGTGACAGAAGCCAACCTGAAAAGGCTTCATAGTGTGTGATTCCAACTACACGATGATTCTGGAAAAGGAAAAACTATGGAGATGGTAAAAAAAAATCAGTAGTTGCCAGGGACTGGGGTGAGGGAGGGATGAATATGCAGAGTATAAAGGATCTTTATGGCTATGAAGCTATTCTGTATGATACTATAATGGTGGACGCAGGTCATTACACATTTGTCCAAACTGTTAGAATGTACTCCACCCAGAATGACCCCCTAATGTAAACTATGGACTTGAGTGATGATGTGTCAATGTAGGTTCAGCGATTATAACCCATGAACCACTCTGGTGGGCAATGATGATGTGGAGGAGATGGCAAGTAGCAAGGGGAGGCCTGGGGGGGTAAATGGGAGAGCTCTGTACTTTTTGCTTAAGTTTGCTGTGAACCTAAAATGGCTCTAAAAAAAAGGCCTTTTTTTAAAATAGGAAATAAAAGACATACACATATAACTGGATGGACAAATGAATAAAATACAGAGGGAATCCTATTCTGGACATGTTGATACTAATTAAAAAGATGTAGACCCTTCCCAGTCCAGCTGTGATCTGGGACCACCAGGACCAGCACTGTCTAGGATCTTTTTTTAGAAATCCAGAGTCTCAGGACCCACCACAGAACTGCTGGATCCGAACCTGCATTCTAACAAGAACTCTGGAGTGATTTACATTCATATGTAAGCTGCGCTGAGGTACAATGTATAGTCCCTGCCTTCAAGTTGCTTTCAGCCTATTAAACACTTGGGGGGTGGGGTGGGGTGGGGATGTCTCTGGTATAGTTTGAAATAGAAAGAAAAGCAGCAATGTGGTTAACAGTAATGAACTTCACCCTTTTGATTTCACTTCTCAGCTCCTTTATCCACAAGTTTCCCCCACCTGAATTGTCATGATCCCTTCTCCATGTGCATAGGTTTTGCTAAATATTAGTCAATATCACTGGGAACCTCCCATATACCAGATACCGTGCTAGACACAAATCGAGGACACTTCTCTGAAGATGCATGCAGAAAAGATAATAGGAAAACACGACTTTATCTGTCTCCTCTATTAGATTAAATATGATACTTGGAGCAAGAATAGGGTCTTCTTGAAGGGGCTGAGAGAAAGTGACAAACTACATTTGTTCAGCAGCCACCGGGTGCTAGGCACTATTTGTTATGGCATTTACTTCTCACAACGATTTCACGGGATGAGAACTGTTTTCCTCATTTACCCGATAGAGAAACTGAGTCACTAAGTAGTTTAGCAATTTGCCAAAGGTCTTACAACTGAAAGCAGCCAATCACCACAGATCATTGGGCCCCAAATCTGGTCACTTCCTGTCTGCTGTACTTCTATTGTATAATTCAGTGTTGTACAGCTGCTGTGAACGTCCTGGCAGCCATGCATCCCTGGGAATATGAAGAATTTCTGAGGATGGAATCTCATTTTCTATGAGATGGGCAGGGAAGGGGTTGGACTAATCGCATCTAGTTGCTATGGGGCAGGGAACCACCATTTTAGAGTTGGGTTCTGTTCTAAGTGAAACTTCCTAGATGGAAATGGGTTCCTTCTCACGCTGCAGATTCTGAATGTGTCAATGGCTTCTGTGTTGAGCACTGTATTGAGGACTGAGAGAGCATGCAATAGGGGGGGAAGTGATTTTTCAAAAATGCAAATCCAATCACAGAAGTCCTTTGAGTAAAACCCTTCCATAACTTTCCAATGCCCTTAGGCCATGGTAAGGATGTGGCTCTCTTAGCCCTACCACCTACCGTAATAGCCTTATCTCAGCCACTCCTCTTTTATTTTTTTTTAATTCCAGCCACACGTACATTCTTCTGTTCACTCTTAAATTTGTACTCTCTCCTGTCACAGGACCTTTGCACATGACCTTTCCTCCTGACCGCTTCATCTGAACAACTCCTGCTCTCCCTTCAGACTTCAGATGAAACACTTCTTCCTCAAGGAACATGTCCTGATCTCCCCAACCAGGTGCTGAGCCTCCTGTTAGGCACACTCATCACACAACACACCACTCCTTTGAAATACCCGTCACATTTCTAACTGAACTACTCTCTCTATGATTACTTATGGCCACTGCCCTCTCTAGATCTGCAATGTCCAGTATAGTAACCACTGGTCATAGATGGCTATTGAGCAGTTGAAATGTGGCTCATATAATGGAGGAATTGAATTTTAAATTTTATTTCATTTTAATTAGTTTAAATTTAAAAGCTAGTGTTTGATTTACCCAATGGAAATTTTAAAAGCTTGGAACAACCTGAGTATGTGAATCTACTTTTCAATTGTATATTTTATGAACTCTAAATATAGATCAACTATTTCCAGAAATTTAGCATCTTAATTGAGATGTGCTATATGTGTGAAAACCACACTAAATTTTGAAGACTCAGTATGGAAAAATAATGTACAATATCTTATTAATAACTGTATATTGAGTATATGCTGAAATGATAATCATTTAGAGATCATGGAAACAAAATATATTAACAATAGTTTATTAAATTAATAGGTTTATGATTATGAAATTAACAGGTTAATTTCTCCTGTTTCTTTTTACTTTCTAATGGATGCCTAGAAAACCTAAATTATATATGCAGCTCACATTATATATTTATTGGATTGTGCTGCTCTAGACTGTAAGGAAGGTCCTTGAAACTGGAACCAGGTATCTATTTAACTATTTTATCCTCAGTATTTAGCATAGTATCTGGCTAATAATAGGTGTTGAATTAATATTTGATTGAAATTTGAATAAATTATAATTATCCAATACCTGTCAAGGTTAAGAAGAGAGGATGGCACATTTGCCCTATGTTTTCTAACTCTGTGCTTTTTTTATCTTTGCCTAGCATACAGCCTTGAAAGTAATGATAATAATAACTACAACTATCCTTCTTAGTTACTTACTATGTGCAAAGCACCTTTAATCGATCTCAGATTTGTTGTAAAAATTAGAGATAATGCCGAAACCGGTTTGGCTCAGTGGATAGAGCGTCGGCCTGCGGACTGAAAGGTCCCAGGTTCGATTCCGGTCAGTGGCATGTACCTTGGTTGCGGGCATATCCCCAGTAGGAGGTGTGCAGGAGGCAGCTGATTGATGTTTCTCTCTCATTGATGTTTCTGGCTCTCTATCTCTCTCCCTTCCTCTCTGTAAAAAATCAATAAAATATATTAAAAAAAATTAGAGATAATGTTTGTGGAGCAACTTGTGCAAAGCCATTATTAATAGACATCATTTACTATATGCTTGCTTATGAATGAGTAAACAAACTTACAAAGCCCAGCAAAAGTCAGGAGAAAATATTTCTAGGCCTCTGTTGCCTTGAACATGAATATGAATCCAGTTTTATCAAAACTGCTTGCCCCAGCTTAGAAAGGCATGTAGGGATTTTTAAGTATAAAATCTTGGAATAGAAACAAGAAAAATATTCTATTGACAAGAAAGTAGGTTGCTCAGGTTACACCATTAAATTAGATTTAAGACGCTGAAGACACACTTGCCTTCGGGAGCTTGAGATATGGTCCAGGCCACACTCCCGCTCATCGGTGATTTAGCCAAATAGCCTCCAAAAGGACCACAAAGCCAGATTAATTAGAAATAGATCAAGCTCTATGTTCTTGGGCTGTACAACCTTCCAGGCCAATTTTCCAAGCTTCCAAGCTCAAGAAAATACACTGTGTATTTGGCCACATGCTTTGCTCTCAACTTAAAAACCCATATGTATATTTTAATGTCAATTTAATCCATATGGTTCAGATTATTTGCATTAGATTCATCAGAAGCAATTTTTGAAAGAAGCTACAATTTAATAACTTCCTCCGTGTGCTGCGCTAGACTTGAACTCCTCCCTGGGTTCCTCCAACAGACTGTGCTGGATGGAATTTGTATTAAATAAAGGCAACATGAAGATGGGGAGCTGGGACCCTGAAGCCCGACCGCCGAGGGTCAAATCCCTACCTCACTAGTTCAGATGTGTTTGACTTCGGGTTGACTTTCCTTGTCTATAAAATGGGTCAACAATACATCTCCTGAGGTTATTGTAAAGGTTCGCCAAGTCTATGTAAAGCAATTATAGAAGCCTCACTGTGTGCCTGGCCCTATTTTAACCATTAGCTATTATTGTGGCTACACTGATGCTGCAAGTGACAGACAAATACTTTGGAATGGCTTGTACAGGTTAGTTTTTTTATCTTTCACATAAACAGACAGTCCAGGCCTGGCATGTGATCCCACCCCACCAAAACCTGATTCTCCCTACCTGCTGCTCCACCTGTCGGCACACAGTTCTCCCTTCCGATCCAAGAGGGCAACCCCAGGCAGGGTTGTCCACATTCCGGCCAGAAGGAGGGAGGAAAGAGGAGAAAAGCACACATCCTCCCTTGAAGAACACTCGCTAGAGGTTGTACACACCACTTCTGCTGACGTCCCATCGTGTGTAGTCTTAATGGAGACTAAGAAATGTAACTTTTTAATTCTGTTATTATTTGGTCTATTATTATTACTGTAAAAAAATGGAAGAACAGATATCAGGGACAATTGGTGGTCTCTGTCACTGCGTCATGGGGGGAGACCAAAAGCGCCACCTGGACCCAGGATACATTCCACAGGGAGATCTTTGGGTAAGGGAATGTGGTTTGAGGAAACTACATCTTTAACACAGTACTCAGCCGTCTTCGCATTCTGTTGGCTTATAAATCTCATAAATATATGCTGAATAAAACACTAAATAAATGTTTATTCTAATTACTGTACAAAAGTGACCGCAAACCTCTTCTCTCCACTCTCACCAGAATTCTATCCGTGGAAGGTTTCGGATGCTTGTGGATTTAGAAAGAAAAGGAAGAGCTGGCAACGTAGAATCCTGCTTTAGTTTGTTTGCTTAAAAAAGGCTCCTCCAACACCCAAATGCAGTCCCATTCCAAAGCCCCGCTCCAGCCCTTTCGCCTGCATCCTGGCCGAGAAGTGATGACACCGCAGCAGGCGTGGGGTGCTGCTCCAGAAACTGACCGCGCCCCACCCCGTCTGAGCCTCCACAAATAAAAGATGTTGACAAGACAGACTCAGATAATAGGAAACATATTTTTGGCTGGTGAATTCGCATTTTGGTCAGACTTGAAGACTGTAGCAGATACTCTGGGAGCCTCCCCAGCATCCTACCCCACTCTCTCCTCTGAACAGAACTGTATTTCCCAGCCTTGCGGTTCAGTTCGGGATTGGCTTAAGTCAATCAACGGATCCAACACCGTGTCCACAATAATTATCTCAGAGTTGGGCATGTGATGGGATAAGATGTGAAGGAAGATGCGGGGACCGTGGAGAAAGAACCTTCAGTTGATGCTGACTATTCTCTTGGGATCGCAAAAAAATATTCATCGGATTAACAGCCTATATTACATAGAAACTAGAGTGGCAAGGTGAAAAAAAAACAGTGCAGAATGACATTGTTGAGTCAGTGGATTGAACCTTGCCTAAAGCCCTTCACACCTTTGGACTTGAAATTCACAAGCCAGTAAATTCTCCCTGTGGCTTAGGCCTCCTGAGTTGGGGTTTCTGTTAAGTCGTATTCTGAAGGACACTGTCATTCAATGGAACCTGGAAATATTTAACACGAGAGAGCCGTCTTAAACTCGGTTCATATAGATTTGCGGTGGAGTGCGGGAAACGTGTAAACTCGGGCCGATTGTAACTGCGTATTACCAAATATTTCATTTCAATCGAACCCATACTTCAAAAGATATAGGCATTTTAACGCGACATCTTATATTTTGGCGGGAAATTCACCCGCAACCCAAGTGTTAAGTCGTATTCTGAAGGACACTGTCATTCAATGGAACCTGGAAATATTTAACACGAGACAAATGAACCAGGAAGCCAAAACCAAACATCTCTCATATCGGCCATACCAGCATTGAAACGCTGCCCTACCAATTTATCACTTGGGTGAGCACAGGCAAGGTGTCTGAAGAAAGCATGAGACTCAGTTTCTAAGTCAGGAAATTGGGGATAGCTATAGGGATGACTATATTGATCTCACAGGACTGTTGTGTGCGTAATGCCATCCAACACAAATGAAATTGCCCAGAACCAAGCCTATTTCCCCGACAGAGAAATCGATAAAGACACAATAAAGTCACAGACAAAGGGAGAAGTAAGACTTATGTTTACTGAGAACTAAGTTGTGTATGAAGAGTGTCTCTAATTGGGTACGATGAATGTCCACGCAGGCAAGGAGGAACACGGACAGACCCTGATGGACGGCCGTGAACCCAGACTTCACAAGACATCACAAAGATGATAGAGATCCCAGACATTCCCCAAGTAAAATTTACATGTAGTTAAAAGAAAATTTCTTATGATATACCTCTGTCGGTTTTGACAAATGCATAGAGTTGTGTCACCACCATCACACTCGAGGTATGGACAGTTCCATCATCCCCAAGTTCCCTCATGCTCCTTTGAAATTATCCCCGAATCCTACCACCAAAAGAGCAACAAACCACTGACCTGTTTTCTGTCACTGCAGTTTAACCTTTTCCAGAGTGTCATATAAGTGGAATCATGTATTAGGCAGACTTTGAGTCTGCTTCTTTCCCTTAGCATAGCGCATTTAAAATTCATCTATGCTGGGGGATAAATCATACTTTGTTTTTGTTGCTATCCATGAACATTTCATTAAAGCCTACCTTCTTCTTCGCTGTATACTCCACATAGGATAGGATGATGGCTGTGGGCATAGACTAGTTTCCAGTTATCATTTTCATGCCTCCAAATTTGCATATATATTTGGAACTGTTGGAGGAAAACAAGCATGTTAGAAGAAGAGGAAGAGAGACCCAAGATCTTGAGATATCTCTTTCTCTCTCTCTCTCTTTCTCTCTACCCCCCCCCCCTGCCTTCCTCTCTCTACCATGTGAGAACACAGTGAGAAGGTGGCCATCTGCAAGCCAGGAAGAAAGCTCTCTCCAGAAACCAACCCTGCCAGACCTTGATCTGGGCCTTCTGGTCTCCAGCCTCTGTGAGAAGACAAGTTTCTGTTGTTTAAGCCACCCAGACTGTGGTTCTGTATCATGGGAGGTATCCAGCAGACTAATACAGAATGACTTGGAGTTGGTAATTAGTGAGGTAAGTTTGGTTCTAAACATCTGTTTATTTTGTGTGTGTGTGTGTGTGTGTGTGTGTGTGTGTGTGTTTCTTGAGGATGAAGATAATCTTCCATGCAGGCTCACTATGAAGACTGAACTACATGGATAATATATACAAATTGTTTATCACCTTGACACCTGGAAATGCTCAATATATGGCACTTCTTATTGGCCAGCTTGATCCATCCCTGCATCTAATGTCCCTAACATATAGGACACTCAGGAAATATTTGCAAAAAAATAACTGAAATGTAATTGGACATGCTAAGGGACAGCTATGCATTTTAATTTTTAAGTTGTATAATGAAGTAGTTGATGCAAAAGGATGTTTCTGACATCTGACACCATTATTTTCTGTTGACCACAGCCTAAACAGGAAAGAATCCTATAGTAGTCATTTTCATTTTAGTATAAGCTGATTTCATTTAGTATAAGCTCCTTGTAGCATACAGTCTCTACAATAAGATGGAAAATATTGGTGGTGGGGGGCGGGGTGGAGAAATGGGAAGTATAGACAATGAGGTGCTTTCTTTTGCAACTAAAGTCATAACTGGTTCTTCTCAAGGCTCTAATGGAAACCAAAGGTAACGAGGTATGAAAAGAGTGTCCTGCCTCTTGGACTTCACAGCTCCCTTGGGGAACGGGGTGGGGTAGGGAAATAGTGAGTGTGTTGGCTATCCTTTGGTAGCCACGGTGGTGTGCTGGGGACAGCTCATTCCAGCCCTTGAGAGCCAACTGTGGACTTTTCTTCCCAAGCTCACATTCAGTGATACCATGTTGGTAGTTTGAAATTGGCCATGGTGGGAGTGTTTACACCACAGAAATTGGCAAATGCTATAAAGCAGGGCTTCCCTCACCCTCTGGAGAGCCAGTTGTTACACATTTGCCAGCACACCACTGAGTCCTTGGCCCAAGCTTACTACTGCTTCCCAGGGGAGGCACAGGGAGCAAATGGACTGCCATTCAGAAATCTCTGAGAAGGTTAAAAAATGGAGAGCAGGGGTCTAGGATGAATGGACCAAGAAAATGATTCAAGAAAGTTAAGGAAGCCAAGAATCTGGAGTTTGGATACAAGACCTTTTCTTATCTTTCACCATTTTGGAAATGCAGTGGCCATTTGTGACCCGGTTCTGAGAATTAAACCATGTGTGGTATTGAGAAAATTATCCTCACAGATGCTGACTGTACCTTTTACCCTACCGACTTCTCTGCTAAAGCCATTACTCCCAATAAACGTATTAAGAATGTGTGCAAAAATTTAGTCTTCAGGAGGTACCCCACAGCATTCATTATCATGCAGTATATTTTGGAACCACCTAATGTCCCACAACGGAAATTCTATTTAACTTTATTATAGTGGGTCCATGTAAGTGGATACTCTTCAGCCTTTAAATATTCTTCTAACATTTGATTTTTAGTGTTATGGGAGAAGAGATGCAATAAAAAGTGAGAGAGCAAGTTATAAAGCAGAATAATTTCAATGATGACAGTTTTATAAAATACTGGGGGCCCAGAGCACGAATTCATGCACCTTGAAAGGAACTGTGGACCGTGAGGCTGTGGTGGACACAGGGGCAGATCTTGGCCCAACCTCTGCGCCCCCGCTTGGTCCCTCCCGCCACGGACCCAGGTCCCCTCACTGCCAGCAGTCCCGCTCCCGCCACCACCGCTCCCACGCATTGATGATGCTGGCCCTGCCCTGCTCGCACCCACAGATGACACGCAGCAGTTGGGGCCGGCGCCCGCAGCAGGTGCGAATGGGGCCGGGGCCAGCAGCAGGTGCGAGTGCTGGGTGGGATTGTGGCATGCAGGAGCAAAGAATTTTCAGTAACCACCAGAGGCTCACCCCAATGACAGTGACCGGTGCTCTACCTTGGTCTGGTGCCCCGGCTCACCTGCTCCACCATCCCACCGTGGCCAATGCCTGCCATGTTCCGTGCTCTGCTGCCTGCTGCCAACGCCCACCATGTTCTGCATGCGCCTCCTAGTGGTTAGCGCACATGATAGCAACCAGTTGTTTGGCTGTTTCTCCATTCGGTCTATTTGCATATATATATATGCCTTGCCCTGGCCATGTTAGCTCAGTTGGTTAGAACATCATCCCCATAAACCAAGGTTTTGGGTACCATCCCAGGTCAGGGCATATACAAGAATCAACCAATGAATGCATAAATAAGTGGAACAACAAATCTCTCTCTCTCCCCCCTTTCTCTCTAAAATCAATCAATAAAGGTTATAGAGTAGTAGAGTAGTTAACTTTGAGTGAAGGAGTTAATTGTAACTTTTCTGTTTTACATTACTTTTTGAAATAAGAAAAAAAGAAATACTATTTTTTAAAGTCATTTCTCCACCTAGATAATCTGATAAGTTAAAACAAAAAAAATTGTTTATCTATATAAAAGTAAGGCTACTTTAATTAATGAGATTTAATAACCATTATGCCTAATAGGCAACATAGCAAAAATTATGAAATCGTTTATTGTACCTGAAACAACTATTACTATTCTTTCCCTCCCTCCCTTTACCATCTTCCTCCTCCTTCTCCTCTTTTTCCTTCTGGTAATAATAACATTGACTAAGCATTTTCCATATATCAGCTATGGTGCCAGGTAAATGAGACACATTAACTCATTTATTCTTAAAAACAAACCACAAACGTATGAAATAGTTACTATTTCCCATGTAAATACCATCGTACATCTCCATGTAACAGATGCAAAAACAGAAACAGTAAATAACTTGTCCAAATCCTCAATAAGTGCCAGACCCAATATCAAACCTTCGTTAATAGAATCACGCATTTGATGCTGAAACAAATAATGAAATTAATGTTTGTCACTCATATAGTCAAACCTTTTGAAAAAATGGTAGGCTCAACATTGAAAATGTTAAGACAGATTCACAGTTTTAGTCCGATGAATTCCTTGGCTGTGGTAATAAACAGAGTCTGGGAGACTAAGGAGTTGCAATGCAATGACCCACACTGGGGTGCTTACTCCAAACACGAAGGAACTTTTCACCTATCAACTCCCAACGTGACTGAGAGGCAGTCAGTAGAATTTTACTTGGTCAGGCAATCCCTAATCACTGAGCGCCTCAGGAATCCAGGGCCCTGTGCGTAGGTTCTGGGGACACAGCAGCAGCAAACAAGGCGAGCACAGGCTCTGTCCCCGTGGAGTATGCAGACTTACAAGAAAGAGCGAGGCACTCAGTCAGCAAGATGCTGCCAGGATGGAGATGCACGGGGTTCCCTGTGAAGCTGCCACGCTCCCTTTGACACGATGGGCACACTCATAGCTACATTCAGTCACAGCTTAATTTTATCCTTTTTTTTTTTTTTAGAAAGATGACGGCTTTAGCAACAATTTTTTTCTCCTTCTTTATCTTTACATCTGCTCTTCCATACCTTTGTGAACTGATTCTAAGTGTTCATACACTAACAAACTAGAAAAGACCAGGACTACAGTCAAACACCTCTGAGCACTAGTCCGGAGTGTGAGACCTGGCAAGACTAGTGTTGAGGTGGCTGCAGTAGTGGCATTTCCAAGATTCCTCTTGAAGGAAATATTAACCCTCCCACTGCTCGGCCCCTGCTCCTTTAATAAGAGCACTTTGCTTCCTATCCAGTAGTAGATTTCCAGGAACCGCCCTGACACACACACACACACCCCAAGGTACCCACGGATTGCCTTTTCTCCTTAGAGAGGGAATTGTTCAGTGAGATGTCTGGGGGACTTACGCTTTTCCCTTCGAGATAATATGAGTGTTACCCAGCAGAGGGCAGGATTGCACAATGCACCCTAGCTCCTCTCCTGTTAGAATAAACTAAGGAGAGAAGTTGTCATGGATAGATTTCCAGCATCAGGGCAGATCAAAGCACAGAACAAATGATTGGCTGTGTGCTTAGAGAAGACAGCACGAGAAACATTCTGGGCTGGGAGTCAATGTGTGTGGGTCCCAGTGTCGATCGGGGAGTCACTTCACTGATGGGTCTCTTTTGTGCCAGTCTCAGCCTATGGATAACCAATGCTATGGCTGGGCCAGCCCTTGTAGTTCTTATTATGACCACAAGACACCTTCAGCCATAACTATCAGGAAACTATGGGAAAAATGAAGAGTTTCTTATAAGTCCTGAAAATTACATGCTACACCTAGGACCACACTGCGAGGTTGCAAGTAGAAAGAGAGAGAGCGGCCTGGGGTTCTGCTTTTACTGGGGTTGAGGGTGGAGCCTAGGCTATCTCCAGGTGAATTTAAAACATAAGAGTGGGGATTGAAAGCCCAGCAAGAGAGAAAACAAGCAGCCCAAATGGTCAGTTACTAAAATCAAACGAGATCTCTAAAACACAGGAGGGGTGGGGCTGTTTTTTTTTAACCTAGTCTTGAATGCCTCATAATCAAAGCTTGTCAGGCACCTGCATTTTAACAACAAAAGCCAACAGTGGGAGCTCACACTACAGGGTCTCAATTTCCCCAGCTGTAAGGTACAGGCATTCTCTTGGATTACCTACCCTGCAGTTACTCTCTTGAAGTTGTCATCTTTTAACGTGCAAATGGAGCTTGTGATCTGGGAGTGGGAGTAAGAAGGTGAGATGACTCACACCTGGTGACTCTAAGTCTCCTCCAACTAGAGGGCGAGATTCTCCTCAGAGTCAGAGTCAGAGGCTGCTGTTGGCTGCAGTTGCAGTAACAATAACAGGCTACTATTCACGGATGTCCAGGCAGGTGTCAATCACTTGACATGGACTTAATTCATTTAATCCTCCCACCTTCCTCGTTTTCCAGTGGGGTCCCAAAGGCAGAAAGAGGAAGTAAACTGCCCAGGAGTATGATGCTGGGAAATGCTGGAGCTGGGATTTGAACTCCAGAAAAGGAGCTCACAGCTGCTCTCTGTGACCACCTCCAAGGATTTGGGGGATGGAATGAGCTGACCAAAGACAACTATGGGTCCTTATTTGGACCAAGATTAGCTCATTCGGTCACTCACTCATGTCCTGTTTCAGTAAAGGCATACCAAGTGCCTACTGTGTCCCGGGAACTTCATTAAGCACTAGAACCATTGAATGTGTGACAATGGTGTCCTGTCCGGTCACATGTGTTAGGTCGGAGAGAGCCCAGGATCGGATACATGCAGACATGTGACGAGATAATGGACTCCCCCTGGCCTTTCTGGCAGATCAGCATGCCAGACACAGATACTGGCTTCTCCCTGAATCAACACCGACCCCCACACAGATACTGACTCATTCCTGAATACCTGGCTGACCCCCCTGCAGCTGAAACTTCCTCAACTGAATACCTTAGCTCATGTCCCCGCCCCTCACCCAACCGCAGTATAAAAAGAGCGCCCCCCTCCCTGTTGGTGTGAATCCACGTGCCCTGTCTTTGGGGGTACGTGGGTCTCCCGGGGACGCAGAAATAAACCTTTTCCTTTCCTTTCTTTTCTGATTCACTGGACTCTATTTCTTGCGCCGCCTCCTGAGCCACCTAACCTAACAACATGGTTTTCTACCACCAAGCCTGGGGGTAGAACGAATTCAACACTGACCTAGAGTTGAGGTTTTGCTGGGCAGGCACAGTGAAAAGTGGGCTTTGGGGTGGTGGCAAAAAATCCTAGGGAGACAATTACCATGAGGTCCAGCTAAAAACATGAGTTACCTCCTGAGCTGCAGCTGGTCCAGATTTCATGCATCTGCCTTTCCCACCCTCCAGCTTTTCCCATCACAATCCTCACTCTCTGTTGCTACATGGGCCAGTGGCACCAGAACAATGGCCAGGAGTCTAAGTTCCACCATAGCTCTGCGACCCGGAAAAACCAGTCACTGTCTCCGAGTTCATCTCCCTCACCTGTAAAACGAGGCTCCGTTCATCTCGATTAGTGGACTATTTTTGAACCAAGTAGAATGTTCCTGGTACAGTGCTTCAGGCTGAGGACATAGAAAACAACAATTTTGCTCCTCAAAGAGTTCACATTCTAGCACATCCTACATGTTTGTTTGTTTTTCTTGTGACTATATAAATATTGTTTACTGCTAGTCCAGAAAGTTCTCTTTCTTTCTTCATTTTTTTTAACCATCACCTGAGGGTATATTTTTTTTTCGGGTTTGTTTTTTGTTTTGTTGTTGATTTTTTTTTGTTTGTTTTTTTATTGTCTAAAGTTTTACATAAGTCTCCTTTTTCCCTAATTGACCCCCCCCCCTCCTCTCCAGCCATACCCACCCTGGGCAAGCCCCCACCGCCCCAGTGTCTGTGTCCATTGGTTACGCTAATATGCATGCATACAAGTCCTTTGGTTGCTCGCTAGCTCCCCCCCCCCCTGTCATTTGTCTCTGGATCTATTCTTGTTCATCAAATTATGTTGATCATTATATCACACATATGAATGAGATCATGTGATATTTATCTTTCTCCGACTGGCTTATTTCGCTTAGCATAATGCTCTCCAGTTCCATCCAGAAATCTATGCCCTTTTTATACACCAATAATGAACTCACAGAAAGAGAAATGAAAAAAAAAAAACCCATTTACCATTGCACCAAAAAAATTAAGATACCTAGGAATGAACTTAACTAAGGAGGTAAAAGACCTGTACTCGGAAAACCACAGGACATTGAAAAAAGAGATAGAGGAAGACATAAACAAATGGAATAACATACCATGTTCATGGATTGGTAGAATCAACATCATTAAAATATCCATACTACCCAAAGCAATCTACAGATTCAATGCAATTCCCATTAAAATACCAATGGCATAGTTCAAAGATCTAGAACAAACTCTCCAAAAATTCATCTGGAATGAATAAAAGACACCAAATAGCCACAGCAATCTTGAGAAAGAAGAACAAAGTTGGAGGGATCACAATAACAGATATCAAGCTATATTACCAAGCCATGCGTTTTCAAAACTGCCTGGTACTTGCACAAGAACAGACATATAGACCAAGGGAACAGAACAGAGAACTCAGAAATCAACCCAAGCCATTATGCTCAATTAATATTTGACAAAGGAGGCAAGAGCATACAATGGAGTCAAGATAGTCTCTTCAATGAATGGTGCTGGGAAATTTGGTCAGATAGATTTTTTAAATCTATAAAACAGTGGTCTTACCTCTGAGAGAAGGTTCTACCAGATACCACCTCTACTGTTACAAGTGGCCTATGTTTGGGGGTGCCTAATTTGGGCCAAACTCTATAAATTAATTCTTTTGCCTTTTTTTTTTCTGGGAGGCAGAGAAGACTGATTCTGTCTTTACCAGCAATTTATTTTAGTGCAGGTTCACTGTGGGAATTATAATAATTTTACAAGCCAATAACATACAGGACAATATCTCTTAATCAGCCAAATAAAGAAATAACATACTCCAAACAAATGACAAATTAATCACACTATAGCTCCAGGTAAGGGGCGATGAGGGGAATACAGTCAAAATTTTAACAGAGATGTACCTTTTTATAGGAGGAAACACTTGGGAGAGATGACACAAAAGTAAAAGCCCCTGTTGCTAGGGCACGTTGCTAGGGAACGAAGACACAGGTGTTGGCAGGAGGGCCCACTTCCTTCCTGGAGCCTCCGTTTGGCTTTTCACCACTGCCCACCAAATAGCCACCTTGGCCGTGGCAGGAGCTAAATGCCCCAAAGGTCTCCAGAGAATTTTTAGGTTAGCAAAGAGTATTGCACAAACTGAAGCTCTCAAATAGTCCTCACAAATTCTCAGCACTGTATTTATAGTCTGAAATGTCCCCTTGCCACAGCTGCTTCTCCACATGCTCTTATCCATATGCCCCCAGCGAGGCCCCTCAGCATCTGGGCTGCTGACTGTTTATCAATGACAACAGATGTGAAATAATGCCATCCTGGCACGACTTACCTCATTCTTATATCAAAGCAACTATTTTTTTTTTGTCTTTGTCCTAAACAAGTGGATTAAAAATTCACTTAAATTGTAAACAAGTGGATTTAGGAAATCATATTAAACCAATACATAACATGAGTTATTTTTATAACCCTTCATCACAACCCTGTATAGCAGATACAATTATTCTTCCCAATTTCCTGTTGGAAAACTGAGGATTAAAAAGATTCAGTTACTTACCAAAAGTCACATTGACAGTAAGAGGTAGTAGAACCAGGATTCCCGTACAAGCCGGTCCGAGACTAGTGCTTAGGACTGCATGTAAGCACAGAACAAGGGACCCAGCTCTCCTAGGATGTGGCAATTCAAGTCAACGATTTCAGGTGAGGCCTGTCTCCATTCTTGAGAATGAACTGTGTTGTTAGTCTTATCAATCCCTCTCCTAGAATTAAATTTCTCTAGTGACTCTTCAGTCTTTATCAAGAAAAGTTGGCTTAATAGGCAGAACTGGAATTTGAAGAAACTAGATTTCTCCAAATGGTTCCCATAACTTTTGATCCAGAGCTCTTCAACAGAGATGTGAAAAGAGGTGAACTATTCATTTGATACATAGTCGAAAAAATAACACAGTTTTGTCTTGGCTAATTCATAGCTGCTGGTTGAATGATGCCATTTTTTCTCCCCAGGGCCTGCCTTGGAAATAGCACAATTATGGGAAAGGGCTGTCAACACTAATCCCTCCATCATGCACCCAAAAAGTCCCAGGGAATCTGAAATGCTAAGAAGTTCCGATCTGCTGGAAAACATCTGTAAATCACAGATCTTTTCATTTTAATGAACACGGTGGAAAGTTTCAGCTTCAACGACCTAGCAAATTCCTGAGCCATCGTTAAAGTCTTGTGTTCTTTCCTTTGCTAAGCCAAAGACTGAAACGGCCTTGAAAGTTATGTTTAAGAGTGTAGAGCCAAGATGGCTGTTAGAGTTGTTAATGTTTAAAATGACACTTCAGGCACTCCAACTAACCTAAACAAACTTGAGTAGGCTATTGATCATTTTTTTTAAAGTTTTTAAAGTTATAATCGGTACACCATGCAATTCATTTAAATGTACAGTTGAATAATTTTTAGTAAATTTTCGGAATTGTGCCACCAGCACCACAATTCAGTTTTAAGACATTTCCATCACCCCAAAGATCCCATGCCAGTCTGCAGTCACTCTTCATTTCCCACTCCCAGCCCCAAGAAATCCCTAATCTCCTTTCTGTCTCTAAAGGTCTGCCTTTCCTGGACATTGCATAGGTGGGATCACATAAAATATGTTTGCATCTGGCTTATTCCCTGTAGCATATTTTGAGGTTCATCCACGTTGTAGTATGTAACACAGCTTTGCTCCTTTTTCTTGCTGAACAGTGTTCCACTGTACAGATGTAGCACGTGTTATTCATTCATTCGCCAGTTGATGGACACTTGAGTGGTTTCCACTTTCTGACCATTATGAACAATGCTGCTATGAACATTCAGGCACAAGTCTTTCTGTGGACATGTATTTGCATTTCTCTCGCAAGGTACTAGGAATGGAATTGCTGGATCATAAGAGTAAATCTAGATTTAACTTGTTTTTTGGTTTTTTTACGTCATTTTGTGGACTAAAAAGGGCCACATGCTAACCTGACAAGCTCAGGGAAGGCCTGCATGGCAGTCTTGCAAACTTAAAGACCTAAAGTAACCACAAAGGATGGTCTGAAATGAAAACTTTAATTAAAAGCAGTTATGGTGGGTAGTCATGTCCTGGGCTGGTATTTCCCCTGACAAGATCAATTTTTAACCTTAACTGAGCCTATTGTCTTCTTGCATCTAAGATAACATATCCTTGAAATGTCAGAGTAACTTGTAATGTCCCTTTTCCCTGACCCCTGGGGCACAACCAAATGCACCTGGGCACCAGGACCAGGATGAGACCATAAATTCCTTCACTGTTATTGTTATCATGTTACTTGTTGACTGTTAACTATCCTATACTCACCTAAGTAATGTGTCTATCATTTTACTTTTTATCCAATCCCAGAGGTCCTCCTCCTTCACTTTGCTTTCTCCCGCCTCCCTAATCTATCACCAATGGATTTCATGTAACCCACTTATGTCTCCTCCTTTAAGGCAAGGTATAAAACAAGGTGAAAAACCACCATTCTCCGGAGCATTATCCCAATCTGTTGAGATTCTGCTTCTCAGCAGTTGTCGACAGTTTGGCTCAAATAAACTCACAAATATTCTTTACAGGTTTGAATGTTTTTACGTCAACAATTTGTTTCACTTTCCTTTTTCTGTGTAACTTTTTAAAAAAATTTATTGATTTTTTACAGAGAGGAAGGGAGAGGGATAGAGTTAGAAACATCGATGAGAAACATCGATCAGCTGCCTCCTGCACGCCTCCTTCTGGGGATGTGCCTGCAACCAAGGTACATGCCCTTGACCAGAATCGAACCTGGGACCCTTCAGTCCGCAGGCCAACGCTCTATCCACTGAGCCAGACCAGTTAGGGCTCTGTGTAACTTTTTAAGAAACTGCCAAACTGCTTTCCAAAGTAGCTGCACCATTTTACCTTCCCATGCTGATCATCCTATATAATAAAAGCATAGTATGCAAATTGTCCCCTCAACCAGGAGTTCATCAGTGTGTTCAACCGGGGGGCAGGGCTGGCCGGGGAAAGGGAGGGAGTACCTGGCCAGCAGCCAGCAGCCACTAGGGACCCTACCAGTGCACAAATTTTGTGCATTGGGCCTCTAGTTTTTAATAAGACATGTTAACAGCAGCATGACTTTTCTACATTGTTGCATTAACTCCACAATGTTGGGAATTTCAAGTATCTTTAATCCATTAGAGGCTTTCTGGTTTTAAGCTGCTTCAAACCTTGTTATTGCTCCATGGGTGTGGAGAAGTTGAAAGGGGAATATTACGTTTCTTAGTCAAGAATCCAGTAACTATATACTTAAATTGTCACCCCCACATTTGCATACTTCCTTATGGTTTACAACAGCTTTCTGGCTTCTCCTACTGGCTACATGCTACTCTATTGTGAATTCACCAACACCCCAAACCTGAGTGAGCACCCTCTTTCATGATTTCCATAGCACCCCAGGTATGCTTTTTGTTACTATATAATTTCTAAAGCCCCTACAAAGGAACTATCTTACTCTCCTGTGTCAGCTCAGCACTCCACATAAATTTTGCCACATTGTATGTACTGAATGATATTCTATGGATCAGTGAATGAATCAATGAACACAGAATAAGCCCATCTGTTAAGTATATCATCATGGTCTCAATGTCACGTAACTGAAATATGTTACAAATGCCAATAATGACAGATTCGGATCCCTGTCCAGGTAATTTCTGATTTTCCTCAAAAAATAACTAGGAACTGAACCTAGCATGGACTTAATCCCAAGAGTCTACAGAAGGCTGTGAACCCTAGAAAAAAGGCTGTCTGCTCCATCTCTCATCGGCTTTGCGGCCTCGGTCTAGTTACTTAATTTCACTAAGCAGCGGTTTCTTTATCGAAAAGCATTGCTGTGAGGATTAAATGAGATAATCCACACAAATCCCCTAGTTATTATTTTACCATGTCACCATTCTGACATTCACTGAGTATTTATTAAAATCGTTACGAACATGAGTACGGAGGCTGGTGTATTTTGCTTATAAATGCAATATTCCCTGCTGCGGGCCATCCTAAGAAGTGATGATGTATGTCACACCCCCAGAGATTTGACTTACAGCAAATAATTTCAGGCCATCAACCAACTTGCCAATTGCAGTCACTATTGAGAGGCTATGTAAAACGTAAGACCCTAAATCCAAAGGTGATGAATGACAATGAATGTGTATATTATCTGTGTGCGCACACAGACGTCTCCACTTTATTCCTATCCCAGTGGATTCCTTTAACTTCAGAACTTGCATGCAGGGGGCCTCTTCTCTGAGAGGTTGGTGTTAGCACAACACCCATTATCAGGAGCGATGGCTTGTGTCCAGTGGTTTTACTGGCCAGGACCCAGGGGGAACCACATGGGCCACCGGAAAGCTCTTTGGAATCCTCAGCGAGCAAACCACTGCTGTGGAAATGCTCTCGCCACACATTATCCAATTTGAAAACGAAGGGGTTGCTAGGCTGCCATACATCACTGGTGTTGCATGGACCAGCGCCGTCCACAGGCAGCTACACAAGACTACGGAACTTGGAGGGGCACTGCATGTGTGCATATGAATGCACGCACGTTTGCAAGAAACCGCCATCTCTGGAGGCAAAATCTGATTAGACTCCTCACCTACCACTTGCTCGTCTTGGTCAAATCGTTTAGCCTTTCTGAATCTCAGTTTCCTCATGTGGAAATGGGGATGAAATACTCCGCTGAGTCATTATGATTATTACATACAGTAAATGTAGAACTGTCCGGCCAAATGCATGGCAAATCATAGGTGCTCAAAAGCAACGGGTGTTACTATTGTACAATGTACATATGGATATACTTCTGCACACAAATATGCCATCATGCTAAACAAATTATTCAGCAAAACACTTATGAATGTGAATCTTGTGACATAAACCTCCCAAACAGAGAGACAAGGAAATAAAGGTAAGTTCTCTTCCAGGTTCTCTCTGTTTAGTTTGCACTGACTGGCGCCACTGAGCTTTTTTTTTTCTGGCGCCACTGAGCTTTTTTTTTTTTATTTTTTTTTGACACGTATATCCTAATGACCTGTCATGGGTGGGGAGGTCACTGAATCAGCAAAGGAAATGAACTTGCTGAGGACAGAAGGCACCCTGACCTGCCAGTGCCTGGCTACCTCAGGAGACCAAGCAGTGGAGAGAAAGATGGCCCCACGGTGGCAGCGGAGGCTTCCCCGCCACCAGCTTCAAACACCTGAGACAAGGGCACGGCCCCCAGACTCCAGGTACGAGAACTTGCAATGAACACACGCCCTCAGCAAACTAGTGGCCCCTCAACTTAACCCATCTCTGCCCAAGACCGTTAAACCCCAAAACACACTTCTCAAGAGAGGAAAGAACTTTGCCCAAAGTGGTTTGGAGTGCTTTTTCATTTCAGAGAAGGATAAATACTCGTTTGTCAATGAGAAGTGCAGCCTGGCATCGTGGCTGGTAAAACCCTGATGTAATTTATTGCACTGCATTTTCCTAATTGCGTATAAGGTTTCTTCTACAGCGCTGTGTAAATAACGTCCAGACGCGCGGTCCTGGATGCACTCCACAGGGGCCAGTTGCCCTCCACCCACTTAAGCAACTTTGGAACAACAGGAATGAATTAGGAGTATTGAATGCTAATGTAGAAAGCTGAGATATCAAATATTTAATGCCCCGAACATAATGATGTAGTTGATTTTGTGTTCTTGTTAGTTTCGGCTTTATCATTTTGCACCAGTGATCCTGCAAATGCGTTCATTTTCCTTCAAGGCTCATCGGGTGTTGCTATGGAGACCGTAGCTGGTCTGACATATTCCCCCAGGCCCTGTTTGCTGGCTTTTTTCAGTAAACACTTAATTATGCATTGCATTCAACAATCAGGGTGGTTAGAGGAGAGTTTGCTTAGCTGATTTCAGGCTAAAGATGAGTTTCCCCTCGTAAACAGATGCTTTCAAAAGTCTGGCATGATTTTAATAAACAGGACAAAATCAAGAAACCGCCAAGAGAAAAGCAAACAAGAAAGCAAAAATTTGGTCTAATTTATTCAGATAACGGACCCATATAAAAGCCTATCAAAGCCTAATTAACAAACTTAACTCCATACTAAAAACACTCATAATTTGGGGAGCAGAATGGTTCTTTTTTTTTTTTTACACCGTAAACCTAAACAGACAAATCACACAAAGATAAATATTTTTTCGAGGACTATTCTGTCTAGGAAGATTGTATTATCAAAATATAAGGTCCTTCTTTAGGTCGGAGATTTTCAATACAGGACTGGATGTCTGGGATTTGGGATCCACCCCCTCTTCCTATAGATGTGAGCAGAATATTGTTCCTGGGTGTATATGAACATCTTTCTGGAAAGAGGGCTCACAAACTCAGAAAATCAACAGACCAAACAAAATGTAGGACCATTGATTCCAATGAAAAGTACCCCATGGTCTCCAGAGAAAGCCTGTTGGCTCTTTCCCTCCACACACACTTACCAAAATTCAGGAAGAGTTTTCATGGGAGGAACCCACCTCGAGTCTGCTCATCATCCAACTCTGGGTTTGGATAGAGACGTGCCTGTTTGTGCTGGAATTCTTCCTTATTTGAAGGAACGAGTGATGGGTTAGATGCCCCAAATAAAGAAGCAAATCTGACCCATGCCTAGCCTTCTAAGTTACAACAAAAGCTGTACCCCAACTGTGGATGAAAAGGGGCCACATGCTAACCTGACTAACACCTGACTAACTCAAAGGATGGTCTGAAATTAAAACCTTTTAAGTAAAAAGCAGTTTATAGTGAGTAGTCATGTCCTAGGCCTAGTAGTCAAGACACGAGGTCATGTATCTGCCCAAACATCAACTTCGATCTTTACTCAACTTCGATCTTTACTGAGCCTACTGTCTTTTGTATCTAAGATAACATACCTATGGAATGTCCCTTTTTCCAGATACCTCAAGGCAAAACAAATCACAAATTCCCTCATTGTTATTGTTATCTGTTAATTGCTGACCATCAACTACCCTGTACCCACCTAAGTAAAAAGAAGTGTCTATCATTTTACTTTTTATCCAATCCCAGAGGTTTCCCCACTTTTCTCCCACCTCCCTAATCTATCACCAATGGAGTTCATGTAACCCACTTACTTCTCCTCTTTTGTTAATAATGTATAAAACAAGGTGAAAAACCACCATTTTCCAGAGCATTATCTCAATACCTTGAGAGTTGCCTCCTGTCAACTGTCAACAGTTTGGCTCAAATAAACTCAGATTTGAATGTTTCTTACATTAACACAGTGAACTCAGTTTTACTAAAATGATTTAATTCAATGAAATAACTATTTGACAGATTCCTGAAAAACTTAGATTTTGATTTGATTCACTTTTTACTAGGTATTTACTGTGTGCCAGGTACTTCCTGATACACACTCTATTTTATATCCTCCTCGTGATTCCAATGTAGTTATTTACACTAAAACTAAAAAATGGAGGCAAGGGTTTAAAGTCAGACAAAACTCAGACAGAATGACTGAAGCAAATATGGGAATGAAAGGGGCATGAAGAAAGGGGTCAACACCTCACCTTCACTAAATGTCAACAATGAGAATGTGTTTGTGCAGCTATGTAGATGTATAACACACCACCCAAGGCTGAGGGGCCTAAAGTCACGTCTCTTCCTCATTACCTGTCATGGGAGTATGGGGTAGAGAGGGGACAGCCTATCTCTACTCCACAGTGTCTGGCTTCCACTGGTTTGGCCCAATGGCTGAGGACTGGGCCATTGGACCACCCGGCATCTTTCTCTGTGCAGCTTCAGGCCTCTCCAAGGGCTTGCTCAGGTGGTCTTCCCAGCATGACAATCTCAGATAATCAAATTTCTACATGGTGGCTCAGGGATCCAGATAAAGTTTTCCAAAAACCAGGGCAAAATCTGCAACACACCTTACTTAGAACCTGGCCTCTTGGGTTCTAGAGCATCACTGTGGACAAATAAGGGCTAACCTGTCGAGCTCAGGGAAGGCCTGCGTGGCGGCCTTACAAACTCAAGAGGCTTAAAGTAACCACAAACTTTTTAGTGAAAAAGCAGTCTATGGTGGGTAGTCATGTCCTTGGCTGGTATCTTCCCCGACAAAGATCAACTCTGATCTTAACTGAGCATATTATTGTCTTTTTGCATCTAAAATAACATATCTTTAGAATGTCAGGGTAACTTGTAACTTCCCTTTTTCCAGACCCCTCAGGGCACAACCAATGTACAAGGGCAGAGACCACAAAGTCCCTCATTGTTACTGTTATCTGTTCACTGTTGACTGTTAACTATCCTGTACCCATCTATGTAAAAGAAACGTGTGTCTATCATTTTACTTTTTATCCAGTCCCAGAGGTTCCCCCACTCCCTCCCCCTTTGCTTTCTCCCACCTTCCTAATCTATCACCAATGGATTTCATGTGACCCACTTACGTCTCCTCTTCTGATTATAATTTATAAAACAAGGTGCAAAACTGCCATTTTCCAAACATTATCTCACTCCCTTGAGATTCTGCTTACTGGCAATTGTCGACAGTTTGGCTCAAATAAACTTACAAAAATTCTTTACAGGTTTGAATGTTTCTTATGTTAACAACTCCATTTGTCAAGAAGACGCTAGAGCAGCGGTTCTCAACCTGTGGGTCGCGATCCTTTGGGGGTCGAGCAACCCTTTCACAGGGGTCGCCTAAGACCATCGGAAAACACATATATAATTACATATTGTTTTTGTGATTAATCACTAGGCTTTAATTATGTTCAATTTGTAACAATGAAAATACATCCTGCATATCAGATATTTACATTACGATTCTTAACAGTAGCAAAATTACAGTTATGAAGTAGCAACGAAAATAATTTTATGGTTGGGAGTCACCACAACATGAGGAACTGTATTAAAGGGTCGCGGCATTAGGAAGGTTGAGAACCACTGCACTAGAGCCAGCCCAGATTGAAGAGGTTGGGGGGAGGGGAGGGCTGGCTCTACCTCCCAATGGAAGAAGTAGCAAAGACTGTAGCTATGATCTGCAGCTCAAAAGGGAGGGCAGATATAGTAGGTAACACTGTTAAGTAACTGTCCTAACTTCTCTGCATGCACATTATCTCAATTACCTCTACAAAGCAGCCCTGTCATCCCATTTTACAGATGTGAAAACTGAGGCTCAGAGATATGTAACTTGTCCAGGTAGTGGCACAGTAGGGATTCAATCCAGGATTGCCTGCAAATTCTGTGCCATTCTCTGTTAAGCTTCCTGGTTTTACCATGTTTTGAATCAAATTACAATCACTAACAGCCCCCATTAATTGCTTCACCTTTCTTCCTAATACACTATTTAGATCTTTCATGAAATCTATATACAGTAGGTCCTCAGGTTATGTCGGAGATCTGTTCCTGCGGCCAGATGTAATGCAATTTTCGCCATAAGTCGGAACCCACCTACATAAGCATTTATGTCACTCACATGGAGCACATACACAGCAGTAATGAAGTGAAACAGTAAAAAAAATTTAAAAGAAAGATAACAATTCCCGTGGTAAATAAATAATAAAAAACATAAAGCACATGTGTACATACGTCAAAATGACGGAACCTTTTTATTTTTTTTATAAATAAATGGGAGATGGAGACGTAACCAGTAACCACGTCTGACGTAACCACGTCTGACGTAACCTGAGGACTGTCTGTATATAAAAGCCTAAGCGACCATTCAACCGTTTGACTGTTTACTTGTAGCTATGATGCTACACTGACCATCAGGGGGCAGATGCTCAACACACAGGCATGGAAACATGGAACAGACTGATGAATCTCAGAGGGAAGTGGGGAGGAAGGAGGGCGGTAAGAGATTAACCAAAGATCTTATATGCATACCAGAGGCCCAGTGCACAAATACTAGAGGATTCGTGCACCAGTGGGGTCCCTCAGCGTGGCTTGCAGGGTTCTAGAGATTAACCAAAGATCTTATATGCATACTAGAAGCCCAGTGCACGAATACTAGAGGCAAGGCTGAGGCCAGGCCTCTTGTATAATATAATTACTCATCATCTTTTTTGTCATACAGGCATCTCCCCAAAGAGATCACAGGATCACAAAAATGGGAGAGCTGTAAATTGTGAGATGGGTAACAGAAGGGCACATAGGGCCAGCATCTTGCCATGATCACACAGATGATTGGAGGAGAGAGAAAAGGGCTGAAGGGGAACAGCAGCTTCTGGTCCAACCCTCGCTCTGTCTTCTTGTCTACAGTTTTGGGCACCTAATAGCCTCTGAAAAAATGTGTGGTGAAGCCAGCGATTACTGATGATATTCCCTTCCTCTGTCTTGTCTAGAGCTGAACCTTGTCGAAGGGAAGATAATTTGCTCTCTAACAAGAGTACTTGAAGTGCATTTCTTTCACTAGCTTTGAGATGTCTGTCAATTTTTCCATCTAGTTCTAATCTAATAGAGCCTAAATCCATTTTCAGCTAATGACAGGAAATGCTTTTATTACATAAATTAAGTCTGCTACTGCCCGGGTAGACTCACCAACAGATACCTTTTCCTCCATTCTCCAAGGTTCGCTTTTCCTTCCTTTTAAAGAGCTTGTCACTCCCAAATCACCCAGCCATGTCAGAAGCTTCTTCAGGTCAAACTGCTCTCAGGAGAGACAGAGCATCCACCAATTCTAAATCCCAGAGCCCTGCAGGCACTGACTGCAAATTGCTAATCCTTGTAGAGCTATGAAATGCTCCTTCTGGCTTTAGGAAAACAAAAGATGGCTTGCTACTTGCCTGGAGGCTACAAAGCCTGCCAAAAGCAAAGTGGTGGGAGTTAGAATTAGCCCCCAAAAATGCTGTGAAAATGCCTGTCCTGTCCACAGCGGCTTTGCTTCCTTTCATAAATGAGCTGAAGAAAACTTTCAGTCACACAGCCCATGGTGCATGTGCTACTGAAGGAAATAGTGAAGCCCAAAGTGACAGGGAAAATAAAAACTTGGCTGAGATCATGCCCAGCAGAAAGTGCTTCCACTCATAGCATCCATTCTTCTTTTTTAGAGCAGAATTCCACTTCAGAATTTGAAATTAGCAGAAAAATCTGTCAGATTAATGAGGGTGGAGGAGGAAGGAGAGGTATAGAGAAACCTGTTTGTTTGTTTGTTTGTTTTGCTTATCAGTAGCAAAAATGATGAACTGTATAGATCAAATAATTTTGCAGATAAATGCAGTTATGTTTTAAAATTGTTCTTATCCAGGTAACCATTAGGTCTCCTTGCCCCTCCTCTGTCTCGCCCACTGGGAAGGAGTGATCAGGGTAGATAGTATCTGTCTAAAGTTTGCTGGTTCTTCAGGGCTCACACCACTCACCAATGGTTCATGTGTCTCCACTAACTATGCAATAGTGTTTTAAACAATTATTAGTCTGAGAGCAAGAAGGAATTTTTACCAACATGTCATAAGTGAAAGGGCGAGGACTATGCCCTCCATCTTACCCTGTGTCCTCCATTTTGGGGCAGCCATGTGCTTGGCAAGGAGCTTCTTCCCGGAAGTCTAAGCCTCTGCTAGCCACACCCAGGAACAAGACACCGACTTGCGCCTGGCCAATTGGCAGGGCCCACAGTCCTTTCTCCTCCCCTTACTCCAACCCCCCTATAAAACCTCTCTGCCACTTGGCTTACCGTTGCATCAGTGAGTGTGGTTGGGGAGCCGAACTAGTTCGAATAAAAGACTCTCTGCTTTTGCATCGGTCTCGGCTGGCTCCCTGGTGTGGTCTAATGGGGATCTTGAAATCTGGGCATAACAATAAGTACATTCTGAGTACCATTTTAAGAGCACAATAAAACTATCACTTCTAGACAGACCCCAAACTCTAATAAATTTAACAAAGGCATTTTAGAGCACTTTGTCTCAATAAAATATACTGAGCTGATTGCTTCCAGACCCAAATATGGGTGAAAATCAATTATGCACATTTAGGAGCTCAAACGTCCCATCCCTGGGTGAGAAGCCCACTGCACCCTCCCCACATCCGTCTGCCCCTCCCTCCTGTGACATCACCCTTGCCTCCTGTTTCCTCCAATGCCACAGCTACTTATTCCTACTATCTGTCTTCTTTTCTATTTAATTTTAACTGTTGGAGTTTTTCAAGGCTAGATCCTATCCACTTCTCAATAACAATGACACCAGGAACAACCCTTAATTCGAGCCACTCTTTTATGCAATGTAATAATGTTCCCACCAAAGTAATAATGTTCCCATCTCCTACTGTGGTCTCGGTTCCACAGAGGAGGAAACAGACACAGAGAAGATCAGTAACGCACCCACCCTGGGTCACATGGCTCATCATGGACAGAGGCAGGCACTCAGGTACCACAACATCAGCTCGTAACCATTTCTCTATACCTGTGGTTTGCAATGGGGCAATTTTGCCCCTCAGGGGATAAATTGGAAATATCTGGAGATATACTGGTGGTTACAACAGGGGGATACTACTGGCATCTGGTGTATAGAAGTTTGGTAAACATCCAACAATGCACAGGACAAGTGTGGGGAGGAAAAATGTTTCCTTCTTCCCTTCTAGGTTCTTTGTCTGGTCTAAGAATTAAACTGGCATAAGACAGGTGTTCAGGAGAAATACAAATTTTGTACATACAGGAGCCCCATAAAAATAGGAGACTCAAAGGCAGTCAGGCAATTGAGGCTTGTATACCATCCTAAGCTAAAGATGAGAAGAGCAAGTATTTGGTAAACAGATGTTTTCCAAGCCATAAAGATAAGCCTTTCTGATATAAACAGTTATTTGTGGCAATAGCTCTCATCCTGGTATAGACCCATCTAAATTTTTTTAGGCAGCGAAGGGGGAGGTAGAAAGCTTCACCTGAATTTGCTGGGTCTTAATTGCCTTCAACTCAAAACAATCCGCATGTCAAAGTGGCACATTTTGGGGCGGTGTATTCTGCTCCCCCTGACAGCCCCATGACAAAGAATTATCCAGCCCAGGATATGAACAATGCAGAGGTTGAGAAACCCTGCTCTATCGAATTTTTGTAACCTTTTGCTAGGTAAGTCTATCCTTGCCCACAGCTCTGAGTTGGATCTGTAAAGTGAATATACCAGAGTTTACATTCTTAGCGCTGACCTCTTCTTTGGCTTTTATGACTTTCCTGCATGTGGGTAGACAACTTGGCGTCTCCATGTGACATCACAAACGCAGTGAATCCCAACTGACCTGTACACCTTCTCCCACCACGTTTCCTCCTCCAGGGTTCCTGGTCTCAGCAAATGAACCGCCATCCAATCAACCGGGTACAAAAGCCAGAAGCCTGTGAGACCCCTTGGCAATTCCCCCTTCTTCCTCTTCCCCAATTCTATCCAACACAAGTACTGCATCGATTCTAGCCCCCAGGTATCTCTGGAGACCACCCATTTCTCTCCATCGCTACCGACACTTCCTTCCTAGCCCCAGGTTCCCTTCAGCAATTTCCAGGTGGGCAATTTCGGCCCGCTCCTCAGCATCACCACTCATCAACCAGGGCACCTCTCGTACAGTGTGATGCCTCAGAAGACATCATTTAAGAATTGCTATGCTGACTTTTATAAAGTTGAAACTATTAAATGGATCTTTTCCCCAGCTCTGCCAACACCCTTCCCTGAGCACATTACCCAGTTTGGCCATCCACGGAGAAAGGTAGCTCTGGGTGAGCTCAGGAATGCACCCAAGAAGCTTCAGCAACACAGTGGAGCAAGAAAGCCCTGGAATTCATGGGAGTGTGTTGTGTGTGTGTGTGTGTGTGTGTGTGTGTTTTCTCAATCTTCATGCTGTGCCTGATTCATAGTAAGTACTTAATAAATAAAAAAATAAAAATACCTTGAATATATATTGAACACTTACTAAGCACCAGATCCTATGCTGAGTGAAGGGATTACAATGGTGACAAAAAATTGGTCTTTCCATTACGGCCTCTCCTGATCACGAACCAAACATTTTCACAAAGAACCTATTCCAGCAGGGAAGCTGTTGCCTTTGTTTCCGGCAGACAGAGTCCCCCCAGCCCTGTCCTCCTTCTCGTCCTCTCCCGAGAACAGCAGCTCTGGGTCCTGTTTCCTTTATCTTCATTCTTGCATGAATTCCTCTCTCCCACTCTGACATTTGAGAGGAATATTCTTTACAATCTTCATTTTTTGTGTGTATCCCCTCTAGGGGCAGAAATGAAATTGCTAGGCTTGTGGGGGCATGTTGATAAATGGAGTACAGACAGACAGTTCCTCTCTATGTACATCAGCATCTATCATCTACAGCAGGCGTTCCTAATCTGGACTCCACGGAGCCAATCAGGTCCTGCAGTGGCTTGAGAGAGTCTCTGAAATATCCTAGAAAAACATACATTTTTGCATGTCCATGCATAGCAGTGTTTTTCTGAGATGATTCCATAGTTTGCATCAAATTCCCAAAAGACCCATGACTCCTCAACCCCCCAAGTTAAGAACCATTGAGATGCACAGGGCATCAGTTAAGCAAATCAACTGTTTCTGTGTGCTTGCTGGGGCATTATTACAATGACCATATTTTCAAAACCAAAAATCGGGGTACAGATTTGGCACATTGCTGGACACCAAGATAGGATATCTGTGGGGCTACCAGCAGGATATTAAAATGAGAATTGTTCCAGAAAAGCCAAGACATATGGTCACTCAGGATGTGATGGGAGCCAAGGAAATGGGGTTTACCAGGGTCACGCCAAACAAGTTAGAACAAGAAGTTTCCCTGAAGACCATACTATTATTGGCAAAATTGGGACTAGAACTGGGTGTTTTTCTCATTCATTGCAGTGGCATTTCCATAACTCCACCCTCTTGCATTTATTCTAGAACTAGAAGCCTGGTGCACGAAATTCTTGCACGGGTAGGGTCCCTAGGCCTGGCCAGTGATCAGGGCCAATCTGTGGGGCTACCAACAGGGTGATCAAGGGGCCCCTGCTGGCACCTGCCTTGGCCAGCCTGGAGCCGCCTGCTCGCTGGCCCCAACCCCCACTGCTGCTGGTTGCCTCCCTCTGCGGGGCGACCAGCGGGGCAATTGGGGGGCCCCCGTTGGTACCTGCCTTGGCCAGCCTAGGGCCTGCTGGCTGGGGGCAGCTCCTGCATTGAGCGTCTGCCCCCTGGTGGTCAGTGCATGTCATAGCGATCGGTCGTTCCAGCGTTTGGTCGATTTGCATATTAGCTTTTTATTATATAGGATGGGCCCCTCTCTGCCACCCCACTTTTTCACCCTCTCCCCCCCTTTTCAACCTCCCTCCCCACACACACTCTTCTTCTATCCTCACTGGGAGAAACTCTAACAAAATATCTTTGGCTGTTTTCCAAGGTTAGGACCACATCTCAGAGTGATTGTATATCCTGGATTTTTTTCTTTCTTTTTAAATTTCCTCCTTCCTTCCTTCCTTCCTTTCTTTTTTGAACACCTGGGATTTCAAAGACCTTTTTCTGATGTCAGACCTTGTTTCACACCTCACAACCCCAAATTCTGGTCAGTCAGTGAGTGTATGTTAGAATAACAAAACAGAAGTAATAGAAAGGAAACTAAAACCTCTCTGACTCCCAGTTCTTGTTAGCCAACCCACGGGAGGTTCTTCTGCTCTGTACTGTGCACAAAATTAAAGCCTCGCTCCTCAGAGCATGGTCCCAGCACCAGCAGCGTCGGCATCACCTGGACATGAGCCACAAATGCAGAGTCACAGCCCCTTCTTTGGGCTCAAGGAATGAGAATCTGCATTGAATGGAACCCCGGGGAGATCTGCATATACATTTCAGTTTGAAAATCTCCACATTAAAAGCATGTGGCCGTCTGACGAACTAACTGCTGGCCAAGGTTAGTTATTACAGCCGTCCTAACCTAATTAGAGAAACCAGGAAAGAATCAGATGTGCACTGTGAATTAGCTCTGCCGATCAGCAGAGTGTCCCTTTTTCCTTCAGAAAGAGTCTAAAATGGTCCTGCTGCAGTGCATTTAATGGAGCATGGCGAACAGCAAAAGAACCACTATTCTAAACGTTCAAAACCTGGCGTCTCATTGTAGCTCTGCCCCTTACCTTCAGATCACTTTATTTCTCTAAGGCCCTGTTTCCTCTGATACAAAACAGAGTGAATATTACCTTCACTGTCCATAAAACAGCATTTCCGTGAATGTCAAATGGAAGCAAGTGCAAGGTCATGGCTAAGAATGCACACCCTCAGTTCGAACAGCCCCAATTACAAAGTCTATGCCTAGCGCTTCTTAGCTGAGAAACCTCGGGTAAGTAGCTTGGCCTCTCTGTGACATAGTACAGCACCTCTCCTACAAGGTTGTTGTGCAGATTAAACATTTAACATTTAAAAAGCAAAAGCCACTCTGCAGGCACAGAGCAAGCAATCAGTAAGTGTTTTCACCTGTGTGAAAGCGCTTTTGTAAACTGTGAAGAGCTCTACGGATGTGGAAGTTTATCCCCGATGGCAGCTGGCAGCAAAACCATCAGAATGAAAGATGTTTACAGGGCTCACTAGGGATGCCCAGCCCTCTGCCCCGGGGGCCCTGGAGCACACATCAAGGCTCTGGGACCTATTTCCAGAGTAACTCGGGGTTTCTCCACTGTGGTCAGTAGCACAGTCGTGAAGTCACAGGGCTGTGTGCTCATGAATGTTAGCTGCTAGCACCGCGTTACTTTAATTTCATAGAAAAGTATCTTGTGACAGGTTCTCATAAACTCACAAGGTAAAGGGGCACCAAAGCATTAATCTCTAGGATTTCCACTGTCTTTATAAAACTAATATTGTGCAAATTAAAACACACCCCAGTTTTGTGAAGCCAGCATGTTTTAAGTGCTCTGTGGGTAGAGTTGCATTTGATCCTCACAATCACCTTATGAGTTAGATACTAATAACATCCCCATTTTACACACGGTGAAACTGAGGCCCAGGGAGATTTGCCCAGGGCCACACAACTGGGAACAGGGGAAGCCCGGTCTCTGGTCTGTGAGATTCCAAAGCTGTTTGCTCGTTCTTCTCCTGAGACGGCTTCATTCTATTGCTTGGTTTCGGCCAGGTCCATTTCTCTGAATATCCCAGAGGAAGACTGTGAGGACACCAGCGAGACGGGCCTGTTGCATAGCAACCCTGCGCGTGAGCCTGGTGAGGGAGATAGGCTCCTTAAGTTTTTAAAGCGCCATCACTAAAAATAGCCTGAGATATGACAGCTAAACACGAGGTCTCCTCCGAGAAGAAAAACCTATCTTGCAACTGAATGTCTTTGCTGTGTTGTCCTTGAGAAAAGCATGTGAAGTTATGGGGGGCTGGGCCACTGCAGCTTTTCTCAGCAAACACATTACTTTCTCCCACTCTCTCGCCTCATAGGTGAGGCGCCGCCATTTGTATAGCACTCGTGAAATATCTATCTCCATAGTTTTTCCGCTCCTAAGCTGGAATTCAATCTAGGTTGAGGCAAGAGCAGCCTGCTTGATTGCAAAACATGGCCTTCAGCACCCCTGTATTAATCTCCCAGAAATTAATCACCTTGCTTGGAATTACCTTAGGTGCAAACGTTTATAATGCCTACATTTGTCAACCTGGGAGAAACCGTGCCAATTACGGTGGCACCAAGTATAAATCTCATGCCTTCCAAAGAATATTAAACATTTAATTAGATCTTGAAAACCCTCTTTACTTAGTACCTCAAGGGTCTCCTGGTCCTCTTCTGAGGTTGATAATTAAAGGAAGGATCCTCCCCGAGTCTGCTGTGTTTCTCTGGGAATCGGAGAGTGCCCACCACAGCAATTACTTAGGCTGAATACTGGCCTGCCTTGTGTAGGCACAAAAAGGAATAAAAGAAATTTAAGTGCAGCCATTTGCCCACAAATACATTCCAAGCTAGTTGTCCATTTATTTATTCATTCAAGACCGAGTAATGGTCCCCCAAGAGGTCCACC
This sequence comes from Myotis lucifugus, assembly GCF_000147115.1. Taxonomy (NCBI): domain Eukaryota; kingdom Metazoa; phylum Chordata; class Mammalia; order Chiroptera; family Vespertilionidae; genus Myotis; species Myotis lucifugus. The sequence goes on along the minus strand of NW_005871083.1, from coordinate 7,170,288 downwards.
TCCTAATCCCCAGAACCCGTGAATATGTTAAGTTACATGGCCAAGAGGAAATAAGGAAACAGATGGAATAACAAATGGGAATCAGATTGAAAATAGTGAGATTAGCCTGGATTATCCAAGTACGCCCAATGTAATTACAAGGGTCCTCAAAAGTGAAAGAGGGGGGCAAGAGAGTCAAAGGAATACATAACCGTGAGAGAAAGGCAGAGAGATGCAACACTGTTGGCTCTGAACATGGAGAAAGGGAGCCATGAGCCAAGGAATGAAGGCAGCCTGTATGGATGGAAGATGTTCAGTGTTCAGTACTGGGACACAACAGTGAAGAGTCAGCCACTGCCTTTACCCTCTCGCAGTTCATACTCTGCTGGTATAGACAAGAGAGCAACACGAACAGGTTGTAATTCGAGCAACGAAGAAAAACCAAAGAGGGGTGGACAGAGAGTCAATGGGGGTGGGGATATAGATGGGAATGATGGGAGGCATCTCTGTGAAGGAAGGGAAGGGGTTGGGGGGAGAGAATGCCAGGTTGAGGGGACAGCTAGTGCAAAGGCTCTGAGGTGGAAAAGATCTTGGCACATTCCAGGCACTGGGGGGAAACCAATGCGATTGGAGCACAACAGGCAAAAAAAAAAAAAAGGGAAGCATGGGATGACATTGATGAAATAAGAATGGGCCCATCATGCCCTGGCCCATTTGCTCAGTGGTTAGAGCTCTGCGGATATGGAGTTTATTCCTGTGGGCAGGCAGGCAGCAAAATCATCAGAACTAAAGATGTCGTCCAGGGCTCACTAAGAAATTTCCCAGCCCTCTGTCGATTCCACATCAAGAGCACATACCTCGGTTGCCCTGGCCCGGTTTGGGCATGTGTAGGAGGCAACCATAGATGTGTCTCTCTCACATCAATGTTTCTCTCACCCCCCTCCCCCACTCCTTCCTTCCCTCACTCTCTCTAAAAAAAATCAATGGAAAAAATAACCTCAGGTGAGGATTAAAAAAGAAAGAAAGGACCGGTCATTCTGGTCCTCAAAGGCCTCGGTGCCAGTCTGGATTATCTTCTCTGAGTTCTGGCTTGAAAGGATTTTGAATAGAAGACTAACATCATGCAATTCAAATGTAAGAGGATCTCTTTTGCTGCTGTGCAGAGGAACGGATTGCAATGGAGGGACACCTAGACACCAGGCTTTTGCTATTCTCCCTGTAAGAGATGACAGTGGCTTAGATTTGACTAATAGCTATGGAAATGGAGATGGGAAGGTTCAGGACTGACTTTGAAAACAGAACTCAGACTTGCTGACAGGCTGAGTGAGAAGGCATGGATAAGGAAATGATAGCACCTTTCTTGATGTTTGTTTTTGTTGCCACGTCTGTTTTCTTAAGCAAGAGGGAGACAAGAGGCAAGGTGCATCTTTCTATATACTCTAATCAATTCTTGCATGTATATTCATTCATTCAACAAGTACTCATTCACCAAGTGCTGTTTTAGGTTTGGGGGATATGGCATATAAAGCCCTTCTTCCCTGGTGTTTAAAGACAATGAGCAGATAAAGGAAAAAATGTCTAATGAAATTTCAGGTAGTCAGGCTATAAAAAAGAAAAATAAATAAATAAAGCAGGCAATTGGCACTTTCAATGGGATGCAAATCCCGGCTAACTCATGCGACCAGGAGTTCATTATTTAGCCTCCTTGGGAAATAGAGATGTTTATTGTATGGTTAGATAATTGGTAATAACTGCAATAGTTATTACCCTGAAGCAACTATCTTTTTCTGTCAAAAAGTGTTCCATGGTGAGTCTTTCATTGGGCCATGGAGGATGCCTTTATTTTTGATAGAAGGAAAGGAGTAGATGGAAAGAAGAGTCAGAATAAAAAGTGGAGATGAGAGGGAGGGAAAGAAATGGGGAGGGCACTGATAGGTGTCAATTTGCAGCAGACTTTTCTGACCTAATCCCTGATCACTGGACCACACTGTCTTAGTGACACACAGGTACTGATTTTCCTTGATTTCAAGACAAGGGAAGAAGTGAGTAGGAAGTCCAATCAGGCCAACAAATTACGTTAACAAACATGCATGAATTGTGCAATTTGTGTAGAATATTTAAATTCCGAATTTCCCTACAAAATAAAATTTTCTTTTTTATTCAGGTATTACTGAAATTGGTAAAACACTGCTCCCCAAATGGGGTTTACCAGCCCCAAACAATAAAAGTGGTCATGTAGTCTTTTGAAATTTTTCTGTGCTAAAAACAGAAGACTAGCAAAATGCTGAGCACATCACAAAAGATGTTAGACTTTGGGCTTCTTTTTTTAAAAAATATATTTTTTTACTGCAGAGAGGAAGGAAGAGGGAGAGAGATAGAAACATCAACAAAGAGAGAGAATCATTGATCGGCTGCCTCCTGCACACCCCACACTGGGGATGGAGCCCACAACCTGGGCATGTGCCCTGACCGGGAATAGAACCATGACCTCCTGGTTCATAGGTCGATGCTCAACCACTGAGCCATGCTGGCTGGGCTGGACTTTGGGCTTCTTGCTGGCAGGGACTGACTTGGCAGCTTTCAGTTCAGATCTAGTATATAATAGGTATGTGTGATGATGTAATAAAATAGATTAGTTAGTAAGTTTGAGCAATAAATTAGTAAAACAATAAAGTGTTACTGTACAACTATTGCCTACAAAAGTCTTCTGTTCCTTGAAGCAATGCTTGGGATATGGTCTTCAGTGAAAATGTTTACCATCTATTTATAGATCAGTGAAAAGACTTATGAAAAACCAAACATTCATTAAGCAACTACAGCTAAGTATAGGACACTATGCTAGAAGAAGATAAGTCAAGATATATATCACAAGAGAACTGTTTTTTGAGAGGTTTCTATACTGGAGAGAGAGATAGAAAAAAATAAAAGTAAAACATGAAAATGATGATGGTGATTGATGATGATAAAAAGGAAGACAAGGCCCAGCTGGTGGCTCAGAGGTTGAGCATCGACCTATGAACCAGGAGGTCATGGTTTGATTCCTGGTCAGGCCACATGCCCGGGTTGCGGGCTTAATCCCTATTGGAGGGTGTGCAGGAGGCAGCTGATCAATGATTCTTTCTCATCATTGATCTCTCTCTCTCTTTCGTCCCCTCTGAAATTAAAAAACTGTATTTGGAAAAAATAAAAGATGAGGAGAAGGAAAATATCCACCGTTTATTGAGGTCTTACTATTTGTTTAGAATTTATTGAAATTGATATATATTATCATCATATCTAATCCATAAATGACCCTATGAGAAAATCACTAGTTTTATGTACATTTTGCAGAGAGGGTAAGTTGCCCAAAGTCACGCCCATCTATAAACAGTGGAGCTGGGGTTCAAATTCCTGTAGCCAGGCTCCAAAATCCTATTTTATGCTGCCTCCCTGCCCTTCAGGTAATGAGGGGGCACTGATCTACGAGAAATATCAGTGAATGTAATTGCAGCCTCATATTCCATATTAAATACATGAAAAGTCAGCAGCTATTCACCTTACCAGATTGTATATGAAGACTTCTGCTCTCTAGCAGGAAGGGGAAAGAGAAAATACTTTCAGAGTTGTAATTAGCATCTATGACCATGTAGAGAGAGAATGATTTTAATGACATCACATTTTCAGCCTCCACTGATAAAACAAGAACCAACTCAAACTTCAATCCATCAAAAATGCAGACTTTGTTAATCAACTAGTGAAATTTTGTTTTTGAAAACAAATGATCTGGAGAAAACTCCATGATAATATTATGAATAGTGAATGATAAAAGCAGGATACAAAACTGTATATATTTTACCATACTCCAAATGTACATAGGAAAAAATCTTTTAGGCATATATGAGTTAAAATGTATTTTTTTAAAAACTACAGAGAAATGTAAACACTGGTGATTTCTGTGTGATGATATTTGGGGTTATTTCTATTTTCATTTTTAATTATCTTATATTTTCCATGTTTTCTAGAAAGGATATAGTATTCCTTTATCAGGCAAAGTTTAATTTCAAAATCTACACACACACACACACACACACACACAAATCTACACACATATTGAAAATCAAATAGAAATGATACTGGTGTTATTCACAGATATTTCTAAATTTATAAAAGTCAATTTGATATATTGAAAAAAAATCTAGAAATAGCAAGGCTAATATATTTCTTCTTGATTCATCAAGTCTAATCTATAACTTCATTAACATGATGAAAGACTATTTTCCTAGCCCAGGAGAGTGTGAAATAGACCTTGCTCCTCTAGATGAAGGACCTTTACCTGGAGTCAGAGCCTCAAATACAATGGGAACCAAGTGCCAACACACTTTAACCCTTCCTCTGATTTTTCCAGAAATCCAGTGTGAAAGAGAAGAGATGGATCTTAGCAACAAGGAGAAACGAGTTACAATCTCTCACCACTCCAGACAGAATCACACGTGCCAGAGGAAGAGGGGAACTTTGGACCTTGGTTAGATGGACTCCAACTCCCATGGCCAGCGGGCTCAGAGGGCTAGGCAACTCCTCCATCCTAACAAAGCAGGATGGGTTATGTCATCATGACTCATGCACATTACCTACCAACACTTAGAGAGTAGTATATTCCATGTTTTAAGAAAAGCGAAAAGGAGTATTTCTAGAGCAGTGGTTCTCAACCTTCCTAATGCTGCGATCCTTTAATACAGTTCCTCATGTTGTGGTGATCCGCAATTTCATTGTTACAAATTGAACATAATTAAAGCATAGTGATTAATCACAAAAACAATATGTAATTATATATGTGTTTTCCAATGGTCTTAGGCGACCCCTGTGAAAGGGTCATTTGACCTCCAAAGGGGTCGCGACCCACAGGTTGAGAACCGCTGTTCTAGAGAGAAAGGTAATTTATATTTTTTGGAAAAAGTTTAAAATGTAGGTAAACAAACATTTCACTCTCATCTTTATTTCACTTGAACTAGTGTATTGTATTGGAGAACAATAGGGCAGGGTGCAGACTGTGGTTAACTTGAGGAGCAGCCTTTAGCTAATTGGTGCCATGTTCAAATCTCAAAATGTAGTCTGTAACAGAATTACATGGGAATCTTGTTAAAATTAAAGTCCCTGAACCACAAATACATGAAAAGTCAGCAGCTAACCAAAGACTCCGTTCACTTGGTCTAGAGCAGGGTTCTGGGACCTGCATTTTAATAATCACCTTAGGTCAGTACTACCCAATAAAAATAATATGCACTACAAACTACAAGCCACATATGTAACTTCATGTTTTCTGGTAGCCACATTTTTATAAGTAAAAAGAAACTGAAGAAATTAACTTTAATATGTTTCATTTCACTTCGTGCATCTATTATTTCATCATATGATTATTATTAATAAAATTATTAATTTTTGATACTAAGTCTTCAAAATATGGAGTATAATTTACATGTACAGTGTACCTCAATTCACAGTAGCCATGTTTCAAGTGCTCAATTTTTATTATTGCAAGACTTATCTTTTTTGTGAAAGTTATACTTTCATTGATGCCCATTGCTTAAGTAAGCATAAGGTGCTTGTCTGAGTCTGTTGGGGTTGCTATAACAAAATATCACAAACTGAAGGGGTAGGAGTGGAAAATAAACAACAGGAACTTATTTCTCAAAGTTCTGGAGGCTGGATGTCCCAGATCGGGGTGCGGAGGGCCCTCTTCCCCACAGACCTTTCATTGTGTCCTCACATGGTGGAAGAGCTGGGGAACTCTGTGGGGTGTCTTTTTTAAGAGCATTGATGCCATTCATGAGGGCACCACCCTTAGGACCTAATCACCTACCAAAGGCCCCACTTCCTAATACCAACATGTGGGACTTTAGGATTTCAACATATTCATTTGAAGGGGGGTGGGAGGAGATATAAACATTCCAACCACAGCAGTGCTCAAACAAAACAATGTAATCGGCCACTATCATTTACCCCGACCATTCTTCTCCAGACTGGAATAGGAGACTGAGCAACCAATCCCAGCTCTGCCTCACATGAACTCCCATGACCTTGGACAAGTGGCCACTTCACCGGTGAAGGTCACAATTTCCTTATCTATATGGAAATCTCTTGAACTAGAAGCACCACAGTCTCTACTTTCATCCACACCTGACTCTCTCCCATTGTGCAGGTCTGTCTCCAAACTTCCCCTTTTTATAAGGATACCAGTCAGATTGCCTTAGGGACTCACCTACTCCAGTTGACCTCATCTTGACTAATTACATCTTACTTCCAAATAAGGTCACTCTGAGCTATAGGGGGTTAGGACTTCAATATATGAATTTGGAGGAGGGTTGATTCAACCCACAACCGATAGTATAGACCCGTGGTCGGCAAACTGCGGCTCTTTGGCCCCTTGAGTGTGGCTCTTCCTAAGCTTTAGGAGTACCCTAATTAAGTTAATAACAATGTACCTATCTATATAGTTTAAGTTTAAAAAATTTGGCTCTCAAAAGAAATTTCAATCGTCGTACTGTTGATATTTGGCTCTGTTGACTAATGAGTTTGCCGACCACTGGTATAGACCCACATTGGACTGTGGTGATGCCTCTACAAGCCTAAAACCATCAAAGGTTGCCAGCAAACCACCGGGAGCTGGTGAGAGGCATGGAACAGACTCTTACTCACTGCCCTCAGAAGGAACCAACCCTGCCAACACCTTGATTGTGTACTTCTAGCCTCCAGAACTGAGAAAACACATTTCTGTTGTTTAAACTGCTGTTTGTGATACCTTGTTCACAGCAGCCTAAGCAAATTAATCCGATGTCCCTCAGGAGCCTGAGATAATGAAGACTCCCATCTTGCAGCTGTGCCACGCGAGACTCACAGACTTTTCAGTGGGCCAGGGAAGGGCTACCAGGGGCTCCTCTGTGCTTTGGCCCAGAAGTGACACAGGCCGCTTCTGCTCAAAGGCTGTTGGCCAGCACGAGTCCTCTAGGTCCTAACTGCAGGTCTGGGAAACACGGAAAATGAGCATCACCATGTCTGCCACCCTTCCCAACAGGGACCCTCCCCAGAAAGCACGATATTTCCTTGAGCAATAGAATAGCTTTGCTGGGTGGAACTACATAGTCACTCGGCCCTCCCTTCTGTACGTTTCAGGGGAGTTGGATGAGGTATTGAGGAATTGAGGTATGGAGGAGTGAGAGTTCCATGCAGGTTTCAGCTCATGTCAGATGACCTTTATAATCGAACTGCCATAGTTACAACTGGCTGTCAAGAGTATTACACCAACATAGACTTGGGTCTGAATGAGTTGAGATCGATGAATAGCAATTGCTTTGGGGAAATGATGAGAGAGAAAGAGAGTATGTATACCAAGCACTTGCCCCTCCACTTCTAGGGGAGCAGGCATGGATAATGAGGCAATGTTTATTTCTGGGTCAGCATAGAAAAGGGGTCAGAATGCCTGATTTTAGGCCTCAGTCCCAAATAACATGATAAAATCCTTCCCCTGATAATGACTTTCAAACTGCTTTTACTTATGTTACCTTACATGGTATTCTCAACATTCTTGGAAGGCACACATTTTAGATAAAAAGGTAGGGGGTTCACAGAGGTTACATGATTTTCTTAAAGTCATGCAGGAGGAGTGGCTTTCAAATCCAGGATTGGAGCCTACATTTCTCAGGGCTCCTCCCAGGGGCCTCCCATTATCCTGGGACAGAAGTTAGTGTCATTACTGATGGACAAACTTCCTGGTCTCAGTTTAGAAAGATTTTTAAAGCAGGAGAAGGAAATGCTTCGTTCAGCAGCCCATTGGTAAGATACTTCACACAAGTACTGCGCAGGAAGTTCTAATACGACTGAAACAAGGAGTTGGTGGCCATTCTTTCTCTTAGGACTCACCAAGGTATTGTTGGATCTGTAGGGTGCACGGTTAAAGTGCTTTTGTTCTGATGTATCTGATAGTGCAGCACTTGAAAGCACACCAGAGACGCATTGCTCCAGAATTTAACAGATAGGCCAGTGTAGAAATGTAACTGTGCAGAAACTCCATTTCTTTTAGGTTAATCCTCACCCGAGGATATTTTTCCATTGGTTTTTAGAGAGAGTGGAAAGGAGGGGGAGAGACAGAGAGAGAGAAACATCAATGTGAGAGAGACACATCACTTGGTTGTCGCCTGCACACGCCCCATTAGGGCCGGAGCTCAAGCCTGCAACTGAGGTAAGTGCCCTTGACAGGAACGAAACACGGGACCCTTCAGTCCACAGGCCAATGCTCTATTCACTGAACCAAACCGGCTAGGACAAAACTCCATTCCTTGTAACGTTTCTTTTTCCTTTCCGTCCATCCTCTCCCTTCCTTAGTCATAAGCCCTTAGGACATCAGATTCTGGTCCATGTCAGCCTGCCTTAGAACAAAGCGTAAGGTCTATTGACCACAGAAACAGAGAGGTCACACTAAAGATAACATCTTGACTTCAGTTGTGTTTCAGCCCCAGGCCCATGAAAGTTGGCCCTACAGACCACACCCTCATGAAACCAGACAGAACAATGCCATGGTTGACATCAGGACCTGATACAATGATCCACTACTCCCGGCCCTGGCCGGGTAGCTCAGTCGGTTAGAGCATCATCCCGATACACCAAGGTTGCAGGTTCAATCCCTGATTAGGGCATCCACATACCTAGGTTCAATCCCCAGTTGGGGCACAAACCAGAGGCAACCGATTGATGTTTCTCTTTCACATCCATATAAGAAATATTAAAAAATAATCAACTACTCCCTACCCTGGCTGCAATCAGTGGGGCCCACAACCCCAACTCCTTTAGCCATCATGATTAATGATCCCCATACATAGCCCATCCCCTGGAAGCCACTGGGCAACCAGGTCTTTGAACAACTTAGCTTACTTGTGTCTCTGGGCTTGGCACCATTTCCTCAACTAGTAAACTCTTACTTTCTTGGCTGCAAACTCACTCCTGTTTGCATTTGATTGGGCTCTGATGCACACAGGAAAAGGAACCCCTTTAGTCCCGCATCAGAATCATACATGCAGGCTCCACTCTATGAAGTAGTCAGGTAACACGATCAGGTAACATTTCCCTCCTGAAAACATGGGTAGCATGAGAAAGATGATTAAAGTGGTTCTGTTAAGATGACTTTTTAATTGCAAAATGACAATATCCCAGCATCTCTGCCTCACAGCGTTTAGGGAAATGTTTAGATAGTGTTTGTGTGTCCTAAGAGGAAGGCTGGTACATAATTGCAAATTATTACCACTTCTGCAGGTCATGCTGACAAGATTATCTCCCAGCAGGCTGGCAATCAGAGATCTGCTTCTAATCCGGTGGGTTTTCACAGCTGGCCACCTTTTTCTTTATTCCAGGATAAAATGGAAATTAGTGTTATAGACCTATGCCTTTCGCTTTCAGGGACCATTTATCATATCAAAGCCCATTTGTCTGTGTACCAGCCTAACACAATTAGGTGAACAGAGTTCTAGGAGGAACCCACAGCTGCCTGAGAGACAAGTAATCACAAAACACAAAGCTTCATCGCAGCAGCTGCCATCTAAATACAGTTTTCAAAATGTGGCAGCTAAGAGGCAGTGTAAGGGGAGAATTTTCAGGGAACCACCTATAATGCTCATAATACTTACTTTGAAACGGGGGCTTAAATTCCCAATTCTTTGATATGGTGGGAAAAGCCCTGTAATATCTGGCTCTTCTCTCCTCAGCCCTTCTCAGGATGCAGGGTGCCAAACCCCGCGCTAAATGCATTCCAAGCAGCGTTTCATTTAATCCTCAAAACAACCCTTCAATAGGTATAACTATTACTGCCATTTTCCAGTTGAGGAAACTGCAGTTCAGAGAGGGCAAGTAATCTGCCCAAGGCCACACAGCTAGAAAGGGGCTGAGCTCCCTGAATCCAAACACTCTCCACTCTTACAGATCATATTATCATGGGCTACATACACACTGTGCTTGGGTCTGGGAATTGTTAGAGAAAAAAATTATTGTGACATTTGTTAAATGGTTAGGAAAAACTGATTCAAGGCTATTGCAATAGGTGTCAAAACTATCCCAATGGGGAGAGAGATTGCGCTCAGCTCCAAATACTGCAGACAGCCGGGGATTCATAGACACCTGGTGGAGTGTGGAGGGTCGGTGGATGAAAAATTACTAAGACCCATAGGAGGATTCTTGCTGAAGGCAGGTCAAGGACTTAAACATCAAAGGTGGAGGTTTGAGGAACTTGATCAGGTACCAAGGATGGGCAGGTCCTCACTAAACTGATTTAGCAGGATTCTTGGTAAAACTGAGCGAGGCAAGCCAAAAACAGGCCAAGGACCAAGGTGGGGGCTTAATAGAAGAGAGGCTCCAGGGAGCCTGACTAAAGTTTGGTCAAGAGAATCTTTGTCAGGAAACTGAAGTGAACAAAGCAGGCGACTCCTGCCCTCAAGGGGTGAAGGGTCTGTCACAACTGCCCACAGTGGGACCCTGGGGTTTCCTTTCCTTTCATCAATATTCGACCAGGATGGTAGAAGGTGAAGGTGGTGGTAGGTAGTGGAGATGGGAAGTGATGAGAGAAGGTGTGGCAGCTCTGTGGGTAGGTGAGGTCAGGACCTGCCTAGCATAATCCATTCATCCCTGAGAGTGGGAGGCAGCCAGCCCAGGGCTGTGTTTTGGTCTCAGCTCCCAATAACCCTTGGAGTCTGTCTGGCCCTTTCTCCCTGGCTGTCTGTCTTGTCCTGGGTATGCCCTCTAACCTTGACCTACCCCTACCTTGCTCTTCCTGATGAAGAGCTTACCATGAGAGAAGGGAGACTGGGGAGACCATTTCCTGCTTGATTCTACTGGATCTTAGCAGTCCTACATTCCGGGCTCCAGAGAAACCCACATCCCAGCCCAATGGGTGGAGCGTGCACACAGACAACGCACACACTTGTGTGTTCACTCACTCAGCCAACACTTAGTGAGCATCTAGCACACTTGTGCTAAGTGCTAGCAAGATACAGAGATGGATGCGACATCCATTGGCAAGTTCAGCAATCAGCACAGCTCACAGTTTGTTTAGATGTTTCCATAAGAAATAATGATAGAAGCTGAGACTTGGACAGCTTCCTAGGAGAATGTGATCATGACTATCACGTGGGGAATGCTTACTATAAGCCCACATTGTTCTAAGAATGTTGTTACCAATACACAATCCTATGAGGTAAATCCTGTTACGAGGCTCCTTTTAAGAGGAAGCTTAGGGAGATTATCTTGTCCAAAGTCAGAGTGACAAAGCAGGGAAGCCAGGACTGAAACTCAAAGCTGGCACACCCGACAATGGACAACATGCTGTGGAAGTACTGGAACCTCCACCGCAGCATTGTGCCAGTGGGTAACTTATGACGGGCACTCAGATCTGGGAGGTTCAGTTCCACCTGGGGATCAGACGAGCATAAAAACCCATTCAATCTGATCACAAAACAGAAGCAGACAATGCCTGGACTTAGTAGACGCTAGGGCACCTGAGCCATTACTAGCAGCAATTGAGTTCTCAAAAGCTCACATTGTGCTGGAAAATGCTTCTCTCTCCTCTGATGCAACACTTCTCAGGCCTCACTGTGAGCACCACTCACCAGGGAGGCTTGGTCACATTCAGGTTCTGATTCAGCAGGCGTGGGGTGGGGCCCGAGGCCCTCACTCCTCACAAGCTCCCAGGATGCAGATGCTGTTAGTCTGTAGACTTCATTTGGACAACTAAGGCTCTGGAACAGTGGTGCTCCAAGTATGGTTCCTGCAATAGCAGCAGCAACATCACCTTTAGAAATGCCAATTCCCAGCCCCACCCCGGACCAGCTGAATCAGAAACTCTGGGGTGGAGCCCAGCAATCAGTGCTTAACAAGATCTCCAGGTGATGGAAATGCACCCTGAGGCTTGAGAACCACTCACTGGGACAACAGTGTATTCGCCTCTTTGCTCCTTCATATAAGGGTTCTTGTTTGTTCTTGTGGTGGTGGGTTTTTTTTTCTTCTGCTGGAGACACTTCCAGATGAGGGAAGAAATCCTGATGTACTTGCTCCACGCACGGGGGTGGAGGGGATGCAGAATCCCTTTCTGACAAATCCTCTCTCAGCAACTCAAAGATGGCAAATTGTGTGGTTGCATTTTTAAAACCACAGGTCAGAAGCCAGATTCATCTTTATCAAGACTCACCTTTAACCTGAGTTATATAATTATCAAATATTAACAGTGATGTGTGTGTACATTATATAGGGTATATGCGTGTGTTTATATATAGGGTGTCCCCCCAAAATGAATACATACGCTTTGAATGATTATAAAGGCAGTGCTTATTAAAATACATTTCATTTTCAAAATTGAGCTCTGAGCTGTTAAAATATGTGTGTGTGTGAGTGTGTGTGTGTGTGTGTGTGTGTGTGTGTGTGTGTGTGTGTAGGCTTTGTACTACTCGATAGATTTATGGGGAAATATGCAATTGATTATAAGAAACATTTCCAACATCAAAATGTAACTACAACAACATAATAGAAATGAAAACTGCTTAATGTGTAGTATTACAGAAAAACATCTCACCCTAATTAACACGATCTCGGTATTTGTTAGATGGAAGGTTATAATTTCTCAGTAAGAGTACAAACAAGCTTATGATCATAATTTTATGAGCCCTGAATTTAATTTCAATAGAAATTGAGATGTTTGTTTCCACTGTATCAAATTTGCCTCTGGATACTGGGAGTCTGTATTATTCAAGATGGAATAGGCTAAGCAGCACATAAATAGAAATTTCCTTTCATGCTCACAGCACATGTCCAGCATGGTGTGTGTGTGGGTGAAGGTGGGAGGAGTGCTCTGGTCCACCCAGTCACTTGGACCCCAGGCTAAGAGAGCTCTACCTTCTTGGGACACAGCTACCTCAGCCTGTGCTCTAGGATACTGGTGCAGGGCAAAACCTGAAGACTTAGATGAGGCTTTTTCACTCTCTCATCACTTCCACTCACATTTCATTGGCCAGAATGAGTCTTGTGACTCTGCCCAGCTGCAAGGGAAGCTGGAAGAGTGGTCCTCTATATGTCCAGGAAACTAGAACTAGAGAAAAGAGAACTAGAAATTGGTGAACAATAGTAATGTCTCCACATGAAGCTCAAATATGTTGCATTTGAATCCCTAATAAGAGCCATAAGTAATTAAAATGGTCAACGATCAACAATAAGATCTTTATAAATCAGCATTGTGAAGCTGCCATTTATGAATAATTTATTATGTGCCAGGCACTGATTATCCTATTTTACATATATTATCTCAACTGGTGCTAAAATAGCCTACGAAGTGGTCTCATTATTTAGCCAGTGTAAACCTCTAGCCAATCTAAGGCAGCATTTGAACCCAGTTCTGTCTGACTCCAGAGCACTCAGACCTAACCCATGTACAATACTCCCAGGTAACAATGCCAGTCTCCTCTGTATTCTTCAAAGCTGTCTCTGGTTACACATTGCCTTTCTGTGGACTGTTAGGGTTGCCAAAGGAGGAATGCACGAGGCCAAAGTGGTAAGGGATTATGAATTTATTAGGTCATTTGGAAAACCAGATGGGCTGAGCCCCAAAATGGTGCCAGCACCCAAAGATGGGGAGTCAGAGGTTTTTAAAGGACTCTAGGCCGGCTTTTTCTGGGTAGAGAATTCTCTGTGCAGGTCTGGATTCTGGGAAACTCCGGAGGGGAGAGATAATGGTCTTAGCAAGTGGAATGTGGTCCAAGCAAGTGGAATGTCCACTGTGAAGTGGCCTAAAGGTCAGTTCCCAGGGGAGGGGGTATCGATTCAATTATTTGATCAGACCTAACATGGACTACGTAGTGATTTAAATCAGATGCTAGCAGGGATGAACCCTAATCTCTGTAGGACCTTCCTTAGTGTCTGGAATGAGTCCAGGAGTGCATCCAGGTAGGACTTTGTAAGGCCAGGTCCTAGCACAGCCTGAAGTCTTAGATGCTGATCTACTCTCATTTTCTCTTCTGTCCTACTGAGAGAGATGGGGGCCCTGGTTTTCTCCAGCAGCTAGAAGAGCCCATCATCTATGAATGCATGACAAAGAAAATGCAGGTTGGAAACATTTAGCAGGATATAGACATGGAATGAAAAAGAGAGAAGGCTTCTTGTCAACTTTTACCTGGAAGTTCAAAGATAACCTTAAGTGCAGCAAACATCTTGCCACCTTGCCCTCAGCTTCAGGTACAATTTCCTCCCCTTTCCCACGCAAATGATTCGTGATCTCCAGTCAGTTTTAGTTTTAATATCAGGCAAACCACATAAACCATTGTTGTTGTTTTTCTTGAATCCTCACCCAAGAATATGCTTTCATTGATTTCTAGAGAGAGATGAAGGGAGAGAGAGAAACATCGATGTGAGAGAAACATCGATAGGTTGCTTCCCATACCCTCCCAACCAGGGATTGAACCTGCAACCTAGTTACATGCCCTGAATGGGAATCAAATCCACAATCTTTTGGTGAATACAATGAGGCTCCAATCAACTGACCCACCTGGCCAGGGCTAAACCATTATTTTAATAGGCAGAATATGCATTACAAATAAAGTACATATGCCCAACTGGTGTGGCTTGGTGGTTGAGCATTGACCTATGAACCAAGATGTCATGGTTCGATTCCCAGTCAGGGCACATGCCCAGGTTGTGGGCTCAACCCCCAGTAGGGGGCATGCAGGAGGCAGCCAATCAATGATTCTCTCTGATCGTTGATGTTTCTATCTCTCTCTCTCCCTCTCCCTTCCTCCTAAAAAATATTTTTTAAAAAATAAAGAACATCCAAAGTCATATATATACACATATATGTATGTATATATTAACTGGCTATCAAATAGACATTTACAAAAATAGACATAAATAGCATAAAAACCATGTTCAACAGGATCAAAATACCACAGAATGCATGTTGACATTTGAGTACAATGGTTTTTACTCAAATCCTAGCTTCATCTACAGCTGCTCTGTGACACTCAGTTGTTTGCCTGCTGTCTGCCTCAGCACGTTCATCTGCAAAAGGAAAGAAATGCATCTCTACCTGGGAGGGTGGTTATGAGGATTAACGAAGCCCAACCATGCAAAGCAATAAGCACACTCTCCCTCAATGCCTCACACGCAGGCCCTCCACACAAGTGGTGGTCACAACTCACCCAGCTGTGGCAGGAGGTTAAGAAAAGAAAGCTGGAACCCCTGGGGCTGCTGTGCGGAGGGTGCGATAGGGAATACATTTGTACCTGTACTAAATAGGGCGTACATTTTAATCTCTGCACAAGGTCGGAGGAGGACTTGCATTGTAGAGACTATAAACATCTCATTTTCCAGGAGGCCATACAATAGGGCTAGTTAGCTGCCCAGAGTCTATTTGGGGAACAAGATGTACGTTGAACTATGAAGAAAGACAAAACAACATGAAAGGAAACCTGTTCTGCCTTTTATCCCGCCGCTAAAGCGCGTCTGTATTCTGAATGACGAAGCAGGAAGGAGATACAGCCTGGCAGCCTGTGCCCTTTCCCAGAAGGATGACTCACTGCCCCAGTGAGTGTCCCAGGGAGACATGTTTATGAGGATGGCGGCCTCGGAGAGCCTCTGGCTCTGCATGTTTTATGCTCTGTGTTATGCCCCCATGTAGATAAACTGAAGCGAGTTCACTTTGAATGCACAGTCTCGTAAAATTTCATAAAAGCAGACACCATGCATATACCGTGTGTGTATATATATATATTAATGGACGTGCTGTGGTCTGGTAACCTAGCCAGAATTCCAGAAAATAGATTGTGGCCACAACCCACACTGCCTCTTCCTCAGTAGAGAACCCAGCACTCCCTAGAGCCCTGGAGGTGCCTACAACATCTTGCACCCGCCCCCCTTCCACCTCCCCCCACATGCATACACCCCACTGCCCACAGCTGCTAGAAGTTGATCCTATAAAGCCAGCCAGTCCTCCTCTCTCACTTCCTTTATGAAAGGGCCACAGTGTACCCTAGCAGTGTTATCGCCCACTACTAGGTCCGCCCTTTCTTTAATCAAAGCCAGCTTCTTTCTACAGGACTCTCCATGGCTTTTATTCTTCTGTGTCTCTTCTTCTAGATTAGAATGAACGTTACCTCCCCCTCTAGCCCATCAAAATCCTTCCTCTTTTTCAAAGCCCAGTTGAAATGTTTTCCTATATCTATAGTTAGTAAAAAACAAAACAATATATATATTAGGAAAGTGGGGCTAAACAAAGTCTGGAAATGTTACCACATTAACAGATTATATGTCTGTGAGAGGTAGTTATCAAATGCAGCCTTTCAAAATGTATTTGACATTAGCGCCCTCCCACAGGGCACGTCACAGGTCTAAGGTTGCTTGGATCACATTTTGGAAAGTATTCTATTTCTCCTTCCACAATATTAACTCTGTAAAGACAGGCATGGCATCCAATCACTGTGTCCAATACATAACTCAATACAGCTCATCCTGTGTAACAGGCATAACGAAATAAGCACGTTTGCTAACAGCTTATTGTCTTGGGTAAATGGAAAGGCCTATTTCAAACCCCTCACTGTTGTGATGGGAGGTGGGTAAGAGTAGGTGCCTATTGGGGGTAATGTGAGCTTACTTTTTTTTTTTTTCGTAAAAGAAAGGAATTAGTGACACTGGCTTCTAGCCTTCATTCCTCATCAATACCCTGGGAATAAGCCTCTAGAATGTTCCCCCAAGCATGTGTTTAACCTGGAAGACATTGTACCCTTTGTGGAGGGAAGGAAACTCAGAAATTGCAAACCTGCCTATGCTAATATGGTAGCCACTAGCCACATATGGCTGTTTAAATTACCTAAAAGTATATAAAATGTAAAATTTAGTTTCTTAGTCAAACTAGCCACATGGCAAGTGCTCAATAGCCATATTTGATTAGTGGCCACCATATGAGAAAGCACAGATATAGAGAATTCCTGTCACTGCAGAAAGTTCCATTGGACAGTGATGCAAGAAGTACAATCCTCCTCCATCAGATCTGAAATTACTCCATGACAACCCATGTTCTTTTCTGCTTCCATGAAAGACCTCAAGTAAGGACCAATGCCCACCCTCTCTCCCCCAACAAGAGTCGTGTGCAGCCATCTTCAGACAAATAGCCATAGGAAAAGCCAGAGGTTAGCATCAAATGGACAGCATCCTTCTCAAAGGGCCTGTCCTTCGATCTCAGGTCTGTCTGTCTGTCTCTCTGCCCCCCCCCTTCCCGCCCCATAGTACTGATTACCCCAGATATACCAGGAGGCCGCATGCCAGAGTGTAATCCCCGTGAACAGAGCACAGATGGCAAGGTTTTCCTTGCGGTATAAACAATGGTCTGGATAAGGTACCAAGCCAGGTAAGTGGTGGAGTCTGGATCTGGGGAGGGATGTGAGTTGCCATCTCCCCTCACCAACCCATAAAAGCAGGAGTTTAACCAGGGTTGGGTTGTGGGCAGACCGGAGGCCAGGGTGAGGACACGGAGGGTAACTCCCTGTGGAGTGGAGTCTGTGCTTCCTCCGCAGACACTGAGCTTCCCCATGCACTGGAAACCCTTAAGCCAATTTCACGACTAATTCACAGGCTAATTGAGACCAGACTGTGCCTCATTGTGAGGCAGAGTTACAGCATCACACCATTACGTACATCCTAGGCCGAGCCTTCATTTAGATCACAAATTTCCCAGCACAGTTGTTATTGGTAATTAAACCTACTTGATTGTTCCATTACACAGAGATTCCATGACAGTAAAGAAATTAAACATAACTAATCTTTAGCTCATTTCTAAAGGTGTACGGAAATGAGAACCGACAACGGTATAAAATATGTGAATGATGCACTCCCATCATTTTTTGTCAGTTTTTGGCAGGCTTGGCTCATGGAAGCTCAGAGATTTGAGACACTTTAATACACAAGCATATATCTGTTTTACTGTAACACAATAAAAATTAAGCATGGATGGAAAACAGCATGAATTACTTTGAAAAAAATCACATTTACAGCGCCCAGATATAAATTCCCAGCAATTTACATGTTTGTAATCCCGGGCAGTTCTAGAAGCATTTTCCCTCTAATCTGTGTCTAACCTTTAGTTCCCAGGCCACACCTGCTGTCAGAAATTAAGGTCACTGACTTCTTGGCTTAAGTGTCTATCTAGACTTCCCGGGCCTGGCTGATTTCCTCATCTATTTTTTTTTTCAGATTCCAGTTCCATTTTTCCCCCTTCAAAGTGTAGACATATCAGAATCACCCAAGGGTCTGGTTGCAAATGCAGATGCGTGGGCCCCACCTGTGTCACCATCCCTGAGGCAGCAGCCCAACGACCTACATGTGTAATCAGCCCCCAGGAGATCCTTGTGCAGACTGAAGTCACTCACTGCCACATGTGACACCAAAGCTCTCGAGTGCAAGAATTAACTGTCATGTGTCCCTATATCTCCAGCATCCAACTCCATGCCTAGCTGAGAATGGTCATCAACGGGAGAACATACTGACCCAAATTGATAAGTTCTTTCCTTTTTCAAATGGGTCTTTTAAAAAAAATCAAAGACCCCATTATGTAGGGATCTATCTGCTCCAGCCTATTTTCTACAAAATAATCCACTCACCTTTCCCGAGACAGACCTGCCCACCTTGCCAACTCCAAAGACCAGAAAGAAAGATTGTTCCAATGCTACCAGGAATGGTGCTTCCTCGTGCTGGTAGCCACCATCTGCCCTTCCCTCTGGGGCAAGGAGGTGGCTTATGTCCTCAACATCAAATGTCTCTCTTGGAGCTCTTAAACCAGTGTCTTTAACTTTTACAACAGAATCACCTAGAAGCTTGCTCAGAAATACATGTTCCTGGGTGAATTTCCACCCTGAGATAAGTACCCACCCGGTCAGATTTGGGGCACTGAGTTGTCTGCGTATCCCCCAGATGATTTTGATGAGGAGGACATGACCTATTCTTGGAGAAATTCCTGTTTAATTCCAGCCCTCAAAAAACGCCCTCAACTTCCCCTCCTTAAAAGGTGGGAATGCTATACCCCTTTAATGCTCTCTGATTTGGCAGGATGTGTGTAGGGGGGGGGAGGTGGAGGGGGGGATAGTAGATGGAGGATGAATGCCCAACCCAGCAATTATAACCATTATACTCTGATGGATGTGATACTTAATATGAAAGCCCTTCCCTAAGACTGCCCTCCTATAAATTGAGGAAGGAATGGGGGAAACTCACATTTCTTGAGCATTAGAAAATAATGCTAAGAGCTAAGTATTCCTATTCTCTTACCATCTCTCCACAGCCCATCTAAACCTCAGCATGTATTCCCAGGCAGAATTAATCGCTGGCCTGCTGCACCTTCCTCCCCAGAGCACTTAGCCCCTTTCCTGGATTAGAGCATTTATCTGGCATTCAAGCCAATGGTTTGCTGTAGGTCTTTTCCTTAGACATCCTTTGCTCTAAGGCAGGTTGGAGTTTCTTTATCTCGATAGCACCCAGGCTTGGCTGTAAGGTGCTACTCAAATAAAGGTTCCAGGTGGATGGACTGCAGGTAAGGCCCACCTTGGCCCCTAGGAACAGCTTCTTTGAGAGAGCTGCACATCAAGGTGTTGGCCTTTCATGCTGCCCTGAACCTTTTTTATAGCTGTGCTTCTCTTCAACCCATTTGCTAGAATTACGTCACTACCAACAAATCCGTGTACAAAGCTACAGAGATGAGTAATTTTCCCTAAAGACAATGCTCATTAACTGTGAAGCCTGTGTTGCTTTGCAAGTTTGAAGATACATGCACACATATACATGTATGTGTATATACCATGTATATATAATCTTATTATGATGCATTTCACCTTGTATAGTTCCATGTGCTATGGCTCCCAGCCTTATAAACCCCATAAAACCTACGCATTTTTACAGCAGTCTTTCTGATCTTGAAAGAAAATGCTGTGCGTATGGCCTTGGTACACAGCAAAGTATCTCTATCCTGCCTTTACATTAAGACCATCCCCTGCTACACTCTGAGTTTCTGACATCAGCAATATGGGGATTTTTCAGAAGGTATGAAGCATCTTTTTCTAGTTCCTTGAGCCCAGACTTTTGGGAGAGCCCTCTGTTTAGCTCCAGTCCCTCCCTACTTCCAATCCACCCACCCCGATTCCATAGAGACCTTCCTGAAAACCCAGACTTGTTATCCACTCTTTAGGAAGAAGGTCAGCCTTCATCTTGCTGATGCTTCCAAAGCCTTTGCACCTGTTTCCAGGGCTCTACTGGCCCCTCTGAACAAGACTCTTCACTCATGCTTGGCTTCTACTGTTCCCTCTGCCCAGAAAGCCATCTCCCCCACTTTGGCCTCTTGAAATCCCACCTATTCCTCAAAATCTACCTGCGTGCCAACTGCAGCTCAGTGGATGGGATCAACACCTGGCTCCAGAGTTCACCTGCTGTGTGACCACGGGCAAGGCACTCGACTACCCTGAGCCTCAGTTTGCTATTCTTCAAATCGAGGACTCAATCAAAGGATGTCTAAAAGACAAGAAAATAAAATCCCCAGAAATAATTTTTAGTCCCCAATTCAATCCTCTGAACCACTTCCCCTTCCCTTCTCATACAGTGCTGAGAATGCACTGTGCATTACTAGACTGAGTCATGTTTATTATAACCCCCAACAGATTAAGAGGTTTTCACGGTCAAGGCATCACATTTTAGACATGCCTCGCACATAGTAAGTATGCTATGGATATTAGAGGAAGGGTTAATTTATCTCCTTCTCATTCATAATCAGAGACACATAATTCACAGGTCAGTTGCTTCGGAGAGGTGATGTTGAAACAAATGAACTCAGAGGTCAGGATGATGTAACCTTGAACCCTAGCTGTGTAAACTTAAAAAAGACATTTTTTATTTCCTAATTTGGAAAGTGGGAATGTTGATACCGCTATGGAAATAACCCGACTTCATAGGGTTGCTCAGAGGATGAAGTACACAAATGTGGGTGAGGTGCCATCATTGTTATTATTAGGCTGTCATCAAGCTTTTGGTTTGGGCTCACAGCCTTGGCAGACTCACTAGGGGAACATCTAAGCTCAGTGGTTTTAGAGATCTTGGGAAATGTGGCCCAACTGTCCCACCTCCCAGGGCCGCACTGTGAATTTCACAGGCCCTAGGCAATTTGGTTTTATGAACCCCTTCCTCCATAAACTAATAGTAATAATAAAATAAATTTTATGTTATGACTGTATTGGTATAAAGATGAATGTAATCAGGCTGGATTTATTATTTTATATTGCTTATTATTATCTTAATTTTCTTCTGATTTTAAAAGAAATTAAAATGAGAACATTATTGTGGGCTCCAGGCATTGCACCTCCTGTACAGGACAGAGAAGTCAGCCTGGCCTTAAGTCTCTGAAGTCTGACCTCTGAAGTGTCAGCTCCAACCAGGCTCCCTCTCACTTGCTCTTCTCAAGCCACTCCTCTCGGGTCTGTGCACACCATGGAGTCTTCACACAAATTTGTCCTTCTTCCTAGAACTCTCTCCTCTTCCCCTTTCCCTTGTTTACTTTCCACACATACAGAAATCTCCTATGCACACATCAGTGGTCCTGATCCCCCGTTTCTGATCCAGCAGCTCTGGGATGAGACCCTGGAGGCTGTATTTTAACAGCACCCGAGTGGTGCTGATGCTGTGGTCCTGAACTAACTACACTCTGGAGACAGCTGCCTTGGAGGTCTGCTGTTTCCATTCTCTCCGGTAAGCCTTCTCTGATCTGATTTGGTCACGTTTCTCCCACAGATGCTCTCCAAGGACTGAAGGCCTCTGCTTTATCTATGTAATTTTCTGCTTCCCGTCTCTCTCTCCCATTTGACGGTAAGCTCCACGTGTCTTTTTGCCAGCTGTGGGATTTGTACCCAGCACACAGTAGGTGCTCAGTAAATGCGTGTGACGGCTGTTCAGAAAAATGGAACCGACTTAACCTCCTAACAACAGTAAACACGAGTGTCAGAATCCTCTCAACTCACCAGCACTGCATTTTCATTTTTTCTCTCCTTTTTTTTACAATGTTCAGTTTCATAATTCCTCACATGCCCGTTGTTCCAAGGGCAGAGCAAGGAGCAGGGCAGAAACCGCTTCCCGCGATCTGGAAGGCCCTGCGCTAAGCCCCGCCCTCACGTGTCGTCCCGCCCGGATTCTCCGCCTACGGCGTCAGACCCCGCCCACTTCCCCACGCTCCGCCCCATCACCGTCTCTGGACTTAGGCCCCGCCCCATCACCAACTCTGGCCATAGGCCCCGCCTCCTGTCCGTCCCTAGGCCTCGCCCCTCGCCCCTCCCCAGGCCAGCTGCCTCTGCGCATGCCCGGCCGCCCAGAAACTCGGAGTCAACGGCTGGAAACAAACTTTCTCGGAACAATGTCGCGACCCTGTCCTCCGGAGACAGTCAGGTAAAGCCTCCCCGGCCCCTGGCACGCTGAGCCGGCCTTGATCGGGGCGGGGCCGAGCTGATCGTGGGCCCCGGGTCGCAGGGGCCTTTTACCCGCGATTGCTTTTGCCGAGCCCGCACTCGATGCCCTCACCTCCTTGGCTGCCGGCAGGGTCCAGGGACCTCTGCATCTTCTCTGGCCCCGGACGGAGCCGGGCTCTGGCATCTTGAGTTAACACCTGTCATCATGGGTTCCCCCGTTCCCCAAGGGCAAGGCGTTCCCCTGCCCAGCCACTCACCTCTTCTGCTCCAGGCGTCTCCAGAGTTCAACCTCTGGAACCCCAGCCCGCACCTGGCAACCCAGGGATCAAGTCCCCCCGGTGGCTACTCCCAGTCGTGGCCTTGGGTCTCAGTTACATAACCTCTCTGGTTCTGGACCAGATTAGGCGCTCACCTCGCCGCGCTGGTGTGAGGATGAAAAGAGAAAAGCAAGGCAAGAGTGTGGGGATAAGCCCATGCTCAGAACAGGGTGGCTGCTACTTTTTTGTTGGTGTTTTTATGGTGATTATCCCCAGGATCGGCCCCTAATGTGGACAGACATATTTGCAGACTTAGCATCTGCTGGACCCTCTGATTAGTTCTGTGGCCTCTTAGAAGCCACACTGGGCAGGCCCTCCTCTTCTGGATGCCTCCCTGGAGTTCCCAGCACTCTGATTCCTTTCAAGCCTTTGGTCGTTATTTTGCAGTTCACTGTGGTTATCCAACCACTTTTAGGGAGCATCCTGCCAGTAGAAAGAGGCATAAAATAGCAAACAGCTCCCACAAACAACTGCTCATTTAATGATGGAGACATTTATGACAGTAGTCATCATTCATAGGCCACTAGCTGAGTACCAGCCACCGTATATGAATTATGTCATTAAATCCTCATAAATACTTTCAAACATGTCACAGATGAGGGGAGGGGAGCTCAGAGAGGTCATTCCTAAGCATTTGAAACCAGTTCTAGCTGACTTCCACATCTGATTTTGCCCACTCTGCAAAACTGCCTTTCCCATAGAAAAATTACAATTAAATTGTTAGTTTTGTGTGTTGTCAATAACAATGTGCCACAAACTGGGTAGCTTACAAAACAGAAGTTTATGCTCTCGCAGTTGTGAAAACCAGAAGTCCAAAATCAAGAACCTGCCAGGTTCTAGGGGAGGACCCTTCCTGGCCTGTGGCAGCTTCTGGTGTTCCTTGGCTTCTGGCAGCGTCACACCCAGTCTCTGCCTCTGTCTTCACCTGGCCTTCTTTCTTGTGTGTGTATCTGTCTCTCTGTGTCCGCTCCTTTTTTTATAAGGACACCAGTCATTGGAATTAGGGCCCACCTTAAAACCAGGATGATTTCATCTTAAGTCCTAATCTAATTACATCTACAGGAATTCTGTTTCCAAGTCAGATTTGTGGTTTAGGGAGGACACTAACCCACTACACAAACCAGCAACAAAATACACCGTTCAAAAGGAGCAAAACAAATTCACAGTCATGGATTCAGGGCACCATTGGTGGTCATAAATCCCAATACTTGTATATTCTCAAAGTGTGTTCCCCTGGTCTGCAACGTCACCATCACTTGGGAGTTTGATATAAATGCTAACTCTCAGGCTCCACCCCACACTTACTGAGTCACAGTTTGGGGTGGGCCCAGCAAACCCTCTAGGGCAGTGGTTCTCAACCTTCCTAATGCCGCGATCCTTTAATACAGTTCCTCATGTTGTGGTGAGCCCCAACCATAAAATTATTTTCGTTGCTTCTTCATAACTGTAATTTTGCTACTGTTATGAATCATAATGTAAATACCTGATATGCAGGATGTATTTTCATTGTTACAAATTGAACATAATTAAAGCATAGTGATTAATCACAAAAACAATATGTAATTATATATGTGTTTTCCGATGGTCTTAGGCGACCCCTGTGAAAGGGTTGTTTGACCCCCAAAGGGGTCACGACCCACAGGTTGGCGACCCACAGGTTGAGAACCACTGCTCTAGGGGATTCTGTTGCTATTAAAGTTTGGGAACCACTGTTATAAAGCAGTTGAATATTTGATAACAAAAGGAATGCTTGATAACATGACATAAGGGCCAGATTAAGAGAAAGTTCCTAATTTTACAATGATCTGACCTTACAATGACTTATTTAGCAAACCTGTCTTATATTTATGGATTTTGATAATTAACTACTGCATTGTTAAAAAGTATTTTACCATAATTTAAATTTAGTTTTCAAATGAACTTGTGTACTAAACTGTGTTCTTAGTACATAGTTCCACCCCTCACCCATGGGGGATACATTCCAAGACCCCCAGGAGATGCCTGAAACTGCAGATAGTACCAAACCATATATGTGTGTGTGTGTGTATATATATATATATATATCCATATATGTGTGTGTGTGTGATATATATATATATATATATATATATATATATATGTATTATAATGGTTTTTCCTACACAGAGTAAGAGATTAACAACAATGATACAATAGAATGATTATAACAATATACTGTAATAAAAATTATGTAAGTGTGGTCTCTCTCAAAATATCTTACTGTACTGCACTTACCTTTTCCTTATGGGAAGCACTTTACATCTTCTCTTTGGCATATCAGAATTGCCAGCATCATTACTCTTGTGCTTTGGGACCATTGTCAAGTAATATAAGGGTTACTTGAACACAAGCACTGCATCTGATCACGAGAAGGCTACTGAGTGACTAATGGGCAGGTAGCATAGACAGCCTGGACACCTGGATAAAGGAGTGATTCATGTCCCAGGTGGGATGGAGTTGGGCAGTGCAAGATTTCATCACCCTACTCAGAACAGCGCATATTGAAAACTTATGAATTGTTTATTTCTGGAATTTTTAATTTAATATTTTGGACTAAGGTGAATTGCGGTTAATTGGAAAGTGAAACTGTAGGGTTTTGCCTCATTTTATCTTGCCAAAAATCATGTGATTTTTGTTATTATTATTTCTGCCATGTTATTGAAAAGTACACCGAGACTCAGATGTGGTAAACCTCAAGATACACAGAAAAGCAGAAACATAGGCAGGACAAGGAGATTTTTACTATAACGCTGGTACTATAATGTTTCGTTTATTTCCCTTTTAGAAACAGTTTGATAGAGGATGCTAAGGCCCGCTTAAAAAAGCATGATGTTGGGACCAAATATTCTCACTTGTCGTCTAGTAAATATTCCATCCTTTTACCATTGTTGGTTAAAGAAGGAAAACTTCATCTGTTGTTCACCCTCCGGTCAGAGAAGGTAGGTGACAAGAGGTTCTGCCATTAAAGCAGGACATTTGAAATCCCCAGGAAATGTTGTCACTTGCACACATTTTGAGGCCAGAGATTCCCAAATGGACTTTCAGAATTGTGATGTTTGAGGGGCCACAGGATAGCATGGCATTTGGGGGACATTTTTTGGAAAGAAAAATGAGTACTTTAGAATACTTTTAGACCTGGGTTTCTTAACCTTGGTGCCATTGGCATTTGGGCTGGATAATTCCTTCTTGTGGAAGCTGCCCTGTGCATTATGCGATGTATGTTTAGCATCATTCCTGGCCCCTACCTACTAGATGCCAGTAACACACACACACACACACACAAACACCCCTTTTTGATAACCACAAATGTCTCTAGAGTTTGTCTCCTGTCCTGGAAGGAATGGGGTGGGGCCCGGGGGAGACAGTTTGCCACTGTTTTAGACCAATCCCACCCCAGGTATACCGTGAAAGTTCTGGAGCACCGAAGTTCAGTCTGGGCCCTGAAGCTGGCTGCCCATGTTTGAATGCAGGCTCTCTCCTTGTCAGCTGTGTGACTGTCTTATTTAGTTCTCCTCTCTGTGCTGCAGTCTCACTTGCAAAATGAGGACACAATATTAACACCTGTCTAATAGGGACGCTGTGAGCATTTCACAGGGGAACAAATGTAAAGCTTCTAAAACAAGCCTGGCACTTGGCAAGGATTCGGTAAGTTTCAGATGTCATCATCATTAGTGCCATTAGCAGACATGGCTTGAGGTTTTTAAGATAACGGTTCAACTTAAAAAAAATATTGGGCTGGGAATGGAGATCCCCTGGGTACACACCTGGGTATGGTCACTGTCCCTTGCTGTTAGCGGTACTTCCGAGGAAAAGTTGGGAAGCAGTAATTTCAAATTGTCCAAGTACAAAAAAGAAAATGGTCGGAGGAAAAAAGAAAATGCCATAATAAAGTGTCTTTCTAAGCAGAATAACCAAAAGTATCCCCATAGGGGAAAAAGCAAGCTGAAATATCAGCTGAAGTTTCCTGGATTTGGTATTAGACTTGTGTGGATTCTGTCCTGTCTGGGTCAGATGATGACAATCAAGTTTCCAAGGGGAGATACTTAATGCGGAATCAGGGGACCAGGTCTGTTCCCAGCTCTGCCAGAAGATACAGCAGAAACATGCTTTTTTAATTATCAGTTGAACAATCATGTAAAAAATCCAGACAAGACCAAAACAGGTATCTGACCTCTGTTTCACCTAGAGTACCTTTGCAAATCTATTGACTATTAAGTGAGAATCATTTTAGACCATGAACTCTGATATGCAAAGGTCATATTAAAAAAAGTATTTAAAGCTAATTAAATCAGACTCTAAGCCTCTCTGGCTGTGAGGGCAAGAAATTCCCTCAGGCATTACCTGAGCTCGCCTCCTCCCTGGAGTCACGCAAGCGGGGCCCACGGCTTTCCTCCCAGTAGATGGGGAAGGAGGTGCAGGTCATCAGTCCTTCCTGCTCAAGTGCGGGCTCTCCTGCTAGCTCTGGAACCTGGAGCAAAGTTCTTCTTTATGAGCCTCCGTTTTCTTCCTAAAATGGGACTGAAGACAGTGCCTAATGTTATGAGGGTAAGGATATGGCACTCCTCATGCGCCTCCCTCTTCCTTCTCCTCTTTCTCCCCTGTCATTGTCTCCCCTTTCCTCTCCTCTCCTCTTTCCTCTCTCTTCCCTCTCCTCTCTCTGCTCCCAGCTCTCTAGGGCTTGAAACAGGCAAGAGGAAATTCAAGAAAAAAACATAGATGAAAGTCTAAGGAAATTAGGCTGGAACCTTATTTGGCTTTTGAGTAGAATTTCATAACGTTTTATTTAATAAAAATATTATGCTTTTTACAAAAAAAAGAAAGAAAAAACTTATGTAGTTAGATAAGGCCCTTTCTGATCTGACAGTTTGTGAATCATCATTTTTATGAGTGTATTTTCTTTAAAACAGCATGACATTTTCTTACGAGTATTTAAAATAGTCATTAAATCAGGCCTGTAGGTCCCTGCAGGTGCCAGTGTCAGTGTGTCAGTGGTCCCTGCTGAATGAGCTAACACTATGGAGTAAGCTTTCAGAGGTGATGTAGCATTAGGTCTATCTCTTATGCATTTGGATGGTGAATGGACAGTAGAGACATGTCCATCAACCTGGTTTTCACCTACACTTTTGTCTACAATTGATGTGAAGACGTGTGAGGTTTCTGTGTATTGTAGCAATTCCTGCACTGTTCATGATTTTTTAAATGTATTTTTGTTACTGATTTATTAACAGAGAGGAACTTTAAAATGCTTTCTTTCATTTTCAAGAAGCTTGCCCAAATGGGACTTTAAACTGTAGAACATGACAAAATTTATAATGGCAGCTTACGTGGATATATTGGCCCCAGTGCTAAAAATGCCTGCATGACCTTTTGATTTAGCTACTAAACGTCAAGAATTGTCCTTACGAGTTCTCATTAATAAATATTTAACATGGGCCAGGCGCTGTGCCAGGCACTTCAGCCATCAGCTCATGTGACCGACTCCCTGAGGACAGACATTACCCGCATTGCACGCTGTTGAGAAGACGCAGACCCAGGACCCCTGCTGACCTTGAGGTCCCCTGGAAAGTTCAGGAGAGAAAGGATGGTGGGCACTGGTGGGAGTGAGTGTGAAACAAATTGAGATCATGTTTGCTTAGAAGTTTGGTCCTGCAGGGTGGGGGGGGGGGGGGGTTTGTGCTCCTCTAGCCCAGGATAGGAGAGAAATCATTTTAAAGACAGAGATTTTTAAAAAGGGGGAATTATTCAGGATGCTACAAATGGAGACACAAACGGTTCTCCTGAAGTCAGGGAGGCATGGGATCAAGGATGTATGTGGAAGGGGCTTTGCAGGGAAAGAGGCTCCTGTTCCTTTAGTCTGTGCAGAGGTAGGGGGCGGCGACACAGGTCAGTGCTGATGACTGCATGTTCTGTGTAATGTCTTAATAAATGTACGGTGTGCTGCTTAAGGGCATGGCTCTAGAATTAAATCCTGGTTTACGTTCCAGCTCCACTACTCACCCTATGTGAAAATGGTCAGATTATTTAACCTCTTTGAACTTTAGTTCCCTTATCTAACAGTGGAAATAATTTCCAGCGTAGTGGCTCAGTGGTTTGAGCGTCAACCTATGAACCAGGAGGTCACAGTTTGATTCCCAATCAAGGCATATGCCTGAGTTGCAGGCTCGATCCCAGTAGGGGGCATGCAGGAGGCAGCCAATCAATGATTCTCATCATTGATGTTTCTATCTCTCTCCTTCTCCCTCTCTGAAATCAATTTTAAAAAGTATTTTTTTAAAAGTGGAAATAATAATATTATAGTAGCCTATATGTCCATTAATGGAAAGATAAACAAATTACAATATATACATACCGTGGGAAACTATACAGCCATAAAAAGGAAAAAGGTACTGATACATGGTACAATGTGGAAGAACTTCAGAAACACGACGCTAAGCATAAAAAGCAGATGCCAAAGGTCACACATATCATATGATTCCATTTACGGGGAATATGCAAGAAGGTAAATCCATAGGGACAGAAAGTAAGGGCAGGGAGGTGAGGCAAGGGGATTCCACTGCTTGGTGGGTACAGTCTCCCTCTGGGGTGATGAGAATGTTCCAGAACTGGATGGTGGTAGGAGTTGTGTAATGCTGTGAATGTTTTAAATGTCACTGATTGTTTAGTTTAATTTTATGTTATGAATTTCACCTCATTTAAAAAAAAAACTTTTACAAAACAGCTTATAAAACTGTTCTGATGACTCAGTGAAAAAAAGTCCCTGTGAAGCAACATAGTAAGCACTCAGTAAAAGTTATCTATTGGTAGCATCACCCTTTTCTTTATCCTTTCTTTCAGCCTCCCTCCCCCACCCAAAGTAAATCTGTTTGTGTGTGAATGGTATTTTTTTTTGGGGGGGGGGAGGGGCAAATAGAGAAAAGTCAGAAGTGAGAGCAATTTTCAAAGCTCATTTTTATAAAAAGATTCAAGTAAAACATGTTTTCTGCTCTTGTTCTTTACATATGACCACCATTGTAAGAATGGAATGGTCTGTAGTACAGCAGAGAAATTCAGTAAGTGCTTGTTGAGTGAGTGAGTGGTTCCCACATTGGACTCACCCTGTGCTGCTCTGTTTCTCACTGTCCAGCTGAGACGGTCGCCTGGAGAAGTCTGCTTCCCTGGAGGAAAGTGCGAAACCACGGATGCGGATGATGTGGCCACGGCCCTCCGGGAGGCCCAGGAGGAAGTGGGGCTGCGTCCTCATCAGGTGGAGGTTGTCTGCCGTCTGGTGCCGTATCTGTTTGATGTAAGGGCTGGAATGGAACTGGGTTTCTTGGACTCGTGAGCTCCCAGTGTACCCACTGGCTTCAGGATGGCCAAACCTGACCTCTGAGAGTGCCGTCCATAGAGTCAAGAGACTGGTCCTTGTGTGGACTTTGCCCTTATAAGCTAAGTGGCCTTGGGCAAGCCCTTTCTCTTGTCTGGTCCCTTTCCCCATCCAGAAATGAAAGGGGAACTCCATCAGTGGTTTCCAAACTGGGTGCTGTGGAATCCTGTAGATACTTTTACACTAAACCCCAGGCCTCCCCACCAAAATTCGCAGTAGAATCTTTCACTTAACAGCACTCTACATTTATTTGCAAGCAGTTGTGAAGGTAAATAGAAATCCTCCCACATATAAATATATGAGCTATGTAAAATAGTTCATATATATATATAAAATTTTCCATAAATGGAAATATGCCACAATTAATATTATGTCATTTTTCTATTGATAAGATGATTTTCTCTATACTTATAGGGAAAGTTATCTATTGCATTTTTTTAAAGGGGCATATTATCCCATTACTAGAGGCCTGGTGCACAGATTCGTGCACCAGTGGGGTCCCTCGACCTGGCCTGTAGCTCTCTGACATCTCCTGAGGGGTCCCAGATTTCGAGAGGGCACAGGCCAGGATGAGGGACCCCACTGGTGCACGATAGGGTCTGGGGAGGGACTGCGGGAAGGCTCCAGGGCATGTCCAGCCTGTCACGCCAGTCCCCATTGGCTGGACCCCAGCAGCAAGCTAACCTACTGGTCAGAGTGTCTGCCCCCTGGTGGCCAGTGTGCATCATAGCGACTGGTCAAACAGTCCAATGGTCAGACACTTGGCCTATTAGGCTTTTATTATATAGGATATGGCTTTACTCCTAATTGATCTACCCTAAATGTCTATCAATTGAAGGGTGGTAACTGTAGAGTTTTGGGCTATTGCAAATAATGCTTCAGTCTTGTGCAGTAAGTCCTTACTTAACATTGTCAACGGATTCTGCAACTTTAAGTGAACAACATTAACAAAGCCAATTTTACCCTAGGCTAGTTGACATAAACCAAGTTCCCACAGCATCTCATCAATGTTATAATGGAACGAGATTATTAGAGGACCTGATGCACTTGTATCTTTTCTCACTGGTAGGAATTTACTTGCACAACTGCAATTGCTAAGTCAGAGGGACCACGAATTTATAATGCCAAATTGTCATTCCAAAATATTTACAGAGCTATCTCACAGAGGCTGCTAATGTAGGGCAGGGACTCCTCACATTTCATGGGTAACATAAAGTTTACAACTGTAGCAAGTTCCTCCTGCCCTGCCCACCTTATGTACTGATTACTTCAGCCTTTCTTCTTTTTTTTTCCCTTCTTTTTTTTAAAAAAAATATATTTTTATTGATTTCAGAGAGGAAGGGAGAGATAGAAACATCAATGATGAGAAAGAATCATCAATGGGCTGCCTCCTGCATGCCCCCGCCCCACTGGGGATGGAGCCCACAACCTGGGCAGGTGCTCCTGGTTCATAAGTCGATGCTTAATCACTAAGCCATGCTGGCCAGGCCAGCCTGTTTTCTTAGTTTACATGGAAGCGGCATGACTTTTGCATTTGAAACAGTATCTCTTCACTTCTTAATTTGTGTATTTTGTTTTCTGCTTTTAGACAAATACATTTATAACACCAGTTGTTGGGTTCATAGACCACAACTTCCAGGCCCAGCCGAATCCTGATGAAGTGAAGAAAGTGTTCCTGGTGCCTCTGGACTATTTCCTGCACCCACACGCCTACCACCAGAATCACCTGACGCAATCTGGTCATCATTTTATTATTCATTGCTTTGAGTACACAAATCCTGAAGATGGTGTGACTTACTATATCAAAGGACTAACAGCAAAATTCGCTGTGTTCGTTGCCTTAATTATTTTGGGGGAAAAACCCACCTTTGAGGTTGAATTTAATCTCAACGATCTAACATCATCCTCGGAAGAAACCTTCCTGAAGCTTTATAAACCTGCACCAAGCAAGTTATGATTTATGAGACCAACATCCAAATAACTATCTAAGCAGCTTTGTGTGTGCTTATCCGCGGAACAACAATAATGCCAGCTGGTGGAATTTGACAGGTGCGAATATTTTCCAGGCAATATGAAGATAAAAACCTTGCCTTATTTCCAGTTGCCCTCTGTTATATGGAAGAGCAAAAGTTTTTCAAAAGTGGAAAATGTGTTTATGATATTGCATAACTTCACCCACAATATATTAGCCCCATTTTTCTTACATGTGTAAGAAAATGTATCTGGCACACAGTAGGCACTTAATAAATATTTATTAAATATATATAACCATGTAGCATTTCTCTTATGTATAAGAGGTAATATTTCTGTTACATATGACAGCAATTTCTGGCTGGCCATCAAAATCTATTGTCCCTTTATTCCATGACAGTAGAGTTGAAGCTGAGACCAAAGCTCCCAGGTAGAAATAGCATTACCCAGAATCCCTTGCAGGTAGAACTTAGTTTAGGCCAATGGGATGTGAATGAAAGTTGACTTTGCAGGTCATCTCCAATTTAAGAGATAAGCCAGCCTCCCTGGACTCTTTTCCCCTTTCCATGAGCTGCAACATGAGTTTATCTGCACCCCAGCTTTGACCATATAGATGAAGACAATTCCTAGAGAAATGGCAGAACCAAAAGATCATAAGAGCTTGGATCTCTGGATGACTCTGTGGAGCAAAGCAACCTGCCACCCTGGACTATTCACGTGGGAGTTGGGACTATTATATGAGAGAAGAATAAATCCTGTTACCTTTCTGCCACGATAATTTGTAGTCACTTTGAGCAGAGCTATAACCCTAAATATTATAACACTTGAAAATGGCCAGGTAGATAGTCACCCAAACTTGAGGTGTTTGCCAGCAGTTAGAATTTGGGATGAGCTGTGACATGTAACATGGGCTCTGTGACAGGCACAGGACACCCTTGGATGTTGGTGGGGTTCAGCAGGTATCATCCAGAGCAGCTGTAATGAAGGGCTATGCCTACCAATCGGAAATGATGTTGTCTACCTCAAGATGCTGAGAGCAGGAAAACACTGATATGCCCCACGTCAAAAGTCACAAAGACAAACGTTCTGAATTGCATGCTTTGAGATCTACCACTTTTTACATGGGCATCCCCATATATCATGCCTGACATTTAACAGGAATTTCTTAGCTTATGGTATTAACCATCCTGCACGAGGTCAGGGAAGCAGGTGAGTAGAGCAGCATAACCTGGATTGTCTGCTGGCAA
This sequence comes from Myotis lucifugus, assembly GCF_000147115.1. Lineage (NCBI taxonomy): Eukaryota > Metazoa > Chordata > Mammalia > Chiroptera > Vespertilionidae > Myotis > Myotis lucifugus. Next base: position 7,136,915 of record NW_005871083.1, on the reverse strand, counting down.
TTGCCCATCTTACTGACTTACTACATTTTTAGAAAGCCAAACCATTTTTAATAAGACTGTGATCGCTGAAAACAATCATGTTATAATAATGCTGTAAACCCATCAATCAGCCATGCGACTGCCCATGCTGCTGAGTTTTTATTTTCTGAGAGTTGGCAGAGGAAAATATCCGCGCTGCTGTTTTATACCCGTAAGTGTTGAAACAGCACAAAGCTGGCTCCAACCATGAAAGCAGATGTTGGGTAAGGTTCCCATTAACAGTCTGTAACGAGGCCTGCATGCACAGGCCTAAATTGTCTCTGAACAATTACAGAGCCATTTGCAAATGTGTGTTTACAATCTGACAGCAGTGTAATTGCCGGGCAGATTGTTGACCTCTCGGGCGGTGAGGAAAGTCGCCTTGCTGAACTGTTGTGAACTCCACAGACCTGCCTGGTTTCTAAGAGGAGTTGGCCTAGCCGAAGTCTACGATCTGGATGACACTCATGGCCACTCAATTTAAGGAGCTAAATATTTAGCGATGGAGGTATTGTTTCCTCCTCCTTTTTTAGTGGTGTATTTTATGACATCTGTGTCCAAGGTTCTAGTTAAACATCCTTTGGTTAAAAGGAGCAGAAGTCTAGAAAATCTGGCTCAAATAAAAGAAAGTTATTGGTAGAGTGCTGATTCCAGGGAATCTACACAAATCACGGAACAAGTTGGGCTCTAGAAGCATAGCACTGGGCAGTGACCTCAACAGCAAAAGGCTGTGAACCTTCTTCACTTTTGCCTCCGGTTACATTGTGACACTAACCATCTGTTTGGGTTGATTGATGTGGACATAGAAAATCAACAGAAGCTCATTGATTCAGTCCTCAGTTCCTTGGCAAAAGCTTCATTGGCCTAGCTTGGGTCACCTATGCACACATCTCCCTGACTCACCTGAGTTATCAGGCTGTGGGGTTGGAGAATTTCTGAAGTCAGTTAGGTGGACAACTCAAAACATCTATTCTCTCCAGTCCCTAAAATCTGTAAATTCTGAGGATTCTGCCATCCAGAAAGCTCAACTCTCCTTTGCATCCCCGCAGCCTTGGCAAGCAGGTGGTTAAGACCCCTGTGTCTGCAGTCAGAAGGCCTGGATTAGAATCCCAGCTCCAGCATCAACCTACTCATGGACCTTAAGCAAGTTACTCTTCCTCCACAGGCCTCACCTCAGTTTCCTCTTCTGTAATGTGGGAGAAATACACTTTTTGTTTAGGGATGTGAAGGGAGTTAAAGGAGCTAATATATGTGACCCCTTTAAGCACGCCCAAATGCTCAGAACTGCCTGGGAAATATAAGGGCTGAATTACATATTAGCTAGTAGCTATGACATTATTATAACTGTGGCATTTGTCATAACAATAATAATAATCACTGTCATTTCTCTAGTTCAGAGCATCATCATGTTCCTATACACAGGTTCCTGATGTCTCTTGGTTCACAGTAATATTTCTCACAGCACATCTAGGCCAAAGAAACACCTAATTTTTTTGTTAATGTTATTATATCCGAACAATTTATTGAGTGTTTATGTCCTACTAACGTGGTAGTCCTTTGAAAATATATTGCATGTACATTGAAAGAAAAAACACTTACTTCAATCTTAAATAACTGCAATTTCCCATTAGTTGGGTACCCCAGTTGGGCCCACAAGTAATGGAAGATTCAGATACAGCCATGTGATAGGGATAAACACACTGTCAAAGAGAGGCGGGACACCTGCACAGATTTGGGACTCAGGGAAGACATCCAAGAGGAGATGGTGGTTAAGCTGAGCCTTGATGGACAAGGAGATGCTATCCCAGGTAAGTAGGATGGTGGTAGTGATGATGGGGACTATTACACACCTGCTTCTTTGCTTTCATTATTTCATTTAACCTTCACAACAAATCTCAACAAATAGTGAGTACTATTATTTTTCCCATTTTTAGATGGGAAAATTTGAGGATCAGAGAAGTTAAATATTTTCCCAACCTTCAAAGCCACATGTATGCATTTCAAAGTCCATACTCTGTGTATTATATCGACTTATTCCAAAATAAGGCTTATTTCATAGGCACAGAGGCAAGACTAGAAGGTTAAGTGTATGTTTCCCTTGAATCACCATGGGTGCAAGGAAAAACAATTCACACCCTCATCATGTCCTCCAGCTTATTCAGCTGGTGTTGCACACAGTGAAATGAGTCATTAGTTAGGATGATTTTAATTAAAAGGAACATACCAATTAATAATTTAAAGTGCTGGCATACTTGTTAATTTAACAACTTTGTGCATAGTGCCAACTTTCCAGTTAAAGAACTGAGATGGGAAAATATTCCTCCATCCCTTAGACAAGATGATTAAATATAGTTCAAGTCTTTTTCTTGTTTCCAGTTGGTTTCTTATATGAGAATAGCACAAGGTTTTGATAAAATCGCTGGAATGCTCATCCCAGGTCCAGTTGTCTTACTTGAAGTCCTTAATGGGCTCTGTGTGCACCTTCCATTCAGAATTGTTGACTGCCCTCCCATCACCCCTCAGCCACCTCCCTGTGCTTTCCACTATTGAACACTACTCAGATTTTAAGAGTCAGTCCCTCTATGCTCACTTCTCCAATCATCCCTACTTTATAGCATGGACACTGCTCCATTGCACCCCTCTGCATATCTGTTTGATATATGTACAATTTTGTGTTTATTCCAGCCACGACCCTGGAAGGGACAGATCCACATACCATGAGACCCCTCAGTCTGACTTCCCCTGATCTGTGGTGAATGGGCCAGGGATCAGTGGTCAACTCATTAAACTAGATGCCAGTAATCTATAACTTGTGTGGTCCACTTAAATAATTGAGCTAAGCCTATTAGATTTTCCAAAAAATTTGAACTATGCCAGAAGATAATGTGTGTTTGGGAACTATGTTGGCCATGCGCATGCTGATGAGGAAGCCCAAGAAGTCAGAGTTTCAAGGTCAGTTGGCCAATAATTGGTGGAAGTGTGTCTTTGATCTAGGCACTAGGTATGTTAGAGATTCCACCAGATACAACTGGAAGAAGAAGAAATATTTCCTGAAGCAACTTAAGGTCTCATATTCAAGTCCATAAATTTTTATTTTATTGGTGTAGCCTTGGTCTAGTACTCCCTTGACTATAACTTTCCTCATTTTTCATTTTATATTTTCAAGACTTTATTCCTTACTTCATCATGATTGTCAATAGCACTTCAGTTTCCTTTCTTTCTCTTTCACTTATTTCCCATGGGAATCTTGAAGTTTCCCTTCTGCTTATTTTGTTCTGCCTTCTTAATTCATCTGTGTCTCTATTAATTTGTGAACATATTCTGCTCTGGGATCATTTCATCTCCTTCCACCAGCCTGGAGTTTTTCTTCTAAATCCCCTACATCCCAAGGAGCTCATAAAGCAATCTGAGACATTACCTACAGGTGTTTTTTTTCTGACTATAATCTGTACGGCCTAACATCAGATCAAATAATAAACTGACGATAGTTTTGCTAGAACTCCTAACCTGTTATAAACACATGTCAATGTATTAGCCCCCTGTAGTTAATTGAATAGTAGCCCCCAAAAGATATGTTCAATTCCAAACCCATAGTACCTGTGAATGTGACTTTATTTGGAAGTGGGGTCTTCATAGATGTAATTATGTATCTTAAGGTGATATCATCCTGAATTTACTGTGGGCCGTAAATCCAATGACTGGTGTTCTTATACAAGAAAGGAGAAGGCGATTTGAGAAACACAGACACAGAGACACAGGGAAGAAGGCCATGTGAAAAGAGAGGAAAAGATTGGAATGATGCTGCCACAAGCCAAGGAACACCAGGAGCCACCAGAGCTGGAAGAGGCAAGAAAGGCTCTTTCTCTAGAGCAGCGGTTCTCAACCTGTGGGTCGTGACCATCGGAAAACACATATAGCATATCAGATATTTACATTATGATTCATAACAGTAGCAAAATTACAGTTATGAAGTAGCAACGAAAATAATTTTATGGTTTGGGGTCACCACAACATGAGGGACTGTATTAAAGGGTCGCGGCATTAGGAAGGTTGAGAACCACTGCTAGAGGCTTCAGGGGAAGTGTGGCCCTGGCAACACATTGATTTTGGACTTTTGTTGGAGAATAAATTTCTGTAGTTTCTTTTTAAAAATATTTTTATTGATTTCTGAGAGGAAGGAGAGGGAGAGAGCTAGAAACATCAATGGTGAGAGAGAATCCTTGATTGGCTGCCTCCTGCATGTGCCGCCCCGCCCCCCGCCACAACCCAGGACCAAGCCCGAAACCCAGGCATGTGCCCTTGACCGGAATCAGACCTGGGACCCTTCAGTCCACACGTTGATGCTCGATCCACTGAGCCAAACCAGCCAGGGCTCATGTCTCAATTTTACCCTACCACTTATTGCAGTGCTTGGCAAAAAGTAGATGCTCAACAGATAGTTATTAAATGAAAGAATAAAACTAAATAAGAAGGCAGCTATTTTTCATCATATAGCCAATTCACTGGGCTGAGAAGAAATTCAGTCTCTTCCCAATAGCCTACCTGACAAATGTCAACCTAAGATGACCAGCCTTGTTGTTAGTCATCTCCCACTTACTGCATAAGGTGTATAAAGTGCCCTACCAAAAGTGGACATGAATGAGCAGCTCTTATCTTTAACCAATTTTGCCTTGTAACTTATTTCCATACCTAGCTGTCTTTTTAAAAAAATATATTTTATTGATTTTTCACAGAGAGAAAGGGAGAGGGATAGAGAGTTAGAAACATCAATGAGAGAGAAACATCGATCAGCTGCCTCCTGCACACTCCCTACTGGGTATGTGCCCGCAACCGAGGCATATGCCCTTGACCGGAATCAAACCTGGGACCCTTGCGTCCACAGGCCGATGCTCTATCCCCTGAGCCAAACCGGTTAGGGCTTATACCTAGCTGTCTTGATGAGCTACTAGAGATAAGAATTAGACCCTCTTCACTTTTCTGTGTTTGAGGCCCATGACCCTTCACATCTAGAATAACTTGATTTAAATCCCCATTGTAATTCCAGGGGGATTTGCATCTCTTCTAATCACCTCTGGTTGAATTTCTGGCTTCAATGAATTTTAGTTCTGCATTCTGTATTTTGAGGTCTTCCCCGACCCCTTAACCCAAGTGCCAACCCAAATCCAGGACAGAACCTGCTTCTGATTTTTCCCAAGACTGCCTTTCATATAAATCTCTGAGTGACTTTAGTTGGAGACATAGGGGTGTCAGCCAGTTGAACTTACTTTGATGTATGAGAGAGCAAAACAAAATTTAAATATTGTGCTTTCTTATTTTTACAAGTTCTGTCCATTTCTGCCAAATCCGGTTCCAGGCTGATGCTGTATTCCTCAGTACTCTTGCCCTTGTCTTTCTCTTCACTCTTCGCTTGCACTACCAAAGTGGCACTCATTTATTTGCAGAAGGGTTATCTCTACCTGTTTGACTCCTTACCTCTCACGCCCACTAGGACTCACCTTCCACATCCAATAAGCCTAGCAGTGACGTTTTCTAAATAAGAAGAATTTATCTACACATGGTACATTGATTCCAATCATACTTTTCCTTACTCCACTGGGTTTTGTTGTTGTTGTTGTTTGTTTGTTTTAATGAAATGACAGGGTTAAGTGAGGACAGCCTTGTAGCAAAATCCATGGGTGCTAGATTGAAAAAAACAACAAAACCCTACATTTATGAAAAACACATTTTATATGTAAATTTATTGATATTAAAGAAGATAGATGAGCCTGAGAAACGATGATGGGAATGAATGATAAGATCAGAAGTTGAAGTTGACATAAGAAGCTGTATTTGAGGAGTGGGCAGGGGAAGATGGGGATGGGCAGTAAAGATCAGGCTGGAGAGCAAAGCATGTAGGTGAAACAGGGTAGGAAGTGAAGAATTTATATTAAAGGAGTGGTCAGGACAACTTTTAGAAGAGGGGTGATGAGAGGAACAACTTTGAAACAAATAAATATAACATTAGGTCACCAGCCAGTGGAAGTGGGCATTGGCCCTGGTGTTGCCCATTAATATATAGGTGACCTTGAACACATAAACCAATCTTTATGAACCTCAGGTTCCTTATGTGTAAAGCAGATTTGAACTAGTTGGTTTCTACTTCTGAAATTTCTACTCTGGACTTTCTCCAGCCATATTTGAACATATACAAGTATGTAAGCAGTTTTGCTTAATGTTTTACAAAAGAAAAATCAGAGGAAAAGAAAAGAATTGCCTATTTGTCTACTGTTTGAAGCATGTGGAGAGTTCATTTTGTGAAAATGCCATTTTGGGGAGATTAATTAAAAATTCTGACATTCAAAGCAGGGATTTGGGGCAGGAATGTACAAGTACAGGACTCTGGGTAGAATTAGACAGGCATTTAAACATTGAACCTTATTAGGTATATAGTTAGGCATTAAGAAGGGGACATTTGGAGCCAATATTCCAAACCCGAGTGCTTGGTTGGCTTTGTGTGTTTTGTTTGAATTATTGCCTGTTTAATAGGATTTAGCTACAGTGCCTCTGCTTAACAATCCGTTTCCTTGGCAATGCAATCCTCAGAGGGGCAAAGGCCATATGGAAAACATGGGTCATTTGTAATTTAGTAAGTGAGACGAAAGGAACAGAATTTAATTCAATGTACATCTTTGTATCCCCTCCATACACACAGGAAAGTAGTGACCAACACATGGTAGGCATTTAATAAATGAAAAGTGCTATAATTATAAAAAATACACAATATGTTTTGTATTATAATAGATGCCCAAACAGTCTTTTTCAAAAAATTATTAGACAAAATAACTATTCTTCTCAGTAGTTTAATTGGCATCATCCTTAATTCTTCTTACTTTCCCCCCCTGCATTCACCTGCAGTCCATAAACAAGTCTTATTCATTTAGCATCCAATTCAGACCCCAAATTCACCCATTTTTTCCCATTTCCCGTGTGACACCTGGTTTCAGCCACTATCACCTCCCACTGAGATCTACAATAGCTTCCCAATTGCTCTCCCCCTCATTCCTACTCTTGCTCTTATACTCCATCCTTCAGTCAACACCTAGAATGATCTTTTGAAAACATGGGTAACATCCTATCACTTCTTGGCTTCAAACCCTCTAGTACCTTTCAATTGTGCCTATAATGAAGTTCATCTTTCTTTCCTGGCTGGCTGACAAAATTAGGACATTCTGGACCCTGCCTACCCCTGACCCCTCTCACTTTGGGTCACTTCTCTGGCTTCATTAGTGAACAGAAATGCATATGATCTTCCTTCCCTTCTCAAAACATTCCAAGATCATTTCTAGGATAGAGCTTCTGCACAAGCTGTCCCTTCTCCCTAATTTGCATGGCTCCCTAATTTGCATGGTGGTAATATATATATATATATATATATATATATATATATATATATATATATTTGATTTTTTTACAGAGAGGAAGGGAGAGAGATAAAGAGTTAGAAACATCGATGAGAGAGAGAAACATTGATCAGCTGCCTCCTGCACACCCCCTACTGGGTATGTGCCTGCAACCAAGGTACATGCCCTTGACCGGAATCAAACCTGGGACCCTTCAGTCCGCAGGCTGACACTCTATCCACTGAGCCAAACCAGCTAGGGCTGTAGTTTTATTATAAATTCTCAGTATATGTCTCTTTTCCGGGAGAGTCCTACCACAGGTCGCTCTCTGTTATGCACCCATATTTTCATTTTCTGCACACCACTTCTATATATATTTTTGTATTTCATCTACTTGTTTATTTGTTTTTTTCCCCCTTTCCCAATTCAGAACATAAGCTCTGGGAGTGTGGGATCCTTTATTATACTTTATTTTCTGCCAGGAATGTAATAAATAGGTCTTGAATAGATAAATGAATTAATTTTGTTGAAAATGAAATGGTCAAGTCATTTTGCCACAGAGAAGTAGGTCAACACAATAATGAAATCATATCAATGATGAGGTAAAATAAAATATTCCTAAACACTTCAATATTTTTTTAATATTGACAATTTCTTTCACTAAAAGATAATTTTGTAATCATGTGTGCATTTTAATTATGTTTTATAAGTATTAATGTTTTTCTTTTTTTAATGTCTAATTTAATCCAGCTAATTATCCCAGCTCTATGTGTGCATACATTAGGGAAAAATAGGGACACCCTAAACACCCAACATCTTGTGAACCATTTATTTTGATTTTTAAAAATTCTTTATTGTTGAAAGTCTTACATATATCTCCTTTATTGTGAACCATTTAAATAAATTATAGTAAGTGATAGAAAAGTATATACTTTTGTCCAATAATTTTATTCACACCTCTCCATTTAGAAGAATAGTCACAAAAGTATTTAAAATTCTCTTCTTGGGAAGGAAGTTGGGATTATGACTATCCTTTAAATCAATAACCTTGAATGGCTATAATATAAGCAAAGTTTGAGTAGAATGAGAGTTTTTTTCCCCCAGATAAAACAAAAACAAACTAATCCCTAGGTTTAAAAAAGATAAAAAATAAAAATTTAAATTCTGAAACCAGCACTTTCAGCTGCAGGATTCAGCTGGGGTGAGGAGATAAAGGCAATCCTTAGTGCATCTTTGGCAGGCATTGGCTAAGCTGATGGCTAAGCATGCCTGCAGCACCACGATAGAATATTGATGACTTTGAGACCTTCTTCCCTTTCATTCTCTCTCCTGCTCCATTGCTTGTATGCCCTACAATAGCATCCTTCTAACCCCCCCTCCCCCACAGTCTATTATATTCAAGTACCTGCCTGACACATTGGTCACTTGTAAAACACTCAGAGAAGTTTGAGAAAGTTTTTAAATATAAGGAAGGTCTGTAAGGCTGTGACCGCTCCCTGTCTTGGGCATTAATTCTCATCAACTAATTCACATGGGGGCTGAGCCATGTCCTGGGAAAGTAAATTAAAACTTGCCAACAATGGGGTCCAGCAATGTGCTGGCATGTCGGAGCTTGGTGGAGGACCCCACTGCAAGCAAGCTGCCAGGAGAGCCAGAGGGCCCCTAGGAGAAAATCGGCCTGGAAGGGAGGAAGTCTGGACTAGCAGACTGAGACTGGACAAAAGCACCAGAGAGTTCTTTGGGATTTCTGAAAAGGGGAATCATGGGACAAGATGAACAGTGCTGCCTGGCTTCCTGCTGCCCCTTCCGCAGCGCCCAGTGTGTGCGGCCTCAGAGGAGAAACATGCGCCCCCAGAGAGCTGAGCGAGCGAACCCCTGCAGGGCTCTGCGTGCTTGCCCCTCACTTGTCTTAAACAACACTGATGTAGATCTATCCCAAGACCATCCCCTAAGACTAGTTCACCAAGATGGGGGCGGGGGAATACCTTGTAATCATGCAAAATGTCAAGGTCACTCGACAGTCACAAGCATCCTGAACTGAAGACATGGGTGTAAGTTATGGCCAGCTATGGGTAATTATTTGAAAAAAAATATTGTAACTTAAAAAGAGTCTGAGACTTCACATGCAGAAGACACTTGCTTCTCATTCCACAGATTTTTAATATGAGACTAAGAGCAGATCCTTTTGTGGGACACGTAGATTTTGAAAACCTTCTCATTCCTCTTTCCACATGGATGAGGCAACTCTTTCCCTGTGGCCTCCTCTTCCACCAACTCTTACTGGAAATAGGTGGGTCTAAAAGGACCCACATAACAAATGGAGTGAACAAGTATGTGTATTTACAGAGCGCTTTCATACTGCTTAGTTGTCCTGGTAATGCTATTGTGCGAGACTGGAACAGTCACACAGTGTGAGTAAGGTGGTTTGGTGACGTTCAAGGCTTGCCTCAAAACACAGGGCTACTGCCTGGCTGTCATGGCTCATGATTGAGCGTTGACCTATGAACTAGGAGGTCACGGTTCCGACACATGCCTGGGTTGCAGGCTCAATCCCCAGTGGGGAGTGTGCAGGAGGCAATCAATGATTCTCTCTCATCATTGATGTTTCTATCTCCCTCTCCCTCTCCCTTCCTTTCTGAAATCAATATATATATATATATATATTATATGAATGAACACAGGGATACTTAAGCGAGGATAACTATAGCAGAACCTATTCTCCAGTTCCACCTACGTCAAATTTCCCATGAAAGAGGAGAGAGATCAGGTACATTATGGTAGGACTCTACAGTAGCCATGTTTTCAACCTGCCCGGCACGTTTTCCTAGCTCCCTTGGCCATCTGTCATGAATGAACTTCCTGTCTACAAGTGTCTATACCATTATTTCTTGCTTAAGCTAATCTTAATTGGGTTTCTGTCCCTTGCAACCAAGGGACCCTAACTTCAAATGCATTAACCACCAACATCTTTGACTTTTCCCAATCACTCCTGTTGAGGTTCCTGTCATAGATCCCAGTGCTATTTTTCCTGCCGAGGCACCAGAATTATAGACATTTTTAAGAACATTATGAAAATAGGGGAAATGCAATACTACGCAATATTAAGTTCAGAAGACTCTTACGAGTAATGTTAAGAAAAAACACGAAGCAGATGACAAAGTGGGAATAGACTGCCGAGCATTCTATCCTTTCCTGTCTCCACTGCAGGCAATCTGATAAAATTCATTAATTTTGCCTCCCAGCTAAGAACACATCAGGAGATAAGCTTGATGAACTTTTTCATTAAGGCCATCCATGTTTGTAGGGCAGGCAGTACTTAAATTAACACTCATGCTCTGCTAGTTGGGAGGAAATAAAGTTGTGTTTCTAGGACCAAGCTCATTAAATAAATTCTCTTGGCTACAAGAACTCAGACCCCAGGGACAGCTAAAAATAAACAAATTAAATTATCATGATCGACTCACATTTTGCAGTTCATTTTTCTATACTATAAAACTTCCCTCTCCAGCTCTGCAGTTGAAACTTGGGTATGCTAATGAGAAATGAACTATGCTGTCTATTATTTATTTCTCAATTTATCCTCAGTTACTCTAAGGTTTGATCAATAAAAATTAAATCATTAAGGGGCCAACATATTAAAAAAGCAATACCAAAACGCTTGGGTTATAGAATTCTGTTGTCAGGTTTAAAGCCCAAAGGAAAGAACCTACCCCCTCCCACGGCATTTCATTTACATATTGCCGGGGGCTGCTCTGTCTCTACTTGGATTGAGTTCAGTATTGCCTCAGAGACCATCACAGGACTTGCAAAATATTGACTCTTGACCCTTTAGTAGAAAAAGTTTGCTGAACCCTGACCTACATGCTTTTCCAGCATTTTCCTATTTAACCCTCTCAAAGACTATCAGGTTGGTTGATGCTACAGTATTTCCATTTCCACTTTACAAAAAAAGAAATGGAGAACCAGAGAGGATTAAGTAACTTCACCGAGTGAAGCTGGGCTCAACCCACTTCTAATGGTAAAAATTTATTATTCTTTCTTTTGTTTTTTAAATCTTCTCCCAAGGATATGTATGTATGTATGTATTTATGAGAGAGAGAGAGAGAGAGAGAGAGAGAGAGAGAGAGAGAGAGAGAGAAACATCAGTTCGTTGCCTCTGACCGGGATCAAACCTGAAACCTGGGTATGCGCCCTGAATGGAATCAAACCCACAACCTTTCGGTGCATTGGACAATGCTCCAACCAACTGAGCCACCTGGCCAGAGCAAAATTCATTATTATTAATGAATCACTAATGCTGCCTCCCTAATTCTTATAATACGGTTGTCCTTCTTCACTTCCAGCACTCTTTAAAATCTGTAGCCCAGGCTAGAAAAGTAGCCTCTAAAAGGTAAATTGAGGGGGTGGGTGCAGGAGGAGTTAGAGAGAAGGACCTTTGGATCATGCATTCTATAAATATCGGCCAGCAGTCAAAGTGTTACCACAAAATTAAAAATTCTCTGCCCAAACTTACTCTCCCCTTTCTCCTCCTCACCTCTGATTTTCTTGAAAATTTTAAGAAAAAAAATTAATGATTTTCCTATAGGTTCTATGCCACAGAACAACATAACACACGCACAGAACAACTTGCTGATACAGGACTTGGCTGACCATTCAGAACTTGCAGGAACTCAGTGCCAACCGCATATCTTAGGTCATCCTGTCCCATCCAGGACCATAAAACCAACAACGCATAAAGACCAACAACTGACAGCTGGGCTGCTGGAAGGCATCAGCCATTTTCATGACAGCTTGAGAATAACAGCTTTATGGAGATTAGTTCTGATCTTCCTCACCACCCACAGCACCAGTATAACCATCCCCATGACGAGGAGACCACCAAAGCCACAGACCTGGTGGTGGGTAAAGGACATGGTCTCCCTCAGTGGCTGCTGGTCCCATTCTAGTTTTGAATCTGCACTTTCTCTTCCCTTTTTATCCCCGTCCCTGCCCCCTTGGATTTGCTGAATGCCCTTGGCTTCCCTGATAGAACTCTTTGCAAGCATTTCTCAGTCTACTTTCTTCTCCACCCGCCAACAGGAAGAGGGTGCCTTTACTTCTCCGTCTCTCAGCCCCACACTCTACGGAGGACGCCCTCTGCCCACTCAGCATTCGGAATGTCACTTTACCTAAAAGGATGCCCTGGCAAAAGCTCTCAGCCTGGGTCTTGGCAAGTCCAATTTCAATCTCTGGTAACATGAGCATATTTCATTGGGGGATTTGAAGATGCCCATTGGGGTGGACCTCAGACATTACAGGAAAACAGAAAATCACTGCTCTATCTTCAAAGTCCAGCACCACATGTATATTGTTGATGATCAAGAAAAGATGGAGGAGGAAAGTAGGAAAACCCCCACTTCTTTTGGAGTTAGGTCATTCTGGCCCCATCACATCTGACCCCATGCTGCTGTGGCCGAAGTCCTTCAATCCTGTGAGACTCCACGTTCTCATCTGCCAACGAAGCATGAAGGTGCTACTCTGGATGCTGTCAGAAGCGATGGGGACAATAAAAGTGAGCAGCCTCCAGGCCCCTGACCAAGGAGGCACTGAGTAATCACTGTATCCTACTCCCATTCCAGGGTCCTCACTGCATGACTTCTGCCCATCAGATTTTTATCTCTAAAATGATGTGCCCACAGCGGCCTCTCTAAAACTCTCCAGTTTGATCACTGCACTTGTGCTCACATCACTGCTCTCTAATCCGTTGCTACTCAAAGCTACTCCCTGGGCAAGCAACACGGTCCTCACTCCGGAGCTTGTGAGATACGCAGAACCTCAGACCCTTCCCAGACCCGGTGGAGCGGAATCCGCGCTGTACACACATCCCCAGGGATTCTTGCGCATGCTGGAGTCTGAGACGCACAGCTCTGCTTCATTATCTGCTATCATTACCATCTGCAATGCTTGTTCTCTAGTATATGCTATTGGTGTATTAGATTTCTAAGGCTGCTGAAACAAATGATAACAGATTAGGTGGCTTTAAAACAGCACAAGTTTATTTTCATGAACTTCTGGAGGCCAGAAGCCCAAAAGCACTTTCCTGGGTTGAAACCAAAGTGTTGGGAGGACCTGGCTGCCTCCAGAAGCTCCCAGGGAGCAGCGGTTCTGCTGCCTTTTCCAGCTTGGAGAACAGCATTCCTTGGCGGTCTTCGAAATGAGCAGTGCAGTATCTTGCTTTAGTCTTCACACAGCTCTGTGTCTCTCCCTCTAGTGTATCTTGTGATTATACTAAAGACCCAGCAGTCCATCCAGGATTCTCTCTGGGTTATAATTTGAAGTTCCTTAACCTAATCACATATGCATAGTCCCTTCTGCCATATATGGTTATATTCATAGGTTCCGGGGGTTAGGATATGGATGTTTTAGGGGGCCACTATACAGTCTATCACACCTGGGTCTCTAATTTGGCACTTAGTAGGTCTTCAATAAAGGTTGGTTGACATTTTTATTTTGTGGATGTCATACTTAGTATATGTCCACCTGGAGATGCCTTTATGAAGACAGGCAACTGAATAAATTGACTATAATTTGTCATAATTATTTATGAGCATATCCCTTAGGTTCATATGTTTTCAATGGAAAAGGTAATTAACCTTCAAGGGTTCACAAAAGAGGTGAACTGAGTCTTGAAAATGAATGGAAATGTGGCATGTGATTGAGATACGGAGAGACATTCTAAGCAGAGGGGGCAGCATCTGAATAGCACGGAGACACCAAAACAAAGCCTATTCAGGGGGCTTTAAGCATGAGGGGACATAGAGTATAATATGAAGCCAGGAGGTCAGAGGATGAAGCACAGAGAGTCAGTGAGGATCATGTTAGGAAGGGTTTTGAGTGCCTCACTAAGAAAATTCGTGTCTATCCTATACATAACAGGCAATGGCTGAAGGGTTAAAATCAGGGCATTGACAAGACCAGAGCATGGTGCAGGAAAGGCTATCTGCTGACAGTGTGGAGGCTGTTTTGCAAAAGTGAGGCACAACTAAATTACCGTTTCAGTTCCTGGTAGGTGTTTGATAAATATCTGCTCAATGTCTCTCATTTGTCCCATTACGCTTGAACTGCTGTAGGAAAAGGGACCCAGAATAACAAGATGTTCTGTTCCAAGCAGATGCCACTCTGATCTGAGCTGGGGACACAGCTGCTCAGTAGTAATCAACATGCCAGTTGCTGTTTCAATCCTTTTTAACTCGAGCGGGGACGCCAGGTATTAAATGGCGAGAGAGTTCTTGGCACAGTGTGCCTGGAAGACACCTCGATTCCCTCAAGACAAGCTCAGTCTGTTCTCTGCTGGGCACTTAGATTCAGAAGGTTTGTGCTGGTCTTAGTCATCTGCCTTTTGACTGGTCATCTCCAGTCAGTTCTGAGGTCAGGAGAATTGAGGAGCACCGGCCCAGCCACTGAGCTGTCCTTTGGTTGTCGGATCAGTAACCACCTGGTTCAATATAGGCAGCCAACGATTTTCCTGGCTTGTCTGGAGATGCAGGTGATGATGATAACAATGACCATTTGATCACTTACTATGTGCCTAGCTCTTGCTTTACCTGTTCCTAATACTGTGGAGTATCACCCACACTAAGAGAATCATTTTATATTGCAATGCATTATGCACACATATGCTTGTAAACATTCCATCAAACCACCCTGAGTGCAAGCACTATGGCATCTTCTATTCCATTCTGCTCTGTTTTATTTTGTGTGTGTTTTTTAAATGTTGGTCATCATGCACTAAATTGATTTAGTATCTAGAGTTCAAGAGTAAAAGGTGAATATTATCTCTATTATCCTAGCAAAACAACAAAGGGTGAGGTGGATTAAGTAACATGCTCAAGACAACACAAATCTTAATCTACTGCAAACTCCATGCTCTTCCCACCATGTCATCTCTCATCCCAAACCGGAGTCTCTGCTATTGGGACAAATGCCTCAGTGAAGTGATGATAACAACCACAGCAGTGACATCAACAGTGAAGTGGCAACCACAGCAGTGACAGAAAAAAATAATAATAGCTGACACATTTTAAGCTCCGATGACCCGGTAGCCATTGTGCTAAGTGGAAGTGTTACGTGCTTACCTAATTTAAATGATGGAGAAATAGCACGAGAGAGACAACATAATGAATGCAATGGAACGTGTACTGAATCAAGCACTGGAGGTTTTGCATTTGCTCAACACTCATCACTGCTCCTACTAATCGATTCCTGTCTCAGGTTACTCAACTGTATACGGAGATCAATGTCTCACCTGGCACCAGCTAACGACACCTGTCCCTCCCATTAGTTATATTAAGAATCAAAAGCGTTAAAGCCCTTTGTCAACTGCACAAATGTCAGTTCTTTACTTGTTTTACCTTCCTTAAAAGTCCCACTTTTGCAAAGAGGTTGGACAATGCAAAGCCCTCAGCTTTGTCCTTTTACCAAAGAAGACAAATATGAAAGTCATAATGTTCCCTGCTTCAGAAAAAGGACCAAACACAACAGGGCATTGTGCCAAAAAAAAAAAAAAAGAGAAAGAAAGAAAGAAAAAAGACCTTGTTTCTTTCTAAGGTAACAAAGTGATCTCCCGGCTAACCTGTACCCTTCAAGCAGGGGCTTGTCCCTTCCAGCCTCTTGGGATGTCAGTCCCTTAACTGCGTGCCACACAGGCCCTGATGATAAATTCTGGAATGTGGCCACGATGTTGGGTTTTAATTTTGGCTGTAGCCTGTAGCAGCACATAGAATGTAGTATATTTGCCATGTCACTAATCCCTCCAAGGCTCAGCTTCCACATCTATAAATTGAGAAAATGGTGGTGCCTTCTTCCTGGCATAGTTGTGAGGATCAGCACCTGAATAGGACATATGTGATAACATCATCACTATCTGAGACTCAGTTTCCCCATCTCAGGGATGTTGTGAGGATGTCAGGATAGGCTGTGTGTGAGGTCCCTAAGACTGTTCGTGGCAGTATGAGTGGCTCAATATCTGTTATTCCTCTTCTTGGCTGGGGAAAAGGGAACCCTCATTCCCTCTTGCTTATTCTTGGGGCTCTTTCTGTGCCAAATGATTTGCTTTGCACATAGTAGGCTCTTGGTTAGTATTTGTGAAGAGCAAAACACCGTTTGAGAAGCAAGTTAACCAATATTCCAGAGGGGTGAGGGGCCCAGGCCAGATCAAATCTCCTAAAGTAGGTTCCAGGAGAGGAGAAGATGTCACAGGAAGTCAACTTGCTGTTGGTGAGGAGTATTCAGGAGGCAAGAAGGCAGGGCACTGCACCCGGGGTTTGAAAGGTTAAGACTCACCTCAGGTCTCCTGAATTCATTCATTCATTCATTCATTCATTCATTCACTAGTGAGACCTTTCTTTTCCTTCTCTGAGTTTACTAAACCCAAGGAGAAGTTTCATCTTTATCACCACCCTCTGAAACATCAACTTGGCTAGCTTCAAAGGCCTTCACTCCAGCCTTCCAAAGAACCAGTCATGAGGGCTGGCCACTCTCGCCAGATAGACTGCAGAGCAACAAGCAGGGCCAGAGCTAATGCAGCATTTCCTCTGCACACAACGCGACTGCACCATGATCCCGTGCAAAACACAGGGCACGGGGCCAGCTGTCTGCACTCTAGCCCCCCTTCTTCTCGCCCTTGCTATGCATCCAAAGGGAAGTCACTTTACCTCTCTGGGTAGACGATGGTATGCATGCTTGTTAATATGTAAATATGACACAGCTGTGGAAAAGAAAGGGAAAAAGGACAAATAACATTCTCATGAAGTGACTAGAATTATTTAATGCCATGGCAATGTGCCCAAGGACTAAATTTTGTGTGTGTGTGTGTCCCACACTTTGGGAAAACCTGCTGTAAGCTAAGCCACTGCAGGGGCAAGACTAGAGTCAGGAGAGTGAGACACTCCTCTCGAGATGCAAGATTTAAGGGGATGACCCAGCAGTGATCTAGGTAAATAACATTCTAAGGTGTGGTTTCTAGAAATCGAAATGAATGAGAAAATCCATGATAACTGGAACATCAACATTTTAATAAAGACAGGATCCACCTGTGTTTGCACAATTCAGTCTTATCTCATCCTAATCCTGGAAATATAGGTAGTGTCTGCTCATGGTGGGTATGACAGTAGTAGTACTTTTCACATCTAGAGAGTACTCTTCAATTCCCAAGACATTATTAGCATCCTTCATCTGCCTTCATCTGCCCTGTGGCCTCCTGCACTCCCCCACCAATGCGGAGCCCTCTTTGCACCCACTGAAAGGTCACTTCTAGAACTTGGAAGGGAAACAGCTCTTTATTTTAGACTCTTCATTTCCTACTAAATTCACTCACACTCATTCACTGTAACAGGTTTCTACTGGTTGACTTATTTCCTTTCTTATGCACGAAAGGAGCTGAAGTCTAAAAATCATTGTCCACCATGTGCACAGAGAAGCAAACAAAAGGGCGGGAAAGAAACACAAACTTTCAGAGAGAAGCAAAGAGGAAACACCACACTGCCCCAGAGAAGGAGAAAGCACCGGTCTGGGTCCCAGACTTCTTCCTTGTTCAGCTCCCCCATCTGCCCTTGGTGTCCCTCCAAACACCACCTCGCTTTCTCTGTAAGCTCATTGTTAAAGGTTTTCATTTCCTTTCAAGAAGACAGATGTAATGAAAAAGCCAAGCCCACTTTCACAGTCAGTCTCATTAGCTCACCCAGCACTCTTCATGGCTTCTCGTCCTATTCGGTGTGAAATTGCCCCTCTCCCAACCAAGAGGTGAAATTGAATTATGGAATTTGTAAAATGTGCCAGATAAATATCCATCACTGCTTCCTCTGCTTATGCAAATCAGCCCTGGGCATGTACAGATGCCCTTGTGCAGACTCCACACCACAGAATCCTTGGGACTGCTCTGTGCTTTCTGAGCTTCGAACAGAGCGACAAAACACACCAACGAGCACTCTTCTGCTCTGAGGGACTGTGATTCCCGTGACCAAGGAATTACGGCGTGGTCAGGGACTGAGAAGTATTACTGTTTGAAGAAGATGGTCTGGGGATTAGTGCTTCAGACAAAGGGCATATAAATCCCAGTTTTGCCACTTATTTGCCATGTGGTGTTGGGCAAGTAACCTAGTCTCTCTGGATCATTTAAACTCGGAATGTATAGAGTGGGAATAATGTCTTCCAGGCAGGAGTTCTGGGAGAATGAAATATGGTAGTGTAGATATGAAGGGGAAATGAATTGCGCTCCACAAACCGGGTGTAAGAAAGGTCACATTTGTTTCTCTGAATAAAATTGGGCCTAGTTACCAGCCTTCTGCATTTCAACAACAAACAAGAAAGTAAAAACAGAGGAAGAAATTTAGGGTGATCCCTCTCCCCAGTAGGATGACAGAAACACAACAGACTCCCCTCAACATATGAAAGCCCTAGAGGTCTTCCAAAGGGCAGAGCATCCACTTGGGAGGCTCCTGGTCCTTGCTGATATGCGCTTGCTCTGGGGAGGAGTTCTTTATTGCTTTCACCGCATGGTGTGAGAGCAAGGACTTTGCCAAGGCTGAAGGTCCTGGTGCCTGGAGCTCAGCCTCCTTATAAGCCTCCTCCTCACTGCCACTTACTCTGATGCCTGTCCCCTCTCTGGTGCACAGTGAGGACATGGGATGAAGGACCCAACACTCCTTCCTTCCTTTTTGCCTTTCTTCCTTCATCTCTTTCCTGAAAAGGGGCCTTGGCCTCTCAAAGCCAATCGGAGGACTGAACTCTGGGGAGTGAAAAGCAGGAGGAAAAGCACTCCCCCCACCCCCCACCCCGGGAAGATCCTTGGGGACCTGGGTGACTGCGGGTGTGGGTTTGGAACCAGCGATGTGGTTGACCCCAGGTTTTTCACTTCCTTAGTGGGGTGCACCTCAGTTTCTTGTAAATGGAAATAAAATAAAGATAAAAGTGTATTTTCTACCTCACAGGATATTGTGTCAATTAAGGAAATGATGTATATAAAAACAACATACACCACACAGCTATTCACTTACTTAACAAAAACAACTTCTTTCTTCTCCCATCAATAGAGCTGGGAGGGAAGATATATGCTGGAATATATATTTTCTTAAAATGTGTAAGTATAAAAGCAATACATATTATTGGTAGAAAAATTATAAAGTACAGATACGCATAAAGAATAAAATTTTCAGGATATTCATAAAGTCGCCAACCAGAGGTAAATCACCAGTAAGACCTTTCTTGGTATTTTCAGATCTTAACATCAAGTACAAATGCACATGTGTAGGTATCACTTACCCATGCTCCTCAACCTGCTTAAAATATCCTTGTCTTGATAATATTTTCAAAGGCCCCATGGTTTTCAATAGTATGGCTATGAAAAACGAATCTCTTATCCTGTCTCCTGTTGTTAGAACTTTAGGTTTAGAGTATTATAATTAATGCTGCAGTAAAACTGCTTAGAGCTGAAATACTTGCACGTCTTTAATTATTTCTTTAATATATCTTTCTGAAAGGGAATTGCTGAGTCAAACGTTTACATCTTCTAAAGGCTTTTGTTTCATTTGCAGAAATTCCCCTCAAATGCTTGTACCGCTTCCAAAAACACTCCATTGCAGAGCCTTTGTCCTAGGCCTACAACCACACTGCATTGTAGTATCAAAGACACACACAGCGACACACAAACACATTCTCAAACACTTTTCAAATTTACTTGCAAAAGAAAGGAGGTCAGTATTTAAGTTTGTGTTTATTTCAGCCTACATTTTCAGATGCTTCTTGCTTACCAACTGGAACATTCTTAAATTGCTGCCCTGTCCAGATGCTCTCTCTTGGGCCTTTTCCATGAATAGGAATGGTCTTGTCACTTGAGCTGTGTCTCTCTGAAAAATGACTTTTACTTCTGAGCATATGTCTTCCCATGAAACCCCAGGTTAATCCCCAGATGTCCAAAATTATAGATGGGAGCGTCTTTAAAAGATTACGTAGCCCACCTGTTTGCAATACTCTTCTTATGTACTGAATCAAGCACTGGAGAAATAATTTGCTTTGTACACAATTAGATAAATTTACCTGAACCCTAGAATCTTTTTATTTTTATTTTTTATTATTTTTTTAAAAATATATTTTATTGATTTTTTACAGAGAGGAAGGGAGAGAGATGAGAGTTAGAAACATCGATGAGAGAGAAACATCGATGAGAGAGAAACATCGATCAGCTGCCTCCTGCACATCTCCTACTGGGGATGTGCCCACAACCCAGGTACATGCCCTTTACCGGAATCAAACCTGGGACCGTTCAGTCCGCAGGCTGACGCTCTATCCACTGAGCCAAACCGGTTTCGGCTAGAATCTTTTTATTAAAAATAATTAAACCTTCATTAAACACCAGGGCAGTGATGGCGAACCTTTTGAGCTCAGCGTGTCAGCATTTTGAAAAACCCTAACTTAACTCTGGTGCCGTGTCACATATAGAAATTTTTTGATATTTGCAATCATAGTAAAACAAAGACTTATATTTTTGATATTTATTTTATATATTTAAATGCCATTTAACAAAGAAAAATCAACCAAAAAAATGAGTTCGCGTGTCACCTCCGACACGCGTGTCATAGGTTCGCCATCACTGCTCTAGGGTGTTAACTGAAGTCAGTGAGCTGCTGCTCAAACAGTCTTGATTAATAGATTTCCTCTGAGTTTCATTTCTGGGGCAAGACTGTGGAAAGCCAAGGTACCCTTGAATGTTCCCCTGGCTCGAATTTCCTGTAGAATACTTGGTATTCTGATAAACACCTTGATCTTATGCCAATGTGTTATTTCTTCAAACCATGGCTGAAGTCCCCTAAGCTTCAAAATACCTTTGCTCGGTCTCTTTTCTCACAATAAATGGAACTCTTTTCTGCTCTGTCCTAAAACTTGCACTTCTCTCCTCATTCCTGCTAAATCAGTGTCCAATCTATTCGTGTTCAGGATCCGAAGACCTAATATAAACTGTTTCCTTTCCTCCCTTGCCACCTATTTCAAGCATGAACTCAATGCCTGTTCTTACTCACAAGTAAACAAATAAGACACGACCCTGGCCCTCTAGAATGAGATATAGCAACAGGCACACAGAGACAAGACTACACTGATTTTGGTACCAACCACTCTCCATTTCCCTATTTTGGGAACTTTAAAGTACCTTTTTAGCCGAAACCGGTTTGGCTCAGCGGACTGAAAGGTCCCAGGTTCGATTCCGGTCAAGGGCATGTACCTGGGTTGCGGGCACATCCCCAGTAGGAGATGTGCAGGAGGCAGCTGATCGATGTTTCTCTCTCATCGATATTTCTAACTCTCTATCTCTCTCCCTTCCTCTCTGTAAAAAATCAATAAAATATATTTTTAAAAAAATAAATAAATAAAATACCTTTTTAGTTGACCTGACCTCACTAACTTTTGGGGATACGTTCAGTAGACTGTGACCAGCCCAGCAAACGTTTCCTTTGCTTCTTTAGTTGTGACACCTTAATGAAAAAAGCAAAGGGAAAGACCACAGTGGGCCTTAGTCACCTTTGCTGGTTGCCCAGCATCTCAATCTCCTGCCCATGTCTGGGGGATGCCCCACGTTGAACCAAGTCCCACGCTAGAACCCATTGACAAGATGTTGCTTTGCCAGTTAGGATGTAGGCTCATGGTCCAAGCTCCACTAATCAGATTTACACCCAACCTGGGCTTTGCAGCAAGGTAGCAGAGAATTGATTCTGGTGATGGGTGGCTGGAGCAGTAGAAGGTGTCAGGATTTTAGTAACAATAGGGCAATGGAGTAGCAATGGTACCCAGTGTCTGCTCTTGGGGGTGGAGGCACAAGCTGAAGTGTTTCATGTTTACTAGCAATGGTGACAGCAGTGTCCTCACCTCAAGGGTTTCATGCATCATTTTGCTGGGGTCTTAGCTGCTTCCCAACCTCCACTGTTTCTGCAGGACAGCAGAGCCTGGCTCTCTAATCTTCCCAGGGCTTCTGTGAGCTACCCATCACCCCTCCAATAAACTCCTTTCTTTTATATACTGAGTGGCCAGATTATTATGACCACCCCATCAGTACTTCGTTGGGCCACCTTTTGCCTTCAATACTGCGGCGATTCTTCTTGGCATTGACTCCACGAGATGTTGAAAGGTGATGCGAGGAATCTGACACCATGCCTGATGAATAGCACTGTCCAGTTCTGTGAGATTTGATGGTTGTGGAACCAGCCACCTGATGGCTCTTTTAACTTTGTCCCACAAATGCTCAATTGGATTGAGATCTGGTGATTGTGGGGGCCACCTAACCAAGGTAAAGTCCCCCTCATGTTCTTGAAACCACTCCTGTACAATATGAGCACCGTGGCATGGCACATTGTCTTGTTGGAAGAAGCCATCTCCATTGGGATACGCCATCAACATGATAGGATGAACTTGATCAGCAATGATACTTAGGTATGTTGTGCTATTCAGACGTTTATAATGATCTGGCCCTCTAGCAACCTCAGCGTGAAATTATAGCTAATTTGCCTACAAATGTCAGGTGGTCATAATAATCTGGCCACTCAGTGTATGTTCAATCAGTCAGTTTTATGAAGAATCTTGACCGATAAAAAGACAACACAAAAGGAGACATTTATGTCATGTGAAGACCAAATAACCTCATAGCTATACAAGTCACTTTTGCAGCAGCTGGAATATAGGAAAGTGGGGAGAAATCTAGTTATAACAGGATATTATGGGAAATCTGGATTCAAAATAACCTGCCCCTTGGTAGTGAATACCATACTTGCATTATGAAGATTGACTTAGTTTGACCGAACAATACCCTCCATCACATCAAGTTATTGTTGTAATTTTGGATTTTATTGTTTGTTTGTTTTTTACTGCTTAAAAATGTAATATGTAAGTGTGTTTTGCTTTTTTGGAGCTGTTTATAAGAGCTGTAAGTTTAAGGTATTGCAGTTGAATTGTGCTCATATAAGTAGTATATGACAGCGATAGTTTAAACCCATATGCTACAGCAGGTGCCAGCCCTGCCCAACCCATATCTCCGCAACACTCACCTCTGCACTCCTACAGCCTCGCTGAGGGCACCTGCGACTCCCTGCCCGAGGGCCTTTGCCTATGGGAGCCCTGTTGGCCAGAAAGCAGGGCAAGCTGTAAGTTCTGAAATGTTAATGCTCCTGAAAGCAGCAACAGCCATCAACAAATGACAGAAGGAGAACGATTGGTGCATAAATAGCCCGGCTTTATCAATGCCCACATGGGATAACTGAAAAGCATATTCTACACCAAGCATGTCAAACTCGCGGCCCGTGGGCCACATGCGGCCCACAACAAGTATTTTTGTGGCCCAGCCAATATAACGGTATGTAAGAAAACATTAATTTTATCATTGCTTTTGTTCTATTTTATACTATACTTTTCGAAATAAACCTACATTTCTAAGAAAATTGAAGCTTGTGGCACACATCAACTTAAACCTTGTTTATATGGCCTGTGTTAGCTTTTGAGTTTGACATGCTTGTTCTACACTCTCTGCTGGAGTTTCCCAGGGGGGTGAGTCCCAGGTGACCACTTGCTTACAGATGCACCCTTTACCCATCTCCTTTCACTCCCCATCTAACGTTTCCATGCCACTACCAGTGCTTCCTGGGATGTTCTCCCAAATAAACCGTGTGGACTCACATCCTAGTCTCAGGGTCTGCTCTCGGGGAAATCTTAACTGAGACACCTGCACACCAGTCAGCATTGTCCCGCCCCCTGTGTTAGGGACTGGCAGGGATTGCCTCCATTGCTCATACACCTGCCAGACAATTAGATTTATTTCCCAGCTCCATAAGCTAAGGGTACAGGAAGCTACTGGAAGAGTGATTGCTACCCAGGTTGGGGGCAGAGGTAGCAGGTTTGGGTGCAGTTCCTCTGGGCCCCAGACCTCTACCAGGGGCACACCTGCTATGACACTGTAACACAGCATCAAGGTTTTGCTTTGCTGCTGCTCTTGTAGCCTCAAACTTGTACCTAACATCCACATGCCGCTGCGAGAGCAAATGCTGCGAACACCTGGTTCTGCCAGATGAAACTCAGCCCCAAGGTCACAACCTCCTTCAGGGGGTGTGGGGGTCAGGATAAGGTGTGCCCAGGAGCCCCTAAACAACGTCCTTGCCTCTCCCTCTCCAGGACTGCAGAATGCCCCTTCTCTGTAGCAATCTGTTCCAGTGTGAGAAATCCTGCAGCGGGTCTAGGGAAGGAGGAAGGATGGTACAGGAAGGCGGCCTGAGTAAGTGGTGACTCAAACAGCCTGAGTAAGGGTTGACATTAGCAGTGATGTGCTGAGTATTAGAGACTTTTGTCTTCATTACCCTCATTTAGTCTCTGTTCTGTTCACTCCCCTCCCCCATCACTGCTTGTGCTGCTCAGGGAATCAGCCCCTCTCCATAGACCTCATCCTACAGCCTGCCTCAGTTCCACTGTGGGCATGATTGAATTGAATCTTTAAGGTTAAAAAGAAAAACTTTGCTCATGATAACCAACAGGATAAACAGGCGCATGCAATGCCCAAACTCCAAATCAATATCCGAGAGCCTGTTCCTATTTGGAAGGGCTGTGGTGTATTAAATTAAAGCGTGTCCTTTGATTTTTCCTTCAACAAAATATGAATGGTCTCTAAAACAAAATCACCTGGAATGATTTAGTAGCCTTCTAAAACCAGCTCCAAATGTATGCAACTGTCTGGAAGGAGGCCCGCACGACACAGGCTTTTGAATGCATCCAAAGGGCACGCAGTCCTGCAGGTTGGAAACATTCTCCTTGTGTGCACTGTCATCTCAGTGGTTATCGTTTCTGATCAATGTCGTTTCTGCAGGGAGAGGAGCCCTTGTGCCAGGCCACTGCCAACATTGATGGCTGATGTGACCTCAGCCCTGGGCTGAAAAGTCCCCTGAGCATCAATTAGTCCAAGTATCTGCTTTTGCCACCTAGAACAAGGACATTTCCAAAGTCACACAGGCAGCAAGTCAGAACCAAAGGCTGCCTCCCTTGCAGGATCTGAGGATCCTGGCTTAGAACAGGGCTCCTCAACTTGGACATCATTGACATTCAGGGCTGGATAATTCTTTATTCTGTGCATTGTGAAATGTTTAACAGCATCCCCGCCCTCTGCTCATTAGGTGTCTGTAGCACCAGCGGTGACAATCAAAAATGGGTTGGTAGGTCAGAGCATCTTCCCATGCACCAAAGGGTGGCAAGTTCGATTCCGGGTCAGGGCACGTACCCAGGTTATCAGTTTGATCCCCTGTTGGGGCTCGTGTGGGAGGCAACAGACTGATGGTTCTCTCTCACTTCTCCCTCTCTCCGCTTTCCTCTCTCTCTCTCTTAAAAAAAAGCAATAAAAAAGATTTTATAGTTTTACACAGTCATTACTCTGAAACAGTCTCAACCAACTAGCTATGGGCCATTAAAATAATAAAGGAAACAAAACTCTCAGGGAAATCAGCTCTTTGCCCAAAACAGAGACATCAGGGAAATAAAAGACTGGGTTAGCTGGAGGATTCTTTCATGCTGATTTGTATTATGATGTGTCAGCTTGTAAGAGGAAAAAAAATGGTGGTGATGGGATGGGCGGCGAAATTCTCCCACTTTCTGATTTCTCCTGGACTCCATCTGAGGAGTAAGTGCTTTGTTTACTTCTGAACCTGAATTTTACATCCCCATCCATCCCATTACCATTATTCACAGTGATGTACAGCAAAGTACTTTGGGGAGAACACAGCTCTCAGCAGCATTTGAAAGAGGCAGACAGCACCATTGTAGAGATGATTCATACAAGAAATCATATAGCCTCACACTAGGGGGAAAACCCTAGATAATATTCAGGGAAGGGGGTAAAAGAAATCACTCAGAAATTATCGTTTAACATAAACAAGGCTCCAAAAAACATAAACTACTTGATTTAAATCCCCTTTTCAGTCCTATGTGGTATATTCTCCTTCTCACTTGGTGGCCATATTTACCAAATGACATTACTGGTAAACAGTTGACAAGATTATCTCTCTATGGATAACAACCAGTTATGGATAAAAGAATAAGAGCAGGTGCAATGTTTCTGATTCTATTCATACACGATCAGGTTACTAAAGAGCTGAGATGGTTCTCAGTGTCTTGATACTAGCATCTTTGGGTTTATGTAAAGAGAATTGGGCTTCTGTTAACTTGTGTTAAGAAATTACAGTTGAATTCTTATGGAGAGAAAATCCAATAGTGTGAAAACTTAGAGAGAGAGGGAAGGAAAGAGAGCGAGAGAGAGAGAGAGAGAGAGAGACAGACAGACAGACAGACACACCGGGGCTCAACCCACAACCTAAGTAAGTGCCTTGACCAGGAATCAAACCTGCAGCCTTTTTGGTGTATGGGACAACATTCCAAGCAACTGAACCACCCAGCCAGGGTGGTAAAAACTCTCTTTATAAAGTTGTTGAGAGGGTGGCATTGAGTCCCAGGGATTGAGATCCGTGGATAATTTTGTGCTTTCACGAGGCATAGGAACTAGCTTCCATTCTCCACACAGTCTAACTAACATTCATTTGTTAAAAGCCCCTCAGTGGCATCTGCTGTACCTCCCAAAAGTATCTCTCCTCTTCTACATTAATTATAGAACCCCGATTTTTCCCGGGGACATCGTCACCACATTTCTCAGGCCCCTTTGCAACAGCATGTGGCTGTGAGAGTTAGGGAGATGTACTGTGGTGGGGACTCCTGCAGGCTCCTTTAAAAGAAGGCTGTGGGCCTTTCTCCTCCTCCCACTCATCTCCATCCTGCTACTTGAAACATGGATGATGGCTTCATCTTGAACCATGAGAATGAGGGTCGATTCTCCATTTAGTTGATTTAGAGATGGAAGGAATATTGATTCTTGGTGAATTTGTGGGGCTTTCATTCCATCCTTATGTCGTTTATCCTCTTTAAGCCACTTTTTAAAATTTGTTGCTGAATCTAATACTTTACCATCACTTGCATAGTGAAGGCTCCCCTGACCCTCCAGATAACACCTAATATTTCCTCTTTATAACACTTACCATACTAGTAAATGATTAATGAGTTATGTGTGTTTTTTGGTTTAACATCTGTAGCAGGGACTGTTGATGCTCTTGGAACTCACCATTGCCACACACAAGACCCAATGGCTTTCAACTGAAACACCTACAACTCGTTCCGGATAGCTTGGTCTAGGTGCCAATTTTCAAACAGCCCATGTACAGGGCAGAGCAGAAGCGGTAGATGAAGGACCCTTCAGAAACATCCATCAAACCAGGACTGACAGAGTTGATGACACTTCATTTACCTTGTCTCTTTTTGTGGTTGGTAACCCTCCATGGATTTTCAGAGGAAGTGGAAGGGAGGGGGAGAGTCAGAGAGAGAGAGAGAGAAAAACATCGATTGGTGCCTCTCACATGTACTCTGACTGGGCCTGGGGATCAGGCCTGCAACCGAGTTACATGCCCTTGACAGGAATTAGACCCATGAACCATCAGTCTGCAGGCTGATGCTCCACTGAGCCAAATCATACCTTGCTCCTTGATTGGGATACCTTTGAGGTGTGCTTTACACTAGAGCCATCTAGAGTTATCCTGCAGGACTTAACTGCGAGATAACACACCTTGTATTGACTTCTTTCTCTCACCTGTCTCATTTCCACAGACTCCTACTTCCTGGAATCACCACACAAATAACACCCAGATCCTCAAATTAAGAAAGGGTTGCTTTTGGGGAATCCAATGTAGATTGGTATAGAGAGTGTCCCAAAAATGTATACACTTTTCCTGATAGTTCAATTGATGTTTCTTTCTTTTCAGATGTAACCCATAGGAATAAATAATTATTCAAACTGTGTATACACTTTTTGGGGACACCCCATACATCTACTTGATTAGAAAATGTTTGTCTTTTTCACCATTCTACCTCCAGTACTTAGCAGTAGCCCAAGGTCAGTATTCCAAAGGTGCTGGATACATACTGGTTCACATTATTCCCACTCTGACACATCTGGGGTTTGCTGCCTATGGCTGGTCCTATGAGATATCAATAGGCAGCGTATTTCAGCACATTTAGCATGAGCTGCACACCTATCCAGTGCTTCTCTGAAGATAATGCTGTGCTCATGGCATTCATGCTCCATTATCTCTTAAATTGCATCAACACAAACTATAAGAAATTTTGCACACATCCTTTAATATGAGCCTCTGGATTTTAGTAAGTGATTTCATTGCCAGAACCTGCTGCCTCTCTCCATTACTGACCTTCTAAATGTGTCTCCTTCCTCTTGACCTACTCTATGTCATTTCTGAAAGGTACAGCAGCAAAGACATTATAGCATGGTAGTTAAGAATCCATATGTTAGAGTCAAATGGCTCCCACTTCAAAACCCAACTCTGCCACTTAAGTAGGTGACCTTGGGAAAGTTACTCAGTTTCTATTAAATTTCCGCCTGTGTAAACTAGGCATGATAGTGCCTATCAGGATTACTCTGAAGATTAAATAATATATGTATATGTATAATAAATGATTCTCATTGTCATACGGGATATAGTTGACGACACCGAGTGTCTATCCCAGGTAATATATTTTTCTGGAAAATTATTCAACCATCCCAAGTTATTTAAAACCCATTTCTCAAATCATACTAAAACAGTTTCCTATATATTATTATTCAAATACCTAACCTTTGTTAGGTGACACTCCCCTAAGATAGCCAAAACCTTGAGGGATTCCTGAATTTGACCCTCTACACTCCTCTCACAGGCACTTACACCTGTTCCCTGGCCATATACAAGTTCATTGAGCTGAGCTTTAATGCTATGTTTCACCAGGAGTGGCCACCGTTTCACATTGTCCTACATGTAAGATATTTCACAACTGAAGCTCGAAGTGAATGCCCAAGGAATCAATTTTATAAATTGAAAATAGATTTATTGTGTTTGTTTGAAGAGATGGCTTGCAGTGTGGCTCTTACAACATTCCTCTAGGGAGGAGCAGATTTGGGAATACTTAACCATCCAAATAGTGGTATATGGCACTCAGAAGAAGTATTCCTCCCCAAGCAGCACAGACTGCGATGTGTTTCCTTTCGGTTGTCGTGACAATCAGCTGCATACCAATTATAATTGGGGGTTTGTAAACAGCCAGAAGATTCCCTTGGAGAGAGCAATTATTTTCCCTTTAACATACTATAGGGCAAACACTGCCTCTAAAGCATGCTGTGTGCTGAGTGCAATGTAGATTTACTTTATTGAAGCTGAAGGAAAACCTTCAAAACCAAGGCAAAGGATCTTGGTGGGACAGAAACATGAGAAGGCCAACAAAAGAGCAGAGAACATCAAAAATACCATGGAATACTATCAATCAGGAGACGAACTGACTTGGCCCATCCAAATAAACATTAATGGAAGATGTTAAGAGCATCAATTTGGAGTTGGTTTTGTATCTATCTTACTACAATCCCTGTGTTCCTTGGAGCATGAAAATTCACCATGTGAAGGCTCACTTTCCTCTTCTGAAAAGTGGAAATAACAATGCTTACCTAATAAGGTTATTCTAAAAATCAAATTATAAAACATACCTAAAGTGTCTAGAACAGCAGGCACCCCCAAAACAATATCATATATCACATGTTATCACTGCTGACCCCATATCCCCTGGAACTCATTATTACCTATATAGATAGATAATGGTTTCCTACTGAGAGGACCTGCAGTTCTCTGCCTGGGGATTTTCTTTTAATGTTTTTATTGATTTCAGAGACAAAGGGAGAGGGAAAGAGAGACAGAAACATCAATGATGAGAGATAAGCATTGATTTGGCTGCCTCCTGCACGCTCCCAACTGGAGATCGAGCCTGCAACCCAGGCATGTGTGGAACCATGACCTCCTGGTTCATAGGTTGTCTCTCAACCACTGAGTTACTCTGGCAGGGCATGGCTGGGGATTTTCTCATCCCAGGTACATGGGGTGGGAAGAAAGTGCCAGGGAGTTAACACTTCCAGAACAGACCTTAGCCAATCATGCAGAAAATTTAGTGATAAATACCCATTTCCTCATTCCTTGTGCAGGACAGCTCTGAGGCTTGTTCCACTCTGCCTCTCATGGGTCTCCTATGGGTTTGATCCCCATTTGTCCCTGCGGGAACCTGCTCATTAGTGCACCTGCACTGGCTTCTGTCACTTCCCTGTCTCACTGTCTTACTTCCTGGTGGGAGCTTCCTGGGATTACCTCCAAAATAAGTCTCTGGCACTCAAAATCTTGATCAGGATAAAGTCCAATCTAACACAATACGCAACAGGCTTAATAATTTGGACACTTGGGTTTACAGGAAAATGTTCAATTCACTAACCAAGCCTTGTCTACTCAGCTTCCTTTCAACCCCTTCTCTTCCATCCCACAGCCACTGCCTCTACTGAGGCTCTTCTTATTTATTTTTTCTGCACCACAGTCTCTGATTGACCTCCATGCTTCCAGTACCTCTACTGTCTAACCCATCACCCACTAACTACCAAAGTTATCATCCTAAAATACAGTTCTGCTAATGCCAGTCCCTTGCTGTTGTTTTTTAGGACTATAGTGGTGCTCAATGCCTCCATAATTATGTTATATCCTATATAATAAAGAGGGTAATATGCAAATCAACCATACAGTGTAATGACCAGTCGCTATGACATGCTCTGACCAACAGGGGCAGATGCTCAATGCAGGATCTGCGCCGTGGTGGTCAGTGTGCTCAGCCTCAAGCCTGGGCTGAACGCTGGCGAGCGCAGCAGCAATGGTGGGAGCCTCTCCCACCTC
>NW_005871083.1:7102259-7104686 GCF_000147115.1 Myotis lucifugus | reverse complement strand
CACAGGCCGGGCTTGAGGACCCTCACCCCCTGCAGTGCATGAATGTCGTGCACAGGGCCTCTAGTATTTTATAACATGGTATGTAAAACCCTCAAAATCTGGTTCCAAACAACCTTCCCACTTCATCTCCAGTGATTGCTACACACAGGCAATGCTCAGCTCACACAGAAAAAGCCAGTGTTGTGTCAAAGCCTTACTTTTGTTGTGTTTGAATGTACTTTGAATGTACATGTGATCTCCCGAATCTGAAGAACTGGGCTCAACCTTTGTGGTCAGCTCAAATGCCCCCTCCTCCACGAAGACTTCTCCACTCCCTGGGCAAGTCAGTGGTTTTCCCCTCTGGGCTCCCACTACAGCATCTGTATTCACTGACTCATTTGTTCATTTAACAGGCATTTTCTGGGCATATTCTACTATCAACCAATCACGTGCAAAGTCTCAAGGAACCAATGTGGGATCAAAGGCAGAAAATGCATGAAGATCACAGATGGGAAAAGGAAATAGACCTTATCTGGAAATCGTATAAAAGGTTGTTACTCACTGCCATGAGTTTACCATAAGGGATGCTAACCCAGCCTGGGGGTTGGAGAGCCTTCCACAAGGAACGGACACTTGAGGTGAGAGTGAAGTAGGAGTTATCACCAGATGAAGGAGATGCAACATAGGTTCCAGGCCTGGGGACAACCGGAGGTAGGAGGAAACACAATACTCTTTGAGGACTAGAAGGCCAGGGTGTTTAATAGAAGCAGCAAGGGAATGGAGAGAGAAGAGGCACTTACACCATTCATTATGAGTGTCTGTTTGTGGGCTGTGTCATCCCTGCCTCACGCTCCCAGAATGAGCTCCTCAAAAGTAAGGATCATGTGTCACTGAAAATCATACCCACCCGGCACTTAGCACGATGCAAATGAACAAAATTAATGCATCCACTTGATGGATGAGAGAGTTGAGGCTCAGAAAGGTTGAATAAGTTGCCTAAGATCCCAGGGCAAGGCTGGCAGAGGCTGCACAGTAACTAGAATATGCACCTACCATTCCTCAAGTATGTTTCTTATAAACTGGCACAAAGCAACCCCCCTACTTTTTATCTTGAAAACTCACGTTTTTCTGGGAGTTCTTTTTCAAAGGGCTCTATAACAAAAAATAAAGCATAAAGCCAGTTACTGGTGTGTGTGTGTGTGTGTGTGTGTGTGTGTGTGTGTGTGTAGGGAGAGGGGGAAATGAGAGAGTGAGAGAGGGAGGGAGAGCATAGGACGCTTTTTATAATGGCCCGAAATGATGCGGAGTGGGGTGGGGGTGTGTGTGAGAATAAGACGCTCTCAGTGATGCTGAGTAAAGACCATCCTTACTGACCCTGAATGTCCTGAGCAAAACGACTCTGGGTTTGGACTCTTCACCTGGGTGAGCGGGATCTCTTGCCTCCCGCTTCCCGAACCTCTCCGCACTTCCAGCCGGGACCGGTGGTGTGGGAAACAGCCCGATTTCCCGTCTCTCCTGCAGATCCCTGGGAGAGGAGGCAACCTCATCGCGGGAGGCATCCTCCAGGCCCAGACATTCATCTCTGTCCATTTCAAGGCCCCGAGCCTGAGCCGTATATAACCAAGTACTGCGCCTACAACGAAGGGCACGGTGGCTTTTCTGCGTGTTTTATTCACGAATCTTGAGAAAAATCTGGCTCTGGGGCTGCGATCAAGATCCTGATTTGAGACTGGTTCAGAAATTGGAGTTGAGGCTTCGTTTGGCAGGAAAGAGAGGAGGTGAGCGGGTGTGGGCGCAGCTCTTGTGAGGATTACGGCGGAGGCTGTGGACCGCGGCGCCGCTCGCCGGGGCTGCAGCCATTGCACAACGAGCACCCCACATTCAACAGGAGGGACCGCGGGAGCGGACCTCTGAGCCCCCGCAGCCGCCGCAGCCCGTGCCCCCGCGCCCCCAGTGCCCGCCGCACCATGGCCAAGGAAGGCGTGGAAAAGGCGGAAGAGACGGAGCAAATGATCGAGAAGGAGACAGGCAAGGAGCCTGCGGAGGGCGGCGGCGGCGGCTCGCACCGACTCGGGGACACCCAGGAGATGCGCGCTGTGGTGCTCGCAGGCTTCGGGGGGCTCAACAAGCTGCGAGTCTCCAGGAAGGCCATGCCCGAGCCGCAGGACGGCGAGCTCAAGATCCGCGTCAAAGCCTGGTCCAGTATCCGCGCCTTTCTCGCTTTCTCTCTGTGCGCGCTCGGCGCTCCCGGGAGGCGGTGGCGGAGCCCGGTGGGGCCATGGGCCGGGGGACCCTGCCGCGGGCGCCCCACTCCATGCCCTGACCCTGGTCTCAGAGCCTCTTTGCGTCCGCCGCTGATGCTGGGAGATGCTGAGAGGTGCTCTTTCTCTTTCCCAAGCCAGATCAGGGTGACCAGGGAGACTGTGAGCTCCCAGGAGGGACGCGAGG
>NW_005871083.1:6952897-7101811 GCF_000147115.1 Myotis lucifugus | reverse complement strand
AAAGAGCGGTTAAGGTACTGCTTCGCTATAGAAATAAGCAGCCCTGTTCGCCTTGCCTTCTTAGGCTTCTATTGTACAACACCTTGAACTAAAATTTACTGTTAGATACTATCACTAGGGTAAGCATCCCTGAGAAGGACGCATGGGGATTTCAAGCCTGAAGCCTAACCCTCCCTCTTCCGCCGATCGCATCTGTGTCAGTCTTAGAAAGAAGAAAAATCGCAAACCTGATTAATCTTCACCGAACTCCCGCTCCTGTCTCGGATGGACTCATCAATGTGAGTGATCATCCATTCCCCACTCCTCTTGGGAGAACTTCCTCGGAACCACACCGATGCCAAGTGGTGTGTGTAAGACTCTCTGGCTGCTGTCACTATAGGATCATTCCCCTGCAGTTCTCGGGGGAGGGCTCACCTGGAGTGTTTCCTGGACCCAACTGAGTTCCGTATGCAGCAGCCTGGGAAGCTCCTCAGGGGAACTTGCTGTTAGCACTGTCAGATGGCCTATCCTTTCCCATCTATATATTTTAAATCCCACAACAGACACTGATTCTTAACACAGCAGTCAGCTCAATGGTTCCCAGAACCTGGGACCATATCTAAGGCAAAAAAAGAAAAAAAGAAAAGAAAGGCAAAGGCAAAGGAGATCCCCCTGCCTTGCTACTTTGAGAGCAGGTGCAGGTTTCATTTGCCAGAGTGGAAGGCAGCTGGTGAGAGAAGCAGGGACTGGTCTCTGGCTGGCTCTGCATATATGTAGCTGGTCATGCTTGACTCTAAACAGGACTCTTGGGCTGGGCCTCTCCCTGGGGAATTCAGGGCAAGGAAAGAGGCTTTTGCAAACTGGGACTCCTATATAGTTCTATTTTGTTAACTCTTGACTGGACCAAACTGATTGATCCCTGAAGACAGAGCTTATGTCTGACCTTTTCACAGATAAATCCCCAATGCGAGGCATAGTACATCCTAAATAAATTATCGATGAATGAATGCATCGAGAAAAAATGCTTGGAGGGGGATTGTTGCATCATTACTTTTCTTTACTTGCTAATGGAAGAATGGCTGCCTAGTAAGATTAAAATCATGTATATTGATAATTCACCTTCCATTACTACCAATCAAAAATATTGTGTGTGTGTGTGTGTGTGTGTGTGTGTGTTTGTATGTGTATACATAGGTGTAATTTATGACTCTCCATCCAAATTGCGATTGGGTTCTAGGAATCTGTCCGAGTATGTATCCAGGGAGTGAAAATGTTGAAGCTACTTTTTGAAGAAAAGGCTATCCTCTGTAGTGTCAATAGGTCTGGGTTCTCTAGCCTTATGCTAAATGCATAAATGCTGACAGGCGCTGAGGCATTTTGAGATAATAAATGTCAAGATGAAAGCTAGGAGATTGATTTTTCAAAGCCAGATACACAATCCTGTTCTTCATTAGAGCTGCATGCATGTGTACACACACACACACACACACACACACACACACACACACACACACGGCAACCACTGTAGATCCTTCACCCCAGTTGCTCAGAAAGCCAGGCAGGGCTGGGGGCATTTGGAATAGAGTATTGCAAAGGCCCCAGATTCATTCCCATTTCTCCAAGCTGGAAGCAGAGTTCATCTGTTTTGCAAGGGGGGATAGGAATAGGTTTGTGAAGATTGCCTGCTGGGCCCTTCCTCCTCCACTGGGCTGGGATTGGCTGGCCAAAGATGCCCATTGATTGTAAGTGTAGCCTTGAGAGCCAGGATGACTCATTCTGTATTTTTATGAATCAGTGGATGGCCTCCTGGATGAAGGTCCCCCTTTTATCTGCTATTTTTAATGGATAAGCGTTATGCTTGGGAATAAAGCATAATTCATCTGAACTAGTATTAAGACCAGGTATTCAGAATGAATGTCCAAGTTGGTTTCTGTATAAATTTGGTGGGAATGAAAGAGAAGGGGTAGGGGGAATACATATTACATATCTCATTTACACCCTCTCACTTATGTCCCTCTGAGATAGGTATTCATGGTGGAGTAAATTGGGGCTTGGAGATGTTGAGTAATTTGCCAAAACACATCACACAGACAGTAGAGTTAGGATTTGAATCCTGGTCTGTCTCTCCTTAAAACTCTGTTGTTTTCCTTTTATTCTATTTTGTCTCTCTCCATGGTAAAGCCACAAGAAATGTGATTTACTTCTCCAGACCTCTGGCATGTAAGCTTGCTTTCCCTCTTTCTGTGAATATAGCTCCTTTGATCTTTTTATGTCTGGCTTAAGGGAATGCTCTGTGGCTGTTTCCAGAGTAAAATGGCTTTTCCTCTAAAGTAGAGACATGATGGTCAAATACAGCTCAAAAAGAACCAACTCAAGGAGGGATGGGAGAGTTTTCTGTCTAAATTGTTACAAGAACATTAGCTCTGATGGGGAACTCATTTTATCAACCATTCATTGAACAAGCTACATGGCAAGTGATTTAAGCAGCTAAACTGAAGAAGCACGATGCCTTTGGAGAAAGATGGGCCTGGATGGAAGGCAAAGCCCCGCCACTTTCTATCTGTGGACCAATCTCTTAACTTCTCTGAGCTTTCCATGCCTCAACCGCAAAATGGGGATAATAAGATGAACTTCATGGTGTTGAGAGGATCAGATGCAGGAAAGAGACTGGCCCACAGTTGGCACTAAGTGAACCGTAGCTACTGTTGTGGCTGTTGTCATTTTTATTGTCATAGCTATGTGTATATGACACGGTTCTTGGTGCCTTGATAACTTGGAGGCTATCATTTTAATCATGTATATAATTAGGCACTATCATGTCACATCTGCTTAATGATTATGAGTAAGACCTTCCTAGACACGAGTCCCAGCTCTGCCACTTGCTAACGGGGTGTCTTAGGCCTGGTCCCTGGAAGCAGAGCCTGAGACTGGGATGTATTTTTAAGTGGCTGATTGAGGGTGCTTGCAGGAAAATGGGAGCAAGAGGAGCAGGGCAGGGGAGGGAAAGAAGCTAAGTAAGGATTTGGTTTCAGCTGGATCCCATCAGGAGTTCTGGAGCATGACTTGTACCACAGAGCTAATCTGACCTAGAAGCAACGGGAGAAGCATTCTGTACCCCTACACTGCTTATCCTTCCCACTTTCTTCAGTTAGTTTTGGACTGGGGCTACTTCCTGAGTTAGGGCATGTAACCTTTCAAGCAGAGGTAGTCCCCCTTGGAAGTGGGGAAGCAGGGAAGGGGACTGCTCTGAGGGAACAACCAGCACTCCCAGCAGGTGGTGGATGGGTGCACTGCCTAGTAAAAGGGATGGGGTGAAGCACAGACAGCGTGCCCTCTACACTGATGGTTAACCTTGAACATGTTCTTACTCCTCTAAACTTGAGTTTCCTATAAAATGGAGATAAACATAGCACCTGCCTTCATAGTGTTGTAATGGAGTCTAAATGAGATACTATGCATGAAGATCTTTCTGATGATGCCTGGCACATAGCAAGTGGTCAATAGATGATAGCGATTAATATTTAAACTATTATTTTTGGTTTCCATAGACACCGTCTATAGTTTCTCATTCACACTGGGACTCTTTTGAAAGGGGCATTAAAATAATTGTTCTGGGACTACAGGAGCATGGTCCCTCCTAACTGATAAGGATCGGATCGATGCCTTTGCTGTGAGCAGTCTTGTCACAGTAGAGCTTCTCTGGGGAAGGAGCTAGTAGAATCTGGGGCGGAGGGTCCCAGGTGGGGCTTCAGGAATGTTTTTAAGTGGCCATTAACAAGCCTTGTCTGGTTTGTGGCTCAAATTGGCTTGTGGTGGAAAGGCACTAATGGATTGGGGACGTTTATTTTCCCAGACTGATTTACAGCAAGAGGCTTCATGAAACTGCTGGAATGAGACCAATTGGATGAAAAATGGTTCCAGCCAGTCATGGCTCCATTGGTTGATCTGAAAATGGGCTGAGGGCAGGCCACTCTAGAGGAAAGCCAACAGATTGATGGGATCCTATATATCATGAGGGTAAATTATATTAGAGATATGAGAAAGAACTAATATTTATTGAACCCTTGTTATGAGCCAGGAACTGAGTTGCCTGTAATATACTCTTTGTTTCATTTTATCCTAATGGCAACTCAACAAGATTGGTATTGGTATCTCCATTTTAAAGATGGGGAACTGCCATTCAGAGGCATGTCAAGATCACTAACTGCTAAATGGAAGAGTGGCATGATAATCCAAGTTCTGCCTTGTTCCTGGATGCTTTACATTTGGGAGCTGGAAAATCAGAGAGATAGTGACAAAGGCAAGAGAGAGAGAGAGGGAGAGGGAGAGGGAGAGGGAGAGGGAGAGAGAGAGAGAGAGAGAGAGAGAGAGAGAGAGAGAGAGAGAGAGAGAGAGAAGAGAGAGAGAGAGAGAGGAGAGAGAGAGAGAGAGAGAGAGAGAGAGAGAGAGAGGAACCAAGAACACAGATAGACAGACACAAAGACTGGAATCAGGAATACAGAGAGAGAAGTGTTAACTAATAAGACTCAAAATTGTACAGTGCCATCTTGCCTCCACCCTCCAAATGAAATGTGTTTCACCTGGCCAGCGAGGCTCAGTGGGTGAGCATCTACCTATGAACCAGGAGGTCATTATTTGATTCCTGGTCAGGGCATATGCCTGGGTTGTGGGCTTGATCCCCAGAGTGGGGTGTGAAGGAGGCGGCTGATCAATGATTCTCTCTCATCATTGATGTTTCTTTCTTTCTCTCCCTCTCCCTCCCTCTCTGAAGTCAATACATTTTTTAAAAAAGAAAACAATTAAAAAAATATGTTTCTGCATCACACCCACTTCCCCTCCCTCCATTTCTGAGGTATGGGATGTTCTTGGGACTCATCAAGGATCAAGTTGCCATGCCTGCTGACCCAGACTACCCATGCTCATTAAACCCAATCACCACTCCTGAGACCCACTCGAGGCATTCTAGCTCTTTCTTCTGACCCCTTTGCCTCAATTGGGCTATTGCTACACTGGCAACCTGAGCACAGGAAAACCCCAAACAACAGAGCATTGAACTGTCACTGACAGGTCAATCCAAGGAAATGCAGCCAATATGATCTTCCCTGTGTTTATGAAATAAACAAATGGAGTGCATGAGGTTAAGTGGCACAGATGTTTGTAAAACTGAGAAATTGCTTGGCGTGTGTCTAATACCCAAGCCAGGAGCCACCCTGGCACAGACATGGGAAGAAAGTGTTCGGAATCACTCTGTGTTGGATGGAGATGTCAGGATTTGACAGGAAAGGATGACTCTGCTGAGTCACACTGAGCCCCATTTGGTGATGGGAAGATGGAGATGCTACCTCAGGGTTCTTTCTTATTCATTGAAGTTTGCATGCTCCCTTTAACTCTGTCCTCACTGGTGAGGCCTGGGGATGGTCACAGTGTCTGTTTTTCGGCCAATAAAGGGATGGACTTCTCATCTCCCTGCAAGTCAAAGACGAAAGGAAGCCCAGAATCAGTGATTCTTCTATTTCATCAAAAAGGAAAGTGTAGAACATCTGACTTAGAGTAGGTTCCCATAAATATCTGCCTGATCTTCATTATCAGTCACTAGACGGAAACCAATGGCAGGTGGCTCATGATAGGCAAAGGGAATGGTGACTGATGATCATGCCCACTCTACCCGCCACTTGCAGCATCTTTGCAGGGACAGAGCTAATATTCTTGCCCATTTTTCATCTGACTCCCTCAACCCCATGGGCATATTGTCCTTCCTTCCTAAAAGAGGACATTGGGACTCAGAGATGAGAGCAAATAGTGAGAAGCTTCAACAGATCTGACTGCAGGCTCACTCTGCTCACCATGCCTGTGTGATCACAAGCAAATAACACTTTCTACTTGCCTGTATCATCACCTTGGTAATAATACCCACAAAATTTTATTTTAATTTTTAAAATTAATTTCAGAGAGGAAGGGAGAGGGAGAGAGAGATAAAAACATCAATGATGAGAGAGAATCGTTGATTGGCTGCCTCCGGCACACTCCCTACTGGGGGTAGAGACCACAACCCGGGCATGTGCCCTTGATTGGAATCGAACCTGAGACCCTTCAGTCCACAGGCCGACTCTCTATCCAGGTAGCCAAACCAGCAAGGGCATGGCTGGTTTGGCTCATTGGATAGAATCGGCCTGTGGACTGAAGGGTCCATGAAAGTCCTGACTGAAGACTAGCTGAGAGTCCGTGAAAGTCCTGACTATTCCTTGCACACTGTAGGTGCTCAATAAAGGTTATTTTCCTTCCTAAGTCACTTGAGCTCCAAAAGACAGAATGAGGACTTGCTGCCATCCACTTAGTCCTTATCCTCCCACCAAACTGCATAGGGTGCTGGCTTTTGAATTGCATTCCCAGGGTTGGGAATGAATTTGAACTGATCTATTGCTACCGTCACACCAGCTGCCTGCATACCCACTGATGATTGGCAGCAAAGGTTTCTCTGATACTCAGGTGTCCATACATAGTCCAGCCTCTGGACTTTGGTTCACTCTCATTCAAAGGAACCAAAATTTATGACTTTTTGGCACATCACTGACATTCAACACTGACAACAGAGCTCACCCAGGCATGGGAAAATAGCACCTCATGGCCCCAAGTTCCTGGCACTTCTCATTCTTAATAGGGATCTTTTATGGCATCTTGGCATTTGTCATAGAAGGAAAAGTTCAATTTGAAACAAGAAGAGACTCTTCACAAGAAAGGGCAGCAGGAGTGCAATTTCAAATTAGCTTGATTCCTATGTGTGTGATCTCACACAGAAAACTGGCTGGAGTCATGGTATTAAAATGAGTAAATTTAATGTCTGAAGGCCCAGGAGATAAAAATAGATACTCCAGTCAAAGGGGATGTTTCATCATTGAATGTGATATTTTCTTGATGAAAGCATGCAGTGAGCTTCTGACTTCAATCTCCTTCTGTGAGTGACTCTTGACCCGCTAGCCAAGCCTCATCCCCACCATTGGTCTGGAGTCATGAACCCCCTTGGCAAGTAAAAGCATTGGGTCCCCTTCCTCCTGACTTCTCTAAACAGTTGTAGTCCCCAGAGCGTAGTGCAATATAATTCTCTTCTGTGAGAGGAATGATAATGATTTTTTTTTTTGGACAAGACTATACACCCAAACTGGATTCAAATCTTGGCTCTGATAATATTAGCAATTATTAATTATACCCATACTCAGTGGATATAATAATGACTATGGGGCACATTTTGTGTGTGTGTGACTATAAAATATAATGTATCTTAAGTAATTAGCAATGATGTTGGCACATTTAATATTTGTTGAATGAATGAAGATCTCTGTCACGTAGTATATGACCAATATATATTGATGGTGGAGAGAAGATGCAAAGAAATAGGACATTAGAAAATTCCTCTCTACTTCATAAAGTTTTCTCTTCAGACCCCATTTATCTCCCCCAAAGGGTATAAGACCTTAGCATCAAGAGG
The DNA here is from genome assembly GCF_000147115.1 of Myotis lucifugus. NCBI lineage: Eukaryota > Metazoa > Chordata > Mammalia > Chiroptera > Vespertilionidae > Myotis > Myotis lucifugus. The sequence goes on along the minus strand of NW_005871083.1, from coordinate 7,094,349 downwards.
CCCAGACATGGCCAGATGGCTCAGTTGGTTGGAGCATTGTCTTGTACATCACAAGCATACAGGAGGCAACTAATCTATGTTTCTCTCTCACATTGATGTCTTTCTCTCCCCCCCCCCTCACTAAAAAAGTTAATAAAAACATATCCTCTGGTGAGGACTAAAAAAAAAAAAAGAAGTGGCCCAGATAGGATGTCTCACTATACCATGATATAAGCAAGAAGATCCAGATGAATTCCTGAAAAAACAGGAGAGGAAAAAAACCCCAAATGCATTGTGCTCCTACTGTGTGCCAGAAACTGGGCCAAGCTTAGAGATATTTAAACAGAAGACCAATCAGTTCTGTCCTGACTTCTTTTTTCTTTATTTTGGCCTTCCTGGCCACCACGATGCACTTGTTGCTGGAATTCTTGGCTCTCCCCTTTCTTTTCTTTCCATCTTTTTTCTCTTTTCTTTCCTCGCAAGTTAGCTTCAGGCGCCCCTACTGCAATGAGCTTCCTTCTTGGCACTAGAAAATAAATACTTCAAACTCTTGGAGGGAAAACAATTTTAAAACAAACCATATGTCCATGACTCTGTCCCTACCTTTCTGTGTAGGTATCAGGACCCCACCCTTCAACATCTCCCAATAGTTGCAAAGGTTTCCCAGAAGCTATTGCATGAGCGCTCCGAACAGTTCTCCTGGTTCCCATTGATTCTGGCCCTCTCCTGTTGCTTGTTCTGCTCCTCCTACCGTACACTGAAGCCATGAATGACTTTCCCACTTCCTCTCCACTCCAGGTTGGCCCTCTGCTTGGGCTCTGGTGCCCTTTCCACCCAACACAGATTGCAAAGCAATGTATATTTAATAGGCCTCCTTCTTAGGCTAATCAAATTAATAATAATGAAAGTCTTGGCATTAATTATTTATCATCATTATTATCATAATGACCTTTATCGAGTACTCTCTGTGTGCCACAAGTACTGAGTTAGGTGTATTAGGGGAATTTCTATGATACCAACCTTTTACAGCTAAAGAAACAGGATCAAAGAGGTGAGGGAGCTTGTTAAAGACCACACACTAATAAGGCAGAGAGCTGTGATGTGACCCAGGGTTTGTCTCTCCTCTCCAGAGTCCACATCTTCCCTCACTGTACACCCACCTCTTACTGCTCTGCCCTAGACACAGCCCCTGGAGCTGACGGGTGAACTGAGTCATGGCAACTTCACACCCAGAGTCAAGCCTTCCTCTTGTTTTGCCACAGGCTTCTTCATCCAGGCTTATATTCCCCACCTCACACTTAGGATGAGTTTTGGGTTTTTCCTTTCCCTAAGAAGGCTTACCTGCTCTTCATGCAAATAGATGTATATGATGAGGCAGCCCCACTGGCGGAGACAATCCAAATTCTACAGTGAACTCTGATGAGGCTTTCCAACTGCACTCTACATAGCCCCCTGCCCTTCCTCCCAACACAGACACACTCGCTCCTTTAAATAGACTATCCATCAAGTTATAGACATCCTTAAAAAAAAAAAAAGATCCCTTGTCTAAGATTAGAAAGAATTGCTTTTCACTTATCTATGCCACATCTAGTTCAATCAGCTAATGAGATGCTATTAAACCTGCAGTTCCTATGATTCATCTGAGCGACTTTGTGATTGGATCCTCTTTATCCTCCTGGCTAAACTTGCTAAAATTGTTCTGATCAGGGACCTTGTAATAAACTCTGACTCAACATTTGGCAGCCAGGACCGGAACCAGGGGTGTGTAACGTGGCTAGCAACGTGCCCACCTTCCCAAAATGGTGCTTTCAGGTTTATCTGCCTTCAGATCCTGAGAACCTTCTCTGTCTGACCACAGAGGAGACGGCCTATGCCTCTGGGACTGCTGCTTCATGGGAAAGAAAGCAGAGGCAATTTTCATCCTCTCCTCCCCTGGGAGCCTCAACTGTCTCTGCCCTCAGCCAGCAACACGTATGAGAGACTCAACTTCTTCCTTTTGCTCTTTTAACAATTTGTTCTTTTCCTATTTCCCCCCTCCTGTTTCCACCTTTTGTGACCTTGATGTAGCTGGGCCTATTTGCTCTTGAATAGAAGCTGAACTTCCAACATACTTGAAAAGCACTGTCAAATTCTATTTGGTCCTTTAGAAAACACAAAAGCTGGATCCATTCATGCTGTGGAGGGAAACTTCTCAAAAATACACTTTCCTTTTGCATCTCCCCAGTGCCTCCTATTACCTCCACTGTCTCCGTGTGCTCTTCCAACTCTCCCAGACTCTCAACCCCTGCCCTGCCGCCTCTTTGTACCTCTGCTCACCTTTCACAACTATTCTTTTCTCATTCAGGAGTAAATCTTTGCTCTTCCCAAAGCAGGCCTTTGCCCTTCCTTTTCCCCCTTACCACTTGCAGCATACACACAAGGCTGCCAGCCAACCATGGCTGAGATAAGTTAGCAAGAAGAAAGAAGAAAAGAGCTTGAACCACTCCTACATATGTTCCTCTTTACTCCTTCAGTGGAGGAACCATTGTTTGCAAGACTAGAATGTACTAAGCAGTGAACTCTGAACAATGGGTTTTAAAGCACTCTGCCTTGGGAGTTGCTCGTAGTGTATGGGGAAGAGAGTAGGGTAGTGATTCAATGACTGCCTCTTTTGTAGGCTAATAAATGTAGATATTAGTTAACTGAAATGAAAAGTTCAGTCCCTCAATCACACTAGTCACATTTCAAATGTTCTGTAACCACGTATGGCTGGTGGGCGCCATGTTGGACACACACACATACACATTTCCATCAGTGAAGTGTTCTCTTAGGCAATGCTGCCTAGTCTTAACCCCATTTTTCCTATTGAAACAACTGTTTTACTAAACGCTTTTATCAGCAGCAATGACTTACAAGATAACTGTCATGTTATAGCAAAAATAGACTGTTTCTCTATGGGGACCGTCCCTCTGGGTCTCCAGTAGGAAGTCAGGCATTGTCTGACACTATCTTTCCCCTCCGTGGAGAGGTGGGGTGAGGCTGGAGAGGTTGGGGAGCAAAGGACACACCATTCCTATGTGATACTTTCCTGTGGATGCTTCCTGCACAGTGAGCCAACAGCTGCCCTCTCTGTGCTAACTCTGACCCTTGTACCACCTCCTGTGGGGAACTGTCATGCTATGTAATCATTTCTTTGTTTATCTCTGGACTCTTGGGAGGCAGAGTTGTCATTGTCACAGTTGTAACATTAGTGTCATGCCCCAAACTATGGAAGGTCTGCTGAATTTAAATGGAAGTAGATCGAATGTTCTGCATAACCAATCACTGCCAGGCACCAATTTGAAGCCTATGACTTGGTCAACATCTAACATGGAGCACAGAAATTTTAACTTTTTTAGGAGCCTTCTTAGGACTAACTACCTGCTGTGTCCCAAGGAGAGGCCAAGAACAAATAAATGACTCTAGGCCCCCAAATCAAGGGGGTCATCTTGGTATCAAGGAGAACCTGTTTTGGGCCCATCTGTGCCATGCTTTTCAGTTTCTGTTGAAAACTGGCTGGTGATATTCAGATTCTCAATCTATTTCGTTGGCCACTTTGTTCCATGTTGGAAATACTACTGAAGGGTGTTTTGAATACTAATTCAAAGGTATGATCTGAATCTTTCCTCTCCTGGAGGGAACAAAAGAGGCTTGTACAACTAGAATGATTAGCCCTCGCCATCAGCCCAGATTTCATGGATAAAGGGATCCAGGTGGGGCAATAATAAGCATTTACTTAAAAAGTAAAGTGGTAGGTGACAAAAACAGTGACCATGTCAGAGAACTTCCAGACACTGAGAGGACCAGTATGATGACCCATGGAGCAGCCAGGGTCTGAGTATTTAGCACACACTCCAACCTCGGATGGAGCGCAGGTGACCTCTCTCCTGAGGTCCATCCAGGACAATTCTGGCTGTTCTCAAATGACAGATGCCATTGGGGATTTGCAAAAAAGGTGTCCTTGATTTAGACAATGAGGAGCAGATTTGTATCACTCTATTCTCACAGTCTTGAGATAACAAACAGGTGTTTAAACAAACCCAAAAGGAAAAAAAAACAGGAAAAGAGTTGGGAACAAAGTCTTTTAAGATCAGTGCCTATTGCCTTAGGCATTTTCAAGTTATCAGCTCAGATGAACAAACAAAAAGGAAACCTTCAGTTCTGGGGAAATGAGGGAATAACTCAAACACCTGCCTCTCTGCCCCCGCTTGGAATTGGAGGTAAATGCTCTGATGAATATAGCAGCAGCAAGACTAGAGAAGAATAAAGAGGGACACACCTTCCATGATGCTTTTGCTCAGAACAAAGCCTCACACTAAGCCCTCTCGCTCTATTACTGCTGGCAGAGGCTGCCGTGGCTGCTGGGCCATAGATGTTCACCAAACAGAGGGAATCCCAAATTCTGCCTTTGCAATGCGATGGTGTTCTCACAATGTCCAGGTCTCCTCCAGCATTCTGTAATCTCTGACTTCCAACAGACACAAAGAAAACCCTGAGCTAGTATTTTTCATGGGTTTTCCCAAGTGATTTACCAATCCTGCATGTTTGTTTGTTTTTTAATAACAGAAAATTGTTTATAAAACCCTATAAAAGGGTTGAGATACAACTGACATATAATATGAAAGTTTAAAGGGTAGAATGTGTTGCTTTGATACTTTTATAAATTGCAAATTGATTACCACCATAGTGTTAGCTACCACCTCCATCCCATCAGTTTCCATTTCTTTTGTGTGTGATCACATCTAAGATCTACTCCTGCATGCATTTTGACAGTTCATCTGCCTTTACCCTTCTCTTTTTTCTTGGTTTCCATCCATCCCTTGATTATTTGATCCCTTCAATTCCTCTTTTTCCCCTTCCTCTCATTCCTTCAGGTCCCTATTTAAAGATCTCATTTTCTTCGCTGCCTTCCCAGCATTAGTGATAAGATCACCTAGACCAGTGGTTCTCAACCTTCCTAATGCCGCGACCTGTGACCCTTTAATACAGTTCCTCATGTTGTGGTGACCCCCAACCATAACATTATTTTCGTTGCTACTTCATAACTGTAATTTTGCTACTGTTATGAATTGTAATGTAAATATCTGATATGCAGGATGTATTTTCATTGTTACAAATTGAACATAATTAAAGCATAGTGATTAATCACAAAAACAATATGTAATTATATATGTGTTTTCCGATGGTCTTAGGTGACCCCTGTGAAAGGGTCGTTCAACCCCCAAAGGAGTCGCGACCCACAGGTTGAGAACCGCTGACCTAGTACCTTTGTCATCAGGGACTACTGTGCAAAGGAGCTCTGTAAATATTCACCATCAGTTACAACTGCTCTGTAACCACAAGGGAATGACACCTTGAAAGGGAGATCATACCACCCTTCTTGTAGTGGATACTGAGTACACCACTCAGAACAGCCTTTTAGGACCCAGCTGTTCATTCTCCCAGCTACTGGGAGTGATGGCTCCCGAGGGCTTGTTGCTGCATCTCCCCTGAAGAACTAATTGTCTTCCTTGCCCAAGGTTGCACACCCCACCCCCCACAGGCAGCTCTCATCTGATGAGTAGCTGATGCAAGGGTACAAAGGTCCAGTCTCCTTGTCTTGATTCACGAAGACTTGAGGAACCATATTGACTCTGAATTCTGTGTGGATAAATTGAGTCCATTTTACTGCTACAACTTCTCCCTCTACCCAATCCAGATTCCATCACACCCAAACAGGGTGTGGTTCCATACAGCCCTCCCTATTAGACCTTCTGCATGCAAATCTCAGTCTCAGAATCTGCTTCTCAGGGAACCTGACCTGTGACACCTTCTTTGTGTGATAATGATGATAGTGATGGAGGAAGTGGTGGTGATGATAATATTCGGTGTGAGGCACTCTGTCTTACACGTACTGTCACATGAAATCCACTCCAACGCCCCCCAGGGTGAGTGTGTCACTATTACATTTTTAAGATGAGAAAATTAAGAATCAAGGAAGTCAAGCAACCTACTTGAGGAGCCAGAAAGCTAAAGCTAAGAATGAAATTCGGCCCTGGTGTTTGCAGAGGACCACTAGGACAATTCTTTGGGGAAGTTCTGGGGGTCAGTGTTTTGTGTTAGCACATCCTCTGAGAGTTGTGTGAGCCCTCTGCCTACACTTCCATAAAACTCCTCATCACAGCTCTGTAATAGGCTTTTCTGGTTCTATCTCCCCATGAGAATTTTGAGCCCCTGTTAACTTTGGATATCCAGTACCTAATCTGTGTTCAGTATACAGCAAGCGTTCAATGTGACAGATGAGTTGAGAAGTCTGCTCTTTGCAACTGGGGAAACAGAGTGATGGTCTCTCAAAAGGAGAGCAAAGTACAGAAGTCAAGACCAAAGGCGCCGGAGTCACATCCCTTGTGTTCACCCCTTGGCTTTGTGAATCTCCATGTGCCTCAATTTTGTGCATAATATAATTTACCTCTTAGCACCATATGGTTGTCATGAAAATTAAATATTATATCATGCTTATAAAGCACTTAACATGGTGCTTGACACATAGTAAGCACTCCACAGATATTATCTATTATAATTACTAGCCACAGATAATTCCTTTTCTCCTGCTGGTCCATCTCAGAGAAATTAGAACGGGGTTCCTAGATATCGGCTAGCTTCCTGGGGCCCCTCACACAGTCACAGAGCCCTCTGTGAGAAATGGCTCATCTCTTCTTGGACATTCTTCATATGCACAGCTGACATGGGGCTACTAAAGCAGTTTTTCTCAGTCCTAATGGCACATGAGAGTGTGTGCCTGGGCTAAAGAGACTCTCAGAGTTGGGGCCAGGATGTGCACATTTAGGAAAAAATAAGAATAAAATAAACGCCATGAGGATCCAGACGTGCATCCAGAAAGATAATTGTACTAGAGGCTCAGTCAGGCTGTGTCCCATGTGGTCAGCAATTACTGCTATTGGGGGGGGGAGGGCAATTCACTGCCATTACCCACCAAGAGTGAGGCCGCATGGTCTTACTGTATACTTATTACACATAAATTCAAAGTGTCTTAGAGATAGTTCATAGAATCATAAGAGCGCATGATTCAAGGAAACTTAAAACCTGTCAGCTAATCCTGTGTTTCAAATTCCCTCCATGACATCGCATGATCTTCACAAACATCCTCAGTAACCAGGAACGTGACAGTCCATTTAATACTTTCATCAGCAACTTGGCCTTACATGCCAATGGCCTGATAACTACATTTTCAAAGGACACAAATCCCAGAGGAAGAGCCAAGAATGAAAGAATTTAGGATTCAGGAAAGAGCTAGGCAAATTGGAATGATGAACCTAATCTAATAAGACCACATTTAATAAGGGTACATATCATCCGTTGGACTATAATAAAAAAATTCAACTGCCCTAGTGGACATGAGAGAGCTTTTCATTTTCTTATCTATTTAATAATCATCTATTAATTTTTATCTAACCTCATTGCAAAAAGGATTTGAAGTAGCTTAAAAAGACATGATACAGCGGTGGTGGTTCTCTGTGTGGTCACCAGACCACCAGTGGCAGTATCACCGAGAAATCTGTTAGACATGCAGATTCTTGGACCTCACCTTAGACCTAATGAGTCAGGAACTCAGGGACCCAGAAATCTGTGTTTTAACAATCCCTTCTGGGAATTCTGATGCACAGTAAAATTTGAGAACCACTGTAATAGAGTTTAAGACTTTTAAAAATGGAAACTCAAAAGCATCCATAAAGTTGAGAGGATGTTGAGTCTTAGGATAACATAGAGAATGAATGACTAAAGCCCTAAAATTTTGGGAGAGGGGCACTACAAATTTGGCTCGGAGCTTCCTAATAGCCAATGCAAAAAAGAAATATAATCAGTACACTGTACTGGGCCTGTAAGTAAGATTTGTACAACCAATCCTTGTGCTGAGATTCAAAGAAAATTCCTCTGTCTTCATGAAGAAGTAAATATATATTACAACAAACGATATGCTTAACAGTATCCCTTTAGTAAGCAAAACAATGAATTTCTGAAGGTTAATTTTTTGGCCATCGACCTCTTAATTAAATCAATGATGGGGCAAGACTTGGGATTTCTACTGAGTATGAGATCAAAATATATGATGGGGCTCTATGGTCTGCATCAGTACAGAAGTAGGCTGCCTGAAGGACATTTTTATCATACTGTTTTTTGTCCAATGGTCTGTCAATGTTTGGATTTCCAAGGTCACTGCTGAAGATACCTACAACCTGAGGAAGGAAGATGGCAAGATATCTAAAATTCTTTCATTTGAACCCTTGCCCTCAGTAGAAGAATAAAAGACAAGGAGCCCTGTATATGTCCACTTGTCTCTGCTTTGCTTAACTCCTTTAGGTCAATTTTATCTCAAATTGGAAAGTTAACAAACTACAGCTGATCTGATCTCTGTCATCCACTTAGTGGTATCCTTTAAGAAATCATTTGTGTCTTTGATATTGCTATAGTATCCAAAAGAAATGAACAGATCCCAAACCACAATGTTGGGGAAAATAACTAGCAGCCTACCGTGGATAATAGAATGACAGCTTAGCAGTCAAAAATTCAAGCTTGGAAGTCATATAAAAAGGGCTTGTATCCCACATCTGGTACCTACTTGCACAAGGTACTTTATCTTCTCAAGGCCTCACCTTTATCTTGCAGAAAAGAGAGATTAAAATAGTTCATACCTTAGGCCTCACATGTAGCATCACCATCATGGGAGATGATGACTCTAGTAGACTCTAGCAGATGAACTCCACCAGAACACTAGCAGACTCCAGTAGAACACAACATGAAGACAGCTAAGCAACCCTGGGACTTTACAGTGTTAACATTCATCGTAATAGATAACAGAAAACATGGAGGCCAAGGCCAGCTTGCCTTACTTTAGCTTCTAGATAGATATAAGTATCCCAAGTTAGTGTCTTTTATGATGACCACCAAGCATCTCTCCCTCTCTAAACTTTAATTTTGATATTTTAAGCAGAGCCCACTGTCTGTGTGGCCTTGGGCAAATGACTTATTATCTCTAAACAATGATACTGTTTTTTTTTTTTCTGAAAACACAATGAGGTCATTGGGTAAGATTTAGGGTTATTGATTGTGGTATTTGCTTTAATGTATATCTTTTGGTTTTATGAGACAGAGACCACATACATAGCCAAAACTAAGAGGTTCTATTATAAAGACGTGTGCAGTAACTACAACAAAACTCGGAAATCAGAGAGCAGGAGGCACGCCAGGGCTGGGCCTCACAATGTGTAGAGATTGGTTCCTCCCATTCTTGGTCACAACAGTGAAAACTGTAAAGCCTGACCCTGGTGAAGGTTTTTGGGTTGACTCTACTGCTCTCAAGTTTTTTCTTTTCTTTAATTCTTCTACCTACTGGGTTTTCACTTAGCTTCCCCAAAGCACAAGTCAACTAGGTCTCTCAAGCTCAATTCTATCTTTTGACATGCTTCCTGATAACAAGTTGTTCACTTGCTGCATGTTTCCCAATTCATAGTTTTTGAGCGAACATCCAGTTCCTTTATTTCATGCTAAGGAATGGTTTCGGCTTAGATTATGAATGGCCACTCCTCCAACATTGGGTCCACCACTGGTGTAATCATCTGTCAAAGAGATAAGCTACAAACATGGAGCCTTGGGCGTGCTTCTTCAGCAAGGATGGTGGGTAAAGTTCCCACAAAGAAGTCGATGTTATGTGTAATGGCTCAGATTCTAGAATTCGCTCGAATTCTAATCCTGACTTTGACAGTTTCTGAAGATGTGACCTTAAGTTATTTAAGCTTGCTGAGACTCAGGTCCCTCATCTGAAAAACAGGTATGATAGTTCATACCTCATAGGAGTGTGGTTGAGTTATAAATAACAAAAGTAACGCACTGAGCACAGTTCCTGCCACAAATCAAACCCTCACTAACTGCTCACTATATCCATATCAGGAGGTGGTGTGGGCGGGCACCATGAGAAGGCCGGCCTACAGAAAGGTACTCCATCAACAATTGTTCACTCTCCTTTGTGCTGAGATAAACAACACTGACTCCTTCCCTGTCCCCCAGGATATAACTGCTTCCATTTTTTTCCTGAAGATGGGTGGCATTTTCCATGACCCTGATGGGATCACTGCATACCCCAGTGAGCAAATAGGATGATACAGGATTTCACAGTCAATTTTAGTCCTTCTCCCTGGAATTGGGTAGCTGGCTCTCAGTTCACCATCACCGTGCCCATTTCATTCTGGGTGGAGATTGAAGGCAGCCCTATTGAACAGGGTAATGAGTATGCATGATGATGCCTTCACCTGGGGGCTGGCATGTTTACCAAACTGTCAAGTAACTTCTTCTGGCATTTCTCCATCAGGGTCTGGGGAAATCATATATTTTCACACAAAGGAAAAACACAGTGTGCTGAGATGGAGTGTTTGATTTGGGACATAGAAATTCCCTTTAAGTTATGTTTATTTGGTGGTGTCAGGAAATGGGCTATTTCACAGAAATGAAGCTTATAGACAGGTGAAGGTTTCCCATTTCAGTTCTGAAACTATTTTTAACCCTTGTTTAATGGAGTCTTACTAAGTTGTATTACATACTTCTGCCTTCTTAAAAGAGGTTGCAAATTTCAAGGCTAGTGTTTATTGAGTACTTACTATGTATGTGGCACCACATTTACATGATTAACTCTCATTAATTTTCCCATAACCCTGTGAGATAGGTATTACCATAACCTCCATTTTACAGAAGAGGACATTGAGGCTTAGAGAGGTTAAGTAACTTACCCAAGGTTACACAGGTAGAAGGTGATGGAGTTGGGATTTGTGCCCAGGACTCCCCAAGCCCTTTAGAAACTGGCCATGTTACTGGAGAACACTTTGGTTACTAAATGATCCTAATGGCTATTAACCTCCAAAGTTTGACCTTTGGAAATCCACACACACATTTCAGAAATATGTCCATTTCTCTGAGCATCCCTTGGCCACTTTTCAAAAGTAGTATGCAAACCGGCAGCACAGACTTTTGAATATTCAGGAATATTCCCTCATTCAGCAGATGTTCCTTGAGTACCCACTATGTTACTGTGCCAGGCATCCTGGAGGCAAAGGAATAGGAGGCACACAGCTGCTTTCAAGGAGGGCACACACTAGAGGCACTCCAGTGGGACAACATGTGAAACTTGCCTGCTTTGTGAGCAGGAAACCCTTGAGAAGATGGTGATTTTTGAACGTACCTGTCAAGGCAATTGTCCTCCTCATCAATACCCGCTCTCTATGGATCAAACTGATGAGTTAAGACCAGGTGGAATTAGATGCTTCCTTGGCTCTAAAGAGGCCAAGAAAGAAATAGGTGCGCTGTGTTTAAGAGCTAGTTCAAGTTATCTTGCTTGGAAAAGAAGCTGTGGTCAGATGTTAATGGGCGTTGGGCCAGACCAAGGAGTTTGGTATCTATAACCCGACTCTTTCTTAGATGGTGGTTTATAAAACCAGGAAGTCTATTAGAACCACATCTGGCGGAAAAAATACATGTTTAGCGGGATGTGTTTTCTCATTTAGTTAGTAAATGGGTGTTAAATGCAACTCCCAATTGTAGCTCTTAAAAATATATACAGTTTAGACCTAGCTGGTTTGTTCAGTGGATAGAGCCTCGGCCTGCGGACTGAAGAGTCCTGGGTTCAATTCCGGTCAAGGGTACATGCCTGGGTTGTGGGCTCAGTCCCCAGTAAGGGGCATGCAGGAGGCAGCTGATCAATGATTCTCTCTCATCATTGATGTTTCTATCTCTCTCTCCCTCTCCCTTCCTCTCTGAAATCAATAAAATTACATTAAAAATGTATATATATAGTTTAGAGCATCATTACAATCAAGTATACGGTTTTCCAAGGTGATGACTTTGACATACTTTAACGATAATGTTCTTATCTTAAAAGTAATATGTTGATAGAAAATATGGAATAACTTCTCTCATCCAGAGATATCTAAAGATTTTAAAACCAGCCCTCCATTATTCCTACATCCCGTGGTCCATCCCTGTGATCTCTCTTCTTCGAGTCACCCTCCTTCATCTGGACATAATGTCGTCTCTTGATGACTCATATTCACCATTATGGGTGCTGTTTATGGCACCTCGCTGATGTAAGTTCGTGTGATAGTTGAAGTGTGTGGTTCTTTTGAGACCTTTTAAATTAGGTCTTTTTTCTCCTAGTTTGGCTAATGGCCATTATGTCTGGCTGCTTTCCATGTGTCTTCCTATAACTTCTTCCTAGTGTATTTTCTACCCATGATTAAGTGCTAGAATGGCTAATGACCTGGCTAGTTAATATGTATTTCTAAAGTAAGAGTAAGCTGGATCTGAGAGAGGGTAAAGGGACTTTCTTTTGAATTAGCGTGTAAATTCTGCAATGGCTATTTTAACTGCCAGGAAAGCATTACTTGTCTATAGAGATAATTGAGTTTTGCTTTATTGGCGACATTGAGCTAAGTGATGTTACTATTGGGCACTCTTGTCCAGAAGGAAAAAGAAAGGAGAAAGAAAGGAGAGAGGAATAGGGGGAAGGAGTAAGAGATGTGTAGGGAAGGGAAGAGAAGAAAAGTCATGCCAGTGCTTGCTTTGGGATCTCATTTTGAATTTCTCTCTTTTCACATTTGCTGATTACAGTGGTTTAAACTTCATTGACTTGATGGTGCGACAAGGGAATATCGACAACCCTCCCAAGACTCCTCTGGTGCCAGGTTTTGAGTGTTCGGGGATTGTGGAAGCTCTGGGGGACAGCGTGAAAGGATATGAGGTAACATTCTGACTTTTGACTGAAAGAGTAATATTAATCTGGAATCCACTGAGATAATGAAAGATTATGCAAAAATGCTTGACATAATCAATCATGTGCATTGTTATTGATGACTTATTGCTTGGTTTTATTAACAATGTTTATAAATGATAGAACTTTCCAAAGGTCTCATGTACCATCTGGGTGCTCCTGGCAACAGTCTGGTGACCAGAGAAAATCTTGTCATTCCCTCTATTCATACTATACAGTTATTAAATAAGAGTATTTGGCCTTGGTTTAACTATACCCCCCCTCCTCCCACCTATGGATCACACTTTCCCATCACTTGTGGCTCAAAAATCAATTATAAAACACAAAAGTTGGGGAGAAATAGCCTCTATGTTTTTATGTTTTGATTCCGTTAACTATCTACTTAACTGATACATTTAAGTGATCATTTATAATCATTATTTTAGACAGTGGGGATATGGCATTTTGGGGTGAAATTTTTTTTTAATATATTTTTTTATTGCTTAAATTATTACAAAGAGTATTACATATTTCTCCTTTTTTTCCCCCGCCCTTGACAATCCCCTGGCCTCCCCTACCCCCCAGTGTCTTATGTCCATTGGTTATGCTTATATGCATGCATACAAGTCCTTTGGTTGATCTCTTACCACCTTGGGGTGAAATTTTTAAAAAATTTATTTTTATTGATTTCAGAGAGGAAGGGAGAAGGAGAGAGAGGGAGAAACATCAATGATGAGAATCAACGATTGGCTGCCTCCTGCACACCCTACACTGGAGATCGAGCCCATGACCTCCTGGTTCATAGGTTGACACTCAACCACTGAACCACGCTGGCTGGGTTTGGGGTGAAATTTTAAAGCCACAGGGTAGCAGTACCTGACAGTGAGGCGGAGTTGGCCATGGGTTGATGGATTGGGAGTAGAGCTGTGGATAATGAGGGTTATTAAATCATTCTGACTACTTCCATACATGTTCAAAATTTTCCATAATAAAAAATTTAAACAGTGAAAAGATATAGGACTCTTTCTCCCATTATAATGCAAATAAACTAGAATCTGGTCTATAAAATCTGAAAACTGTGGGCAAATCAATCACACAAAATTGCAGTAGTTTGGAGTCAGAAAAACCAATGGAAATTAGGTACAAGAGCTCTCTCTTATAACTAAGTGCTTCCCCAGAGAGACATGAATGCAGCTAGCATCTGAGAATCCACCATAACCAGAAACACGAGCAAGTTATCTTTTTTCAGCCTCACCACAGCCCTGCGAAGTAAAGATTGTTACCGTCTCCTTAGAGATGAGGTTCAGCAGGGTTTATTAATTTTCTGTGGAGTCCAAAAGGTGGCACATAGTAGTAGAACCTGGATTCGGGTCACCAGAGCATTTTCACTCCCCCATGATCTTTGCCCGTGCTCACAACCTGCAAATGCTGCAATACTAAGTGCAGGAAGAAACATCCTATAAAATGCAATGCCACAATGCCCTTGGAGTTGACTTGGATCAGTCTCAGTGCATCTGAGCCTCAGTATACTCTGAAAGTATCACTATGCTCCAAGTTCATTATGATAAATGTCTAGAAATATCGTCTCACCCTCATTCTTTTTGTCCATGATTTTCAGATAATATAGCAGGAAAGTGTTGAGCAAGAAGTATGTGTGCTTTTTCTTTTCTTGTATATGACTTTACATTTTCTGTCCCCAGATAAGCAATATAACAGAAGCAGCAGCATCTCTCCCCGAAATTGCTGCATATAAGAAATATTATCTGCTCCTCACTCCTCCATAGGGTCCCAAAGGAAAAGGTCATGCTACTAACTCTATCAGTTCTGAGCACTGGATAAATAACCCATTATTTTAGAATATAACAACAGATAGGGATGTTGTTGACTTTGGTGTAGAGGGAGGATTTACTCTGCTTGATTATATATATTTTCCCTTCTATATATGACCTTTCTTCCGCTAGTTAGCTCTGGCGTGCATATTGTCCAACCTACCCTTCACCCCCACTTCCCTCCAGTAACTTTCAGTGACACAAATAAAAGACACCACCTACAGGTTTCCAGTCAGGGGATGATTTGGGAGAAAGCCAATACTGAAATTCCTTCTATAATTTTGATTTAAGATTTTCAATCACATTAGAGATGAATTCCATGCAGCAGCACACTAATAGCTCTCCTGGTTGATCGATTGCAACAGAGGCTTGAAAAGTTGTTGCCAGAGGCACAGCAGTAAAGGAATAATTCGGTCTCCATCACCCAGGACTATTTTTTTCTTAACAGAATCAAATAATGAAATGAATTGGATTTTTTTTAAGTTGCCTACCTCTGGACTCTGGGACTGGGGCTGGTCTGATGGCTTAGCCACTTTTGCCAGTTGATAATGAAATGGAAAAGAGGGAGGCAGTCAGCCCTGCTCTGGTGGCTGTGACCCTCACTGTCAAGGTGGTTGAAATACTCTTCATTCCACTCCATGTTGACTGGAGGCCATTAGCCACTCTGAGGTACTGAGTCTGTATCTTTGAGTTTTCATGATTCTGTGCAGAAGAGGAAGCCAGTGTTAGACCACAGTGATCCTCTGGCCCAAGTCGTTGCATTTAAGGTGATATTCCCAACATTCGTCATTTGGTCTTCCACATTCTCAGGGATTAAGACACTCATTGCCAGTGGGACAGCCGCTCCTTTCCATCAGCTTCATAATTAGACAGCTACTCCTTCCGTTTCATAAAGTTTACTGGGTCTATATTTAGCTTTTGATCATTAAACAGTGAATTCCATGAGATAAAGAGCCATCTGTTCTTTGTAAGTCAACACTGATTGCTCTTTCCTCATTTTACATGTATACTGCCTAGTGCATTGCATGCATTTTATGTTACTTAATCTTCATAAGAACCCTTTCTAATATTAAACCCATTTGAGAGCTGAGGAAACTGAGATTTAAAGAGTTAAACTAACATTCCCAGACTTGTAGGATCAACTGCTGGACACCTTATATAACTTTATGTCTTCTTTGTAGCCCTTATCTCAGGTGTAATGAATTATTTTATCTGTAGTCAGCCTTCCTAGATTCAAATCCTGGTCCAGATGCTCTCTAGTTACATGACCTTGGGCATATATTTTAATCTCTCTTTGCATCAATTTAAATGTCTAAAGTCTACATCATTCATCTGTAATATGGGATTCTTATAGACCCCATCTCATAGGAGCCTTTTGCAGTTTGTTGAGTAGGGATAGAAGAGAAATGCTGAGCTACAAAGAAATTAAAACAGCAGTAGAATCCATTATAAATATATATACGACAACACACGTATAGGAAAGCCATTAATTTATTGAGAATTTATTAGGACCACAGCAACTTGAGTATTGCATTTGAAAGTCATAGTACAAGCCACTAACATAAATAGCAGAATGGCTCGATTTAGCTAGCACTTTGCAGCTCCTACAAGCTATTAGTATTGGTTCACTTATTTTTTTTTGCTTTAGTAATGATAAGGTTTGAAAAAAATTAGCATACCATTATAACCATTTTAACAGGATGATTGCTCTTTTTCTTTTTTCTTTCTTCCTTTTTTTTGCATGGTGTTTGGCTATGCAAACTACTGATAAATAAAACACAGTACTTAGCCATGCCTTTATAGGGGTTTTGTACAGATTACATGAGTTAAAACATCCGATGTTTTTAGGACAACGCCTGCCATATAATATATGTCCAATAAATGATAGTTGTTCTCACACCCGATAGCATATTCCTGTTTGCCTCTGAGCCTGGTTGCTCTTGTTAAGTCTCCTCCACTTAATTCACATGGCTCTTCTGATGCACCGCATTCCCGTCCACAGTGATCGGTAACCCATTGCTAACCTTTGATGCAAAGGCCAGAATGTACTAGTCTGTCAGAGCATCCATGTGGGTTGGCAGAGAACAAACAAGAGTCGATTTTACTCCTAGCCTCGGCCCATTAACCTTTCTTGTGGCTCAGTTTGTCTCAGCTCCAAAGCAGAGAGGTTAGAGGAGAGGTTGAGCTAATAACATGACCTGACACTAACATTCCATGGTGTGCGATGTGCTCCA
Organism: Myotis lucifugus; assembly: GCF_000147115.1. NCBI lineage: Eukaryota > Metazoa > Chordata > Mammalia > Chiroptera > Vespertilionidae > Myotis > Myotis lucifugus. Next base: position 7,077,499 of record NW_005871083.1, on the reverse strand, counting down.
CACTGTATATTTATGCTTGAGAAGAGGGGTAAAGAACCTGGTCTCCATGGTCCCTGGGTAATGTTTTATAGATGGGCTTCAAAGCATCCAAAAATGCCTTGAAATTGGGAGGCAGGTGATGGGTGCATATTTGAGGGTATTTGTTTTTTTTTTCTGGGAAGGAATCTATAATTTTCATCATATTATTGAGTGTTTTGAGAAACACCTCAAAAAGGTTAAGAAACCTCCACTAACCCTGTGCTTCCCTATGCCCAGATCGGGGACCGTGTCATGGCATTTGTCAATTACAACGCCTGGGCAGAGGTGGTCTGCACGCCCGTGGAGTTTGTCTACAAGATCCCCGACGACATGAGCTTCTCTGAGGCTGCTGCTTTCCCCATGAACTTCGTCACAGCCTACATGATGCTGTTTGAAGTCGCCAACCTCCGAGAAGGGATGTCTGTGCTCGTGCACTCGGCTGGTGGCGGCGTGGTAAGTTGGCTGCTTGTGATGCCTCTTCATCAAGGCCATGCTGGTGAAAGTGGAATGACACCCAAGTGACAGTGAGATTCCTAGGTGAGCTATTTCCAGGAGTAAGGATGATCTCTGGTGAAGCTCACATGGATGGAAGAGATCGCATAGATGATTGATTGTGTTGTGGACAGGGTGAGCCTCAGAGATGGTTTCTCTGGAGTTTGGGAAGGTACCCAAGATGGCATGTTAGGACTCAGTGGGTCTCAGAGATGGTTTCTGTAAGCAGCACTCTCAGTCTTGGTATGATGATGAGCTGTTTCTGTCAATCACTGTGAGATGCCTCACGGTCCTGCACTACTATTATTTGAAATGCCAAAATGGTGGATGACTTATTCTTTCAATACGTTGCCATGAATTCAGGATTGTTCCCATATTAATGACATCCTTATTCATTTGTGTTCTGATGTATTTTCTTGAGTGGGAGAGAGGGAGACTGAGATAGTACTAGCACAATAGGAATCTCACATAAACCTACTAGTAAGTACACCCATGAGAGTAGTTGCACATGAGAATGTCATCTGTCAGGCATGTCTTTGACAAGGGGGAAAATAATTGCTGCTCTGGAGTTCAGGGATGACAGAAATTTCTTTCGTGGCTTGGATGTGTCTCAGTGACAGCCACTCAGTACATACTGCACGCCTGCCACATGATAAGCCCTATGTTCCCTTCATGGTTTACTGTGGTTGGAGTAGAACTCCAGTCTTTCTGAGAGTGAGAGGTATTACTCATTAATTCAACAAGTATTTGTTGGATACATACTATGTTCTGGACTCTATGGGTGAGAGATTAATAAGAGAAGGTCCTGATATACTATCTAGTACAGGGGTGGGCAAACTTTTTGACTCGAGGGCCACAATGGGTTCTTAAACTGGACCGGAGGGCCGGAACAAAAGCATGGATGGAGTGTTTGTATGAACTAATATAAATTCAAAGTAAACATCATTACATAAAAGGGTACGGTCTTTTTTTTTTCAGTTTTATTCATTTCAAACGGGCTGGATCCGGCCCGCGGGCCGTAGTTTGCCCACGGCTGATAGGATTTGAGAGGTTCTCTGTTGGAGATTCTGTAGTTTGATGAACTCAGAGATGTGAACTCTTATGCTTGGGTCTAACTTGGAGATATTTTCACTGGAGGTCATGCTAACATTGATTTTTTAAAATATTGAGTTTCTACCATTACCAAAACCCTACAATGTATAAAACATTTTTCCTTTCTGAGAAGATAAGTTCACATACAAAAAAACAGGAAGGCAAAGAGATGACACTTGAGGAATGCCTTAAGAGGAATATCTTCAATCACTTTAGCAAATTTGCTAATGGCTTTTGACCATGAATAAAGATATAATAAAAGCTAAACATCCCTTATAAAAGAAATAGATTTCAGTGCCAGCTAGTGTGCAAACAGCAAGCAAGCCATTTAGAATCCTGGCATTTATGATCTCAGTGTGCTCAGCATACAAAGCGTTGGCGACTTGTTTTTATATTATCAACATAAGCGCCAGTCTTTGCGATGAGGCTAAACCCAGTTCTCCTGAGAGTCAGTTTCTAAACATGAGCACTGATGATGTTTCCTTTTGTGTTTTTATATTTTTCATTTAAATGTCCACATTCCTGGAACAAAGAGGCATGTGTCAGGAGCATGTGTCTCACAAAAGAGAAAAAAATCCTGCAAATAAAGGTTTTTACTATGCCATATTCTGGGCTTTACAGACATTACAATATAATAAGAACTAAAATGTGAAACAGATGAAGCAACTGGGGAAAAGGACAATAAGGGTAGGAAAATAAGTTGTCACACATAATGCGGGCTATGATGTCCTGCAGTGGTTCTCAACCTTCCTAATGCCGCGACCCTTTAATACAGTTCCTCATGTTGTGGTGACCCCAATTTCATTGTTATAAATTGAACATAATTAAAGCATAGTGATTAATCACAAAAACTATATGTAATTATATATGTGTTTTCCGATGGTCTTAGGCGACCCCTGTGAAAGGGTCATTCAACCCCCAAAGGGGTCGCGACCCACAGGTTGAGAACTGCTGTTCTAGAGAGAAAGGTAATTTATATTTTTTGGAAAAAGTTTAAAATGTTTTGCTGAAGATGGACAGTAGTCTTGGTACTTAGCTTCCTAATACTGTGTGCAAATAGGGGAAAATGACCAGCGATGTGAATACATAGTATGTATTCAATAGTGTCCACTTGGTGGAAATAAACCAGTTATTACAGAGAATTATAACTAGTACCGGGTTTTGATAACTGGGGAATAATTCTCGGTGGTTTTTCATAAGAAATGTATGCAGAAATATGATGAACATCCTCAACAAACTGTTACAGTAAATGCCATTATTTCCTTGATTCTTTTTTTCTAAGGTGTATCTCTAGTATAGTCCAACAGCACCAAAGTAAAGCAAAATATAGTGAAAGAAAGCAGATATCCTGGGGCCAAAAGGAAGTAGTCTGTCTTGATCTTAGGTCAGTTTAAAGGTGTGGTTGGACTGCCCATCTCAAGTGAGTGGGTCTCCTTGAATAGTGTTTCTCCCCGTGCAAGATTTGATGGGTGATGTGAATCACTGAGTTCAAGGTTACCATTAAAGGAATGACTTCTGGCCAAGTGCACATTTATATATATGAACACTCAAACAAGTGGTGGTGGAGTTGACCCTGTCTTACAAAATCTAAGGAAGCCTAGGGAGAACCAAGACCTTTCCACTGTGCAACGGTGGGAAGACCAGTGAGTCACCCTTAGGTAGAAATAGATTCCTTCCAACCAGTCACTGCTCTTGTGGTGGAGGATGCTCCCTGGGAGCACTTTTAAAAATATATATATATATATTATTGATTTCAGAGAGGAAGGGAGAGGGAGAGAGATAGAAACATCAATGATGAGAATCATTGATCAGCTGCCTCTTGCACACCCCGCCCTAAGTATCAAGTCCACAACCCAGGCATGTGCCCTCACTGGGAATCCAACCATAACCTCCTGGTTCATAGGTCAATGCTCAACCACTGAGCCACACCAGCTGGGCCCTGGGAGCACTTTTAATGTATTATCTGTGTTACCTGGAGGGGAATGGAGATGCTTCCCATCGCTGTTGGACCAATCTGATAAGTGCAGCCACTGGCTGCATGGTTACTGTGACAGGCAGGATAATACCCCTCATTCCCCTCATAGACATCCATGTCTAATCCCTGGCACCTGTGAACATGATACCTTACACGCCAAAAGGAATTTTGCAGATGTGATTAAGGTAAGGACCTTGAGAAGGAGAGATTATTCTGGATTATCCAGATGAGCCCAATGTAATCACAAGGATCCTTAAAGATGGGAGAGGGAGGGAGGAGGGTCATAAAGAGGTTTAAAGATGCTACACTGCTAGCTTTGACGATGGAGAAAACACCATGAGCCAAGGTATGTGGCAGCCTTCAGACGCTGGAAGAGACAAGGAAATGGATTCTCCCTCTGGAGCTTTCAGAAGGAACACAGCCCTGCTAACACCTTATTTTAGCCTAGTGAGGCCCATTTTGGACTTCTGGTCTCCAGAGCTGTACTATAATGAATCTGTGTGTGTGGAGGGGGGGGGGGGTGGTTTGAGCCACTCAAATTGTGGTAATTTATTATAATAGCAATAGGAAATTAATGCAGATATTTCTCTGGGCTGCCTTCCATTTCACTGTGGAGAGCCCACAGAGGCCTGAACAAAAGCAAGTAGCAGAACTAGGATTCATACCCTAATCTGGCTGATTCCCAAAACTAATTCTCTTTCCATTTTATAACCTAAGATGGTGGGAGAACCCAAGTCATTCATCCCTTCATTTATTCATGCATTTAACAAATATGTGCTCAACTTCTACCCAGTGCTAACTATAGATTTAATTTAATTTAATTTTATACTGTGGATGAGGATTTTCATTTTTTTTCTTAATTGAACTTGTAGGGGTTACGTTGGTTAATAAAATTAAATAGGTTTCAAGTGTACAGTTCTATAATACATCATCTGTATATTGTACTGTGTGTTCACCACCCAAAGTCTAATCTTTCGTTACCGTTTGTCTCCTGTTTACCCTCTTCTACCTGCCCCCAACCCCCTTTCCCTCTGGTAATTATCCTACTGTTATCTGTATCTATGAGTTGTTGTTTTTTGCTTAATCCCTTTATCTATTTTACCCAGCCCCCAGCTGTCAGTCTGTTCTCTGTATCTATGTTTGCTAGTTTATTTTATAAGTGAAATCATATGGTATTTGTCTTTCTCTGGCTGGCTTATTTCACTTAGCATAGTATCTCCTAGGTCCATCCATGCTGTCCTGAAGGTAAGATTTCCTTCTTTTTTACAGCTGCATAGTACTGCATTGTGTAAATGTACCACAGCTCTTTTATCTACTCACTAGAGGCCTGCGGGGATTGGGCGAAACCGGCAGTCTGACATCCCCCGAGGGGTCCCAGAGTGTGAGACGGCACTATGCAAAGTTGCTGTGCTCGGCAGCTCCTGCATTGAGCGTCTGCTCCCTGGTGGTCAGTGCGCATCATAGCTAGTGGCTGGTGGGCTGGTCACTTAGGTTTTTATATATATAGATGTACTGATGGGTACTTGGGCTGCTTCCAAATCTTGACTATTATAAGTAGGGCTGCAATGAACATAGGGGTGCATATATTCTTTCAAATCAGTGTTTTGGGTTTCTTTGGATATATTTCCAGAAGTGGAATTGCAGGATCATAAAGCAGTTCCATTTTTTATTTTTTGAGGAAGCTCCATACTGCTTTCCACAGTAGCTGCACCAATCTTCATTCCCACCAACAGGGCAGGAGGGTTCCCTTTCTCCACCTCCTCACCAACACCTGTTGTTTGTTGATTTATTGATGGTAGCCATTCTGACAGGTGTGAGGTGATATTTCATTGTGGTTTTAATTTGCATTTCTCTGATGATTAGTGAGGTTGAGCATCTCTTTATATGTCTATTGATCATCTGCATGTCCTCTTTGGAGAAGTGTCTATTCAGGTCCTTTGCCCATTTTTAAATTTGATTGGTGTCTGTTTGTTTGTTTGGTGTTGAGTTCTTTATAAGTTTTGGATCTTAACCTTTTATCAAATGTATCATTGGCGAATATGTTCTCCCATTCAGTGGACTGTCTTTTCATTTTGTCGATAGTTTCCTTTGTGGTGCAAAAATTTTTTAGTTTGATGTAGTCCCATTTGTTGATTTTTTTCCTTTTATTTCCTTTGCCCGGGGAGATATATCAGAAAAAAATTTTTTTTTGCTACAAGAAATGTCTGAGTAACTAGAGACATTTCAAAGAGCCAAAATATTGGCCTGGGCACATGTTTTCTAACTTGATGTTGAAGAGGTGACAAGAAGATTAAACCTAATTAGAATAAAGTTTCCTAAATTGACTTAATAGTATGTGTGCAGTTCTAATGTCACCAAGATTTCTGTCTGATTTTTATCAAAGTCAAAGTCTGGGATGGAGAATTTGCAAACAGAACATGACAAATGTTATAATTCTGAAGGAAACTTTAATATAGTATAGGAATATAATTTCATCCAGAGCATGTTATTTTCTCAAGGAAATTGCCCAAGTGTCTACGCATCTTTGAAGACACTGTTTTCCTCTGACGATAGCACAACCAGACAGTCTGAGAGGGTAATGCTTCTATTCAAATGGTTGAAAGGGTTTATAATCTCTTAAAGGAAAAGTAACAAAATAAGCAACCAAGTGGGGCTCATGTTAAGAATTTCAAGAGGAGGGTTTTGCTGCCAGTTCCATTTCACAAGCTACTATGACTTTGAGCATCTTGATTGGTGATGTGCTCCATTTTTGGAGAGTAACATTACTGTTACTAAGTGGTTATTTGCACCTATCTGTGACATTTGCTATTTTCCAGTTTTTAGAGTCCTTTTACCTTTTCCTCATCTCATCTGATCAGAGAGAGCACCAGCCTGATCTGGGCCACAGATCTTAGAAAGGAAATCAGAACTTAATTTTCAGACAGAGTTAAGTAGCTACTGCTCAATTATTAAATTCTATTCATTATGGATGGGGCATCACCCAGTGTCATTCAAATCACTTCAAAGGAGCAACCACAGAAGGAGGAGCGGAATCTACAGAGTGGGCACCGTGAGGCTTCCCGACCTCATCTATGGGCCTGCGAACAGATGGCCCTCCCTGAATGACTGATTAACCATATATTGTCTTAACATTAAACTGGGAGAGCCTGGGTGAGTAGGAATACTCAGTGCGTAGGATTGGGACATATTGGCTAGTCATTCAATTTCAGCAGAAAGACATGACCATCAGCAAAATCACTACAGGAGAATATTTTGTTGAGTCAAAACCATCCTTGATCATGAAAGGCACCAAGCTATCCAGCTACCCAAGCTAGCAACCCAAGAATTGTAGTTAGCTCTTCTCCAACATGTTACAAGTTTCCAAATCCTATGAATCATTTCTTTATTCTTTCACTCATTCAACATATATGTAGTGAGGGTCTACTCCATTCATGGCATTGAATTATACACTAGGTATTCAAGAGAATATGACTGATTTTCTTCTATTGAGAAGCTTGATCAATCAAAGGTGGGCATATAAATCAAATGACCATGTGAATAACTGCAAGTGCTATAAAGGGAGATACAAGCTGATATGAGTGCTTATAAAGGAACCTGAACTGGGATAGAGGTGGGGAATGAAATCAGGGAAGGCTTCCCTAAGGAGGTGGCATTTGTACATCAATCTGAGGCTTATAAGCAGGTAAACTGGACAAGAGTGAAGGTGGGGGGTGGGCGTTCATAAGAATTGGAGATGGGGGCCAGGCAGGCTTTCATGTAACTAATTCCAGATAATAGGATATTTCTTATATCTTCCTACCTCTCCCTGTGCCATCAACCATTGTTTTACTTTTGGCCCCAGTATCTCTCATCCAGATTACTGCTGCATACATTTAACTGGTCTCCTGCTTGCAATTTCCTGTCTAAATCAGCCCTTTACTCACAGCCAAAGTTGTTTTCCAAACACACCAATCTGCTCTGGTCACTCCCTGCTTATAATCAACAGAGACCCCCACTGTTGTCAAGATAAAGTTCTCCTTGCTTCTTGGCACAAATGGCCCTCATCATTTGGTGTCTCTCTCTCTCTCTCTCTCTCTCTCTCTCTCTCTCTCTCTCTCTCTCTCTCTCCTTCCATGGGAGGGGGGTGGCTGAGATGGCTACCCACCAACCTCTGTGCTCTCCTATAGATAGACTTGCTGCTGGTAAGTGGCTGCCCAGCCAGGGATTGCATTTTTAAGTCCCCTTCCCCACCCTTGCCCCTCCATCTATCTGGGACTATGCATCTGTGCTTGTGCCAAGGGGGTGAGGGCAGGGCCATGTGATATGTATCACTTCCAGACCTGTCCCTTCTTATGAGAGCCTCTGTGTTCTCTCTCTTCTGTTTCCTGGCAGATGTTGAAGATGGCAGAGCCTGCACCCTCCCAGGAACCTCAATAACTACACTTCCATCCCTTGTCCTGTCCCTGCTCCACTGCCATTTAGACTTTATGTGAGAAAGCAGAGGAAAGAAACTCCTATTATTTAAACTACTGACATTCCACGGGTTACTTGTTATAGCAGCTAGCATTCCCCTTACTCCACACACAGGGCATATGGCTTTTCCACCTCTCCAGGCCGCACCTTCCTTCACCCTCTGCTCTCCTAAGGGTAATGGTGGAGTCAAGGGCCCTGAAGTCAGTCTGTGTCCAAAGCCCACCTCCCTCGGCAAGCTACTCAACTTCTCAGTTTCCTCATTCATATAATGGGAAGAATAACAATACATTTATTCCTCAGAGGATTTCTATGCATGTTCAATGAGCTTATGCTCAGGAAGCACTTAACATAGGACCAGGCATAAAGTAACTGTTAGCTGTTACCATTATGTTATTAATTATTGATTTATTCATCTTATTCTCTTCCCCAACCTGTAAGTCCCTGCATCAGAGCAACTGGTCATGTTCATTTTGTGCCTGCTTCCTGGCACATAATAAATGCAACAAACATTTGTGAATCAACAAGCTGTTGCAAGCCATTTTTCTATGCTCTAGAAAAGTTATCCGCGGAGCTAATGAGAGCCTTGTTATTGCATTAATCCCAGAAGAAGAACAACATGCCTAGTGGTCTTGCAAGTTTCCATTTATTAAGCAGTATTTGGTGCCCTTGCTCATGCCATCCCACATTCTGAATATTCTTCCCAGATTTTTTTACCATATCTGATTGCATTATTAGTTGAATGAGGTCCCCTCTTCACGGCCCCTGTGGCTGCCCCAGTCAGCATCCCCTCCATCATCCCATGTCCAGCTATGCTCAGTCTGTATCCTTCAGCACTCCAACTAGCAGTTGCACAAATGAGATCTCAGAGCAGAAAGGAAACAAAGATGGACACCAGCTTGTGTCAAACATAGTTCACGGCAGTGAAGAGATCGGATGATGAGCTCTAGAGTGAGGCTCCGTGGGTTTAATCCCACCTCCACCCTAAGATTCATTTCCTCATCTGTAAAGTGGGGTGGTATTAGTGCCAGCCTTTGACGGTACTTATGAACTTGGAGCATGCTTAGCATATGATAAACACCCAGTGAAATTTAGCTGTTATAATTTTCCAGGTTAATGAAGAGGTCAGTGTTGTTTTTAAGGCTGCAGTGTTAATGAATAGGGGGGGTCATATTTGAACCCAAATATCTAGTGCCAGGAAGTCCTGATCCAGTGTCCTTAGCACTAAACCACAGCAGTGGCCTCAGAAACATCTGCACTGCTGTCATTTCTTTCACTTGTCCTACCCTTTGCCTCTGGATAAGGGGGACTTCGCTATAGCAAGACTTTGTGGTCCCAGGGGCCTGCAATAATAGGAAACAGAACCTCCGAAAGTTTAAAGAAAACGAAGTGGCTCTATCTTATCCTTTGTGAATAATCATAGGGATGAGGATTAATTGTACCTCAACATTTACAGGAAGGGTCATGGTCTGGGGATTCACTGGAATGGATAAAACTCTCGTTCTCTAACTGGTGACCCCAAGAAACACGTCCTCACCTCCCTAAATGTCGGAGATGCTTCAGAGACAAGTCATAAAGCCAAGGCCCACTTCCCTGCTTCTGGAATCTCCGATGCTGGTGACCAGTGGACTTTCACCTGAAATGTGGACTTCTCACAAGTCAGGTGAAGGTGAAGACAAACTATATCTAAAAACACTTCTTCCAAGCTATCTATGCCTGCAAGAGCCTCACTTAATTTTTATTCTAGATGCTTTTAACTCCTTTAGAGTCAATCATGACTGGGTCAAAGGAACAATCTTTATCATAAACATTAAAAAGGATAAATTTGGCCTCTGAGACAAAATTCATTGATTCAATATTAGTTGAATTAATATATCCGTTCACAAGGGGATAAGAGCTAAAATAGATTGAGTCCAGTAATTTCCATATCTGTCTATGAGGTAAATGCTATTGTATCCTCATTTCAATGGAGGAAACTGAGGCACAAAGGGATTAAGTAACTTGCTCCAGTTCACACAATGATGAAGAGGAAGAGCTGGTATGTGAACTCTTGGAATACAGAGCCCATGTTTTTAAGTACAGGGCGGTGTTGACAGGTAGGCAATGCTGAAAGAAGTCCGGCTTCTATTTAGACTGAGCTGGAATTGATTCCACTCCAATGGCTTTGTTGGTGGGCTTTCTTCCCCAGTACTGAGGACAACCAGGGGTTTCCCTGGAGCTGAGGAATCCTTGGGAGGAACTTCCATTGATACAGCCAACTTCTTGAAGAGTCGATCAGATTCAGTCCTGGAGCTGCCCTTGATGTTAACTATCCAGCTGAAATTAAGCCCCAGGCTGCCATGTCCATGAAGGCAGGGATGGTGTGATCCCTGAATCCTGAGCACTGAGCCTAGTGCCCAGCACACTGATGTTACTTGAAATACATTTGTAGAGGAAATAAAGGAAGAAAGAGAAAGGAGAAAGGAAGGGGCCAAAAAGGCAGCAGGTAAGTTATGGAGACAGCATAGAACTTAAGGGCCTAGATTCTGGAAACCCAAAGTTAGTTTTCATCATGGTTTCCAGGTGAGAGAGTTGGAACAAGTATTTTAATTTCCTTGGGCCTTGTTTTTTCATCTGTAAAATTCAGTATAATACCCAGCTCATAGTTTTTATATGAGGATTATGTAATCAGTTTAGCATACTATCTGGCACAAAGTAAACTCGTATGTCAGCTGCTATTATTACTATTGTTATCATCATTATCTGATTAGAAAGTATTATTCAATAGTTCTCTGGCATTTGTAGCCAGAATAAAAAGAGCACCAAATAGAACAAGCAACTGGAAGCTGGTTGTTGAAACTTTGGAGCAAGGGGCAGATAAAGTCAATCTCTGCTCTCTCTGTGCATCTTCCCCGACAGCCAGCTGCTCATTGTTCTCATGTATTAGTGAGAACAAGCTGCTTTCCAAACATCACTTCCTTCAAACACATAAGACATAATTAGACTTTTAAGGAAAATTTAGCTCCATCGTTTCAGTCTTGGACATGCACCAAGAACTCTAAGCACAAGGACGTGCTGAGTTTATATGACCCCGAGGACCCATAACTTCCCCAGCCACACACCCGAAAGGCCACAGTTGCTTTTCAGAATATTATTGCCCTAATTAAGATGAAAAATCAGTTCAGCGGGAGAAGATGAGATGCATAGCAAGAAGCGGCCTAGTCTGTTCTCCCGGGCACCCACCAGGGTATGGTTATGACCCTGGGTATCCTAGCCCCCAGGCTGGCCACTGCTCACTCTGATTGTGTCCATCCTACAGCTTCACCATGAAACACTCAACAGTATCCCTTGTGATATTGTCAGCCTACCTCCTAGATCAAGCATGTCAAACTCAAAGGCTTTCATGGGCCAAATAAACAAGGTTTAAGTTTATGTGGGCTGCAAAAAAACAAAAGCTTCAATTTTCATAGAAACGTAGGTTTATTTCAATAGAGACATGCTGAATACAAAGGGCTGAAATAAGTGAGTAATCGTTGACATAATAGAACATTTTAATAAAAATTAATATTTTTTCTTTAACATTAACTTACCAGACACTGAATAACTGCACAAATTAATAAGTGTCACGCAAATAAACCCATTTTTCTTGTTCTCTGAAAGAAAAATATTTCCTGTTGCGCACACCAAACAAGTCAGTACAAGACTAATGATGTGGCAATCGGCTGCTAAAATATTCACTGCTAGTATTAGTGGAGAGAAATGGTGCGCCTGCACATAAGGCACATAAGGGAAATGAATGCAACACAGTTATAGTAATTAGTCATTAGCAAACATTGTAGTTCATTATTAATAATTATGTATAACAGGATATTGTAAAAATTAAGTTACGAAATTTGTATTAAAACATTGCTTACATGCCATTTTATTGGCTGGGCCGCAAAAATATTTGTTGTGGGCTGCATGCTACCCGGGGCCTGTGAGTTTGACATGCTTGTCCTAGATGAAAACTTCCTTATCTATTACTTTCTCATTAACACACCCCACCCCCATAACCCTTTGCACCACTGTGATCCCTGTTTAGATTTTTAGAGAGTCAGAGAAATAGTTAATAACAGTTGTTAAGCATTCAGTCTTTGGAAATTTCCTGGATTTGAATCCTGATTTCTATGACATTACTTAGTTGTGCTTTAATTTCCTCATGTTTAATATAGTTATTATACTTAGTTCAGTGGTTCTCAACCTTCTGGTCCTTTAAATACAGTTCCTCATGTTGTGACCCAACCATAAAATTATTTTCGTTGCTACTTCATAACTATAATGTTGCTACTGTTATGAATCGTCATGTAAATATCTGATATGCAGGATGGTCTTAGGCGACCCCTGTGAAAGGGTCGTTCAACCGCCAAAGGGGTCACGACCCACAGGTTGAGAACCGCTGACTTAGTTCATAGTACTGGGAGTCTGGAATGAATCAATATGTGTAAAACATCTAAACAAGGCTTGCACATAATAAGTCTCAATAAATGCTGTCTAATATAATTGTAGTGGGTGCTGCCATGTGCCATCCGGAACACCCTTCAGGACTCAGGCACTCATTTCCCCTAGCTGCCAGTACAGTTAGCTACTGATGACTCACCACTGTATTCCTCTCCACGGGAAGAGAGCTGCCTCACTCAAGGGGCAGCCGCATCTAATCCTTGCTGGATGGAGGACTGCAAAAGCCCAGTTCCCTTCCTCAATGGAGACAACTTTGGAGCTCTTTGTGGAACTGGCTAAAGCATCTCTTGCAACCATCACAGCTCAGTGTCTCTCTCCGTCCAATCTTCCTTCCCTTACTCCTTTGCAGATGCTATTCCCGAGAGTACTCCCTGGTGCAATCTCCATTCAGAGCCCTTTTCCAGGGGTCCTGGCCTACAACAATTATTGTGATGGCCATGTTGATTATCCAGAATCATATCTATAGTCCAAGTAAGGCTGCTTGCCTACCTGGTCCATGGGTTGAATTCCCCAAAGATGGCCCTTATTTAGACCTTGCTCCTCAGCCTTATGCTCACTTAGTTCAGAAAGTTTTTCATCTTTCTGAGAATTCTCCCTGCTATCTGCTGAGTGACCAGAAGAGGCTAATAAATGCCAACGGGTTGAATAAGTGGGCCGACAAAGGAGCTGGAGAATACTTGTTTCTAGCTAAACCATTTGCGTTTCTCTTGGTATTAATAAACCCAGAATGTGTGCTAGCCAAAATAGCTTCACAACATGGCCCTAGGTGTTAGCCCCCTATGGTGGGATTTGATGGAGTAAGAAGCAAAGTTATTTTTGGCTCAGCTTAAAGAGGAGAAGCTCAAATAAACAATTAAAGGTGTATTTCTCTTTATTTGGGCAAATTACTTAATCTCTCAGCTCACCAGTTTCCTCATCTTTATAATGAGGATTAAAATGTTAATATGAGTGTTCAGTGAGTTAATTCATATAGAGCAGTGGTTTCCAAAGTGTGGCGCCTGGGCCATCAGCATCACCTAGAACTTATTAGAAATGCATGTTCTTTGTCCTCATCCTAGACCATGGGTGGGCAACCCCTGGCACGCGTGCCAAACATGGCACACCAGTAACTTTTGCTGGCACGCGAAACCCTCTCTTATAATCTTCCATTTACAATTTTTTTCTTAATGTCGACTTTTTAAATTTTCAGATAAAGTCAGTGTAGGTGCATCTTAGATAAATAAATAATTTTACATAACAAGTTATCTTAAAGACTATAGACATGGATTGATGAGAGAGGGGAAGAGCAATTTCTATGCCTCTGCCTTAACTCTCCCTGCCTTCCTAGATCTGACCAGTGTTTTGGTTTCATCCACATACGCTTGTGAATCTTTGTTCTCAGTGATGAATTTTGTTAAGTCTCGTAATAGGAGTAGCCTGACAGATGAAAGTAGTAGCTCGTGCATATCTCTGAAGGTCACGAAATATAAACCTGATGTAAAATCTGTCATCAGTGATGCAGCAGCAAAAGTCCCACTGATAATATCAAACGGAGTCATAAAGTTTTCTGTCGGACTATCAGTGTACATGTATACATTAAAAAATAAATGTATTTTTCATCATTATATACTGTGTTTTTGTCGCTCGAATGAATTTTATTATTTCTTCAAGGTTCTTCACATACATACACCTTAAGAGATATCAAGTAGGCATAACATGTTCTCAAAAAATTAGGGTTGGCACACAGAAGAATTTTGAGTCAGAGATTTTGCTGGTTTTGGCACGCACTCACAAAAAGTTTGCCCACCCCTGTCCTAGACCTACTTTGGAATCTGAAACTCTGAGGTGGAGCTAACAATCTGTTTTAACAATCCAACTAGGAGACCCCAATGCATGTTCAAGTTTGAGAGCCAAAAATACAGAGATCTTGGAACAGAACCTGACACTCAGAAGTTCACCAGGAATTAGGTGCCACTGTCATTGTGTGATGGTACTTTGTAATGCACATTAAATGCAGACTTAAGGAATATCTTTATATCCATTTTCATCTTCTGTATTTGTATATGCTCGTTTATGCTTATTATGGCATAGAAGTTTAGAGTCTTGGAAGTCAGACCAACCTGTATCTGCATTCCAGATTCAACAATTTACTTGATCTTAACCAAGTTGCTTTAAAAAAAATATTTTTCAATTACAGTTCACATTCAATATTATCTTGTATTAGTTTCAGGTGTACAGCATAGTGTTTAGACAGTCATATACTTTACAAAGCGACCTCCCGATCTTTCAAGTTGCTTCAACTCTCTACATCTTAATTTCCTTGTGTGTAAAATTGGCATAATAGCACCGCCCTCCTATGGTGGTTGTGCAGTTAAAAAGATAATGGAGACAATCCTTAATGCAATGCCAACTCTGACTGAGCATGCAGTAAATGGTGCCTGTATGTCCAAATCATACCCTACCTCAGAGGTAATAGGTAATGGGATAATGATCTTGTACACATTTTAATGTTTGCAAATAAAAGCAGATGTGCAAACCAGGTTAATGTGTGGGGAGGAGTGTGAGCAGGGAAATCTTTGTGAAATGGCACCTGTCTGTGTCACACTGGAATGAATGGTTATTTCAAAATCTCTCAACACCAAACCTGTGGACTCATCCACGTATGAGCTTTTCTGATGTCCAGCTTCTCTGGCTGCTCCCCCAGCTGGTAAAAAGGCTGACTTTTTGCTGGAGCATGAGTTAGTAGTTAGAAAATGCCAGTAACACACTTTAGTTAAAATGCCAAGAAAGCCCCTAAGGAGTATTTGGACACTAAGGTTGCTATTTATCCTCCTTGGTTTAATTTTTTATTTTGTGTCCATAAAATCTGTCTGGCATTCATGACCACGCTCTTCAGCCGGGAGCAGGCATTCAGGTTTGCATGCCAGGTTGTTGACTCAGTTGGTAGTAGAGTGCAATGGTTAGGGCTCTGGATGTGGCAGACGTGGGCTCAAACCCTGACCCTCATTCTCATTTGCAAAATGAGAAAACTAATTTAACATCTATCAAGTAGTCAGCACAGGGTCTGGCACATAGTACCTACTTAGCTATTTTTAATTCTCTTGGAAATGATATTATTAGACTATCCAGCATGGATTTAAGGAGACAAAATTCAGATTATACAAACATGCTTGTTTTTACACTATTTTTTCTCCTGTTCATCTTCAGATTCATTTGGGGTCACAAAAACTCATCGCAAACCTGAAGCAAGCTACAGAGATTTAAAAGTTAATCATTAGCCCAGCCAGTTTGGCTCAGCGGTTGAGCATCAACCTATGAACCAGGAGGTCACAGTTCGATTCCCAGTAAGGGCATATGCCCGGGTTGTGGGCTCAGTCCCTGGTATGGGGAATGTTAGAGGCAGCCAATCAATGATTATCTCTCACCATTGATGTTTCTATTTCTCCCTCTCTAAAATCAATAAAAAATTTTTTTTAAAAAATTTAACCATTAAATCAAAGGCCCTCCTCTACATCCATAATGTGTTTCTCATGCGTATTGCTAAATGCTCTTATACAACTCTGATGTTGGGCAGGCATGCACATTTGTACTTCCTCCTTGCCAACCCATTGCACCTGGCAAAATGTCAGAGCCGCTGACCCAGCTTGGAGCAGTGGAGGGATGAAGTGCTGCGTCTTGTCCTCTCTCATAGATGTCTAGGCCACACTGAGGCTGAGTCAGCTGTACAGGAGAGGAAAGTCCCGTTACACTGCCTGCCGGCCTGTCTCCAGGACTCCCTGCCTTCAAGACCTGGGGCTCCATTGTTTTCACAGGATAAAGGGAGGCAGAAGGAGTTCCTGGGTGATTGGAACTCCTGGAGGCTGGTTCCTTGGAGGGCCATTGTCCTGAGCTCAGCATGGGGTTGGGATGTGGTGTCAAAATAAGAGTTTCAACTAAGGCAAGGACAAGCCTGGACCCCACTTTTTCTGAAAGCCATGGTGGTGCCCAAAACTGTATCCATCAGGGGGAGCTACCAAGGACTTTCAAAACCAGGCTGGTCACTCTTTTCTAAGGGAAAACGTTGAAAACTCTTTCTGGGGCCAAATGAACTGGAGGTCCAGCTGAAATAGAGCCATGAATCTGGGTGTCCACTCCGTGCTGACTCTGCGCCAGGCCCCGGCAGACAAGGCTGGAGGAGAGTCCTTGCATCCGGACCCCATGGTCTCTGGAGGAGAGTGTGGAAATCTGCTCTAATTGAAGCAATAGAATACTCTGGAAAAGAATAATTAATTCTTCATGGGGGAGGGATGATATGTCAGCAGAATTGTTAAAGATAAATAGGAGTTTTCTAAGTTGCCAGTAAAAATGGCACAAAAGCTGGAGGAAAGCATGGAGCTCAGGTGTTAGGTAGGTGGTGACAAGGGACAAAGGCAGGCAGGGATAAACCACCAGAGCCCTGACCCACCTCTAATGTTGGCTTCACAAGACTCTTCCCTCCCTGTCTCCTAGCTCCCAGTTATTACTTTCATTTATAATTCTGGACGGATGTATTGATTGATGGATCAGTGCCAAGATACTATGCAGGAGCAATTTAAAAAAAAATTAAAATCGTCAAATTTCAATTTTCCAAATTCTATACCTAATGTGTATATGCATTTTTTGCTAATTTTTTACAAGCATTCTGTCAGTGTCTTGCACTTATTATATTACTTATGCTCACAAGAACCCTATAAGGTATCAAACTATTTTGAGATTTAGGAAATTGAGGTTTGCTGAAGTCAGATAACCAAGGCCACATGATTGGCAAAGAAGATGGAGGTGGAATTCACACTGGGATGAGTCTCTCTCAAAGCCTGTGTTGTAAACTACTAAGGTAGGTCAGGAAACGAGGAAGAAGACAGCAGGTCCAGGTCTACCCATCTGCTCATTTTTTCTGCCTACTTGCCTATTTTTGGAGCATCAGAATGACCTTGCTACAAGCTGTCTTTCTCCATGGCATATAGGGTCATGTTGGCCTCTGAGGAGCCAGGTGGGCAGTGGGAGGACGGGAGTGAAGCTTGTGGAGCAGGGCAAGGTGGTGGCTATGCACTCAGCTTTGAAGGTGGGCACTTACTCCCCTCTCTCCAGAGCCCCAGCAGAGGGCCAATCCCTGTAGGCTTGCCAGATTCAGCAGGTATGGATTTTATCTGGCAATTCTTACTTCCCAGGGCCCCCCAGAGTTCTTTCACAAAAATTTCTAAACCTTCCAGGGCATTAATTACCCTAGTGAGTCTGAAAACCTGGATTTGAGGCGATTAGGAGATGCATCCAGTCAGAAATGCATTAAGGAGGGCAAATATTTTAAGCTTCAAGAAAAGCGACTAAAAGGAGTCCTATTGTCTAGAGCCCATCCCCATGATGGGAATATGGCTGTGTGTTCAATGCCAAGACCTGGACTCCCCTTCCCAGGGCTAAGCAGAGGCCAGTCTTACTCCCAGCTGCTCAGGGTTCTTCCCCAGCACACAACTCTGCAGCATGGAGAGGTGCTAGGACCTTGAAGACTGGGGTAATGAAGAGGGGGACAATGGAGACCAGCCTTCCTCAGCCAGAAAGTCCATGAGGCAAGTGGTCGACTCTATTAGTCACCAGACAGGCCTTTATTGAGCAATTACTATGTGCAGGCATCATGCTAGGTGTCTAGAATGCAGTGACAAGTAAGGGAGATAGGCACATAGCCAAGTAAATATCAAGCAAATATATATAATGCACTGTGTATATGTGAATAGTTTATAAATATGAACGTGCATATTTTATAAAGAATCAAGGATATATATATATATTTTTTTCCGAGATGCTATCACAGAGAATAAACAGGGAGAAAGACACACTGCATATTGAATCATCAAAGATGACCTCACTGAGTGGGTGACATTTAAGCAGAGACAAGGAGGTAATTATTTGAAAAGCAAGAAAGACGCACATTGCAGGCTTCAGGAACAGCAAACACCCCAGGAAGGAAGTACTGATGGTATTAAGCCATTGAAAGAGAATTATTATTCTTGTCTAATCACAGAGTTGGCTGCTGAGATCTAGCCTGTTACCTACTAGGCTTTGTGGCAGACACCTGGACACCCACCAAGCCCCCATCCCTGAGGTCAGTGCAGACAGTCCCAGTTCAGCCAGCAGATTCCTGCAGCTCTCGGCCTGAGGTTGTTTTCTGCAACTTGGCCCTTGCTGAGGACAGGCCGAAGTTTCTGGGAGTCAAGGCCTTCAAGAACATCCCTCAACAAATGAGCGATGGGAGCTGGGGGATGAATACCTGAGCCTCCTCCCCCAGGTGGGAGAATTACGAGGTGTGTTCTACATGGCCTCTCAGACTGGCCCCACTAGACATGAGCTCCAGCTGTCCTCTGGGTAAGCCATTTTATAGGCTTTCTGCCTACCCCATTTCTTCATCTCACTTCCTGGGGACCATTCTCAAATAAACGATGTACACACAAATTTTCATCTTAGGGTCTGCTTTTGGGGAAACCCAAACCCTCTGAACAAGTCATTTATGATCAGCCAAAGATTAACTCAAGCATCTCTCCCCATCATCTCCTCCCCACCAACGTTTTTATCTCCAGCCATGCCTGTCTATTCATCTTCCTCTTGCAACCACACAATTTTCAACCTGACAGCCCTTGCTGGCTCTCCTTATTTCTCTACCTGGAAAATTCCTATCATTTAAATATCACCTGCTCTTGGAAGCCTTCCCTGCTCTCCCATTTCTACATCCTCAACATTGTCTTACTGATATTGCCTTCCCAGACTCCATGCACCCATCCACCCATCCTATAGATATGTATTAACTACCTCCTTATGCCAGACAGGCACCAGCATGCTGTACCTGTCCTGCACAGGTCTTCCTGTCTGGATGGATCTTTTTGAGGTCAGAGTAGGTCTTAGACATGTCTGTGCTTCTAGTACACAGTGCAGGGTCCAGGATGGAGTGGGTGCTTGGCAACTGTTTGATCAAATTAAATAGATGAGCTTTACCTGTTCCAGGCAGACAGCATCTATGTAATGATAATGATGTTCTTAATTACACAGAGGTGGATACATTTATTAAGTATGTGGAATTAATAAGCGAGTATGTTATCATCAAAATGTGAACGACATGTAGCCAATTTCATTACTTAAAATAGCTTGTAAGCCATTAAGCCAGTGACCATGCTTGATTTCCCAATACAAAAATTATTCTTCAAAGCAGAAACGGCTCTCAGCAGACTCTACTTCATCACTCTGTGAACCAGAGTCTGGAATTCCTGCTTTACCTCCCAAATCTTCTTGTTAGAACTGTGCTTAGCTGTTTGACTTTGTTGTTTCATACTAGTGAGGTTGCCATATAAAATACAAGATGCAACCCTATCTACCAGAAATATATTTTTAAATATATTTTTATTGATTTCAGAGAGAAAAGGAGAGAGAGAGAGAGAGAGAGAGAGAGAGACAGACATCCATGATGAGAGAGAATCATTAGTTGCCTCCTCCACAGCCCACACTGCGGATTGAGCAACCCAGGCATACATCCTGACTGGGAATCGAACCGTGACCTCCTGGTTCATAGGTTGATGCTCAACCACTGACCCACATCGCTGGACACTGGCAATATCTTTTAAAGAAAGAATCAAACAGGCAGTCAGTCTGTAATCAAACATTGAGCATCTACACTTTGTCTCACCATGTGGTAGACACAAAATATACTGCAGGTAAAACTGATTTAGGCTCTGCCTTCTGAAACTTACAAAGATCTATGTACCAAGATTTTTACTGAAATATGGCTTATAGAGATATGGCATTCTAATTTCCAATGAAACAGGATTGGTAAAAATGGAATTATGGTAAATCCACACAATAGAATATGTCCCAGCCATTCAAAATTATGACGTTAAAGAATTTTCATGACTCACAAAAATGCTCACAATATAAGTTTTTAAAAAAATTAATCAGGTTACACATGGCATATTCAGTGTGATCCCACTTCTGTGGACAACCAAATATTGATATATTTTTCCAAGTTGAAAAACTACTGGAACACAATAAGCCAAATTATGTAGAGTACTTACTTCTGAAATATGACATATGACATTTTTATAGTTTTCTATATATTTTTTAAAATATATTTTATTGATTTTTTACAGAGAGGAAGGGAGAGAGATAGAGAGTTAGAAACATCGATGAAAGAGAAACATCAATCAGCTGCCTCCTGCACATCCCCAACCAAATATTGATATATTTTTCCAAGTTGAAAACTACTGGAACACAATGGGACCTTTCAGTCCACAGGCCGATGCTCTATCCACTGAGCCAAACCGGCTTCGGCTAGTTTTCTATATTTTCAAAATTTTCTTTACAATTGGCATGAACATATGTTGTCTTCATAATACTTTTTAAAAAAGACTTAGTAAGTGATCAGAACAGATCCTTCCATTGCAGAATGTGGCACTTCATTCTCTCGTCTATCAGGAGAGCTTACTAAAATGCTCAGAGTCTGTGCTGTGCTTTGGGAAGTAATGGCTTTAGTCTTGCCAAGAGTTTTTGTGAATGAGGAAGCAGAGAGGAAACAATGGAACTGTGAGTGGTTTACCTTTAACTCTTGTGTTGGTTGTGACCTATAAATATTTAATGGCCAAAAGCAGTGGGTATATGGGGAGAGGAAAGGAGACAGAAGCCAAACCATCTACCTCTCCCTCTGTCCCCCATGCTTCTTACCTCTAAGCATGTGGTCCTGGAATTGTGTTGCCCCAATACTGTGTCAGCAATGCACCTCAGGGCCTTGGCAATAATTGACCCATGTATATACCTCACTTTTGCTACAATGGAGGACACGTATATGCCTGTCCACCAGAGTGTGGCCATATGAGAGCTTTAAAATGCAGTGTAGCATGTGATACAACTTGCTGT
This sequence comes from Myotis lucifugus, assembly GCF_000147115.1. NCBI lineage: Eukaryota > Metazoa > Chordata > Mammalia > Chiroptera > Vespertilionidae > Myotis > Myotis lucifugus. The sequence goes on along the minus strand of NW_005871083.1, from coordinate 7,056,114 downwards.
GAGTAAAAGAAGCAGCTTAGTTCGAAGCTGTTGCCTCAGGAAGATTGCCTATTTACTGGGCCTGCGGGAAACTTGTCTCATGCGTACATGTAGAGAGCCTGATCAGACCACTAAGCAGTTCTAAAGCCAAGTGACAAAACCAAGGGAACAGTAGGATGACTGGCGCTGCCTTTACAGATTGTAAAGATAATTGCTATGCTATGGTTGTGAATAGCAACCTCGTCTTCCCTATTTTTTAGCATTATTTTGACATTTTGATTCATATAGGTGTGCTAACCAAAATTCTGTTATATAAAAGTAGGCTGAGAACACTGAAATATCTAGAACTGCTAATGTTCAGGTGGAGGGAGAGGGTCCCACTGTGCCACATTTAAGAGGATTTTTACCCTACAGGCCGTTGTCCGTAGTTTCATTCATCAAAGAGAAGAGATTGAATGGACTGACCATTGGTCAGGCTGGAGAAAAGAAGAGTCAGGATGTGGGAGGAATACTAAGGGGTATGAGACACACATGTCTATTTTTGTGTGTGCCATGTCTCCTATGGACAAAACCTACAGAGAGGCTACTCATAGCACATTATAAATAGAACCTCTGAAACCATTAGCATTGGCCCCAAATAGAATGGGCTACCTTGGGAGCCAATTAGTTCACCATGTTCACGTCATTAGTTTTTCTCCTGGAAGTATACAGGAGGGAGCTGAGTCAGGCTTCCTCCATCAGGAAGGAGATGGAGTGGGTGACCCAAGAGCACGTGGAGGTCTTTGGAGTCTGCAAATCTATGTTCTCAGTGCTCCTGTGTTTCTCCCTTCCTGTCTCACATGTGTGATTGACTGGCTGGAGATCTTGTTGGGGAGACAGAGAGGAATTGAAGTCCTTAACCATAGTATTAGCTGGTGCCAGGCAGGATGTCCAATCATTTCTGAGGTCTCATCCTTCACTCCTTCCGCCCACCTTGAGGAGGGCACCATTGCCACACACGTGTGCGAATACTAATGTTCTGAAGGCTCACTCACGTGTCCTACTCAATTCCAGATGGCTAGTAAGTGTAGTTAGTTGTACTCCACAGGCCCTTCGTGTCCAGAGCCCACCATTTAGTATTCCTGTAACCTAGCACAGTGCATGTGCACAGAACACAATGATTTCTGTGTGGGGCACGTACAGTTTTACTGAATGGGACAATAAACACATTTTTTATTTGCAGGACAGTGAAAAGGATACCATGAAAGGAATAGGGTGTGGCCTGAGATGTGTCAAAGAAGGAAAAAAAATGTGAAGAGATTTTCATTCACTCATTCCCACATTTTATGAACACCTGCCTGGGGATGGGGGGGGGGGGACTCCAGATACAGAGATACTAACCACAGAGCATTGGACCTGGTGACATCACTGTTTCAGGAAGGGAGACGGCTTGATAAACAATATTAAGAGTGCAATAATTTTGCACATATTGCATTTACAAAGGAAGTCAGTTAACTGAATGTTAACATTCCTTGGGAAATGAACTTCTCTTCAAAGAAAGCGGATATGGGGAAAAGGTCAGTGGCTAGCTCTGAACATCCCCGTGGGAACGCCCATCTAGAGACCTGCTCTGCACCCTCCTTTCCTAGAGGACTGAATTTTAAAGGCACTCTCATCCGGAAGCTTTCGATGCCGCCCTCCAGCTGGGAAGGGTTCTGCACCGCTCAGTTCAGAGCCTCAGCCCTGGGGTTTGAAGCTGCAGAAAGAGCCCCAATGTCTGATCTCTGAGGGCTGGCAGGGGCCAGCAGTGATTTGAGAGCTTGAGTTTCCTGCCCAGGGCGGGTGCTTCCAGTGAAGTTGTTGGTCACATCAGACAGGTGCTGAAACCAAGGCCAGGCTCCTGTCCAGAGGCCTGGTAAGGAGGCGCCTTCAATGGACAGGGACACTCAGAAAAAGGCAGGAAAGGCAGACCGCTGAGTGGTGAACACCATGCTTCCAAGTAAGGGCAGTTGCATCCGCTGGGCACTGTTGCAGGTTGGTCTCACAAATCCCAGCGTTTAGGGCTCAGGAGATATAGTAGATGGGCAAAGACGGCAGTAGAAAGTGAGCTTATACTTCCTAAGCCCCCACTTTTTGGACAGTCCTGTGCAGACCCTTCTCCAGGTGTGTCTATTTGACAATCCTATTAGGTAGGCAATATTATCCCACCTTTCAAGATAAGGCTCTCAGTTCAGAACAATTGGACCATGTCATTCAAGTGATGAGTGGTGGATCCAGGAGTCAAAATTCAAGTCCCACAAAGCCTACATTTTTGCTTTACTCTCCTGGCCACCGTATTAGTTCCTTTCCTTAATATTAGGATGGCCACACCCTAAAAGGTGGGATGACCCTATTTGTCCAGGGCTCTTCCAGTTTATGCCTGTTGAACGAGCAAAATTAACAATAGCATCCCCCTTCACTCTCAAAGAGTACCCTGATGTAGACAATTAATTGTGTGATCACCTTACCTAATATGTTTTTGGTTGAAATAGATGCATTTATACATACTGTGGGGACAAATCGTAATTTGGCTGGAAAAGGGAATCCGGCATCCCACTATGCAAACATAGTCATCCAGGAAATTTATGCGGATGCACTGCGTGGAAGGCAGCCAGCCTGGAAATGGCAGTGCCCCATAATGGTTGAGAGCCCTGGTGAGGGGACTGTGCCATCTGGTGGGCTGGACTAGTTTCCTGGCTAGGATTCCAGCCACGTGGATGCTGGAGTCCAGCTCTCGGGCAATGTGGGAGTCTGTGGGCGATGGCTGCTCTGTGGCCACCCATGGTGTCCGTTACTTGGAAAGTGGTACTGATGACAGACACAGACTTGGCATGATCCCCATGAGGGCTTGTTAGAAGAGTTACCATGTGCATTTGGGCAAATTACACACTGCAAAAAAACACTTCACCCTGGGGCAAGCAGGGGGTGCTGTTTTATATTCTTTTATGAGATGGTCAGTCAGATGTGGTCACAAGGAGGCAGAGGAGAGGGTCAGGAAAAGCATCTTTATTCTGTTCATGGGTCCTAAAGAGAGAAGGCACAACACACCACTCAGAGCCACCTGGGAACACACCAGGTGGGCAGGAGGCTGAAGACGGGAACAGAGGAAGCGCTTAGGCCATGGCTATTATTGGGGTTTCTACAGAAAAGGCAAGGCAGGTGGACAGGTTAGGACTGGCTTGTTTGAACAATTGCAGTGGGGTTTGGGCTACAGGGATGGTCTCTATTGCCTGGTCTGTGGTCCTGGGATAGTTAAGGTAGAGAAACATTCCTTCTTGGGTGTGTGGGCCAGATAGAGAAGTCCGGGGCTCTGGACTGGTTCGTTTGCACATCAGTGACATGCTCCCAGTTGGGCACTTTGTTATTTCTGAAAATCGGCTAGCCCAGGGAAGGGCAGTCTCTCCCCAGCCAGAAAGGTTCTTAAGATGTCAAAACATCATTAATATATGAATTCTTTTAAACAAACAACATAGATACTCCTATTTCAGTTGCCAGGGCTCATAGCTGTGACTGCCAGGAAGTAGGGGAGTGGGGATTCCTAGCCATAAATTGAACCCTTCCACACCAGCTCCCTGCCCTGCAGTGGACTGTCACAAATCCCCGGGGGCCTGAGAAGAGTGCTTAACCTGGAACCAGTAGGGTGACGATCGTAACATCCTGTGCATTCTTTAGCAGGGGTGGGAACCTTCTTTCTGCCAAGGGCCATTTGGATATTTATAACATAATTCGTGGGCCATACAGAATTATCCACTTAAAAATTAGCCTGCTCTATTTGGTCAAACATTTAATTAACTCACCTTGGCAGGGCCAGACCAAATGATTTCATGAGCCTTATATGGTCTGCGGGCCAGACGTTCCCCAACCTTGCTTTAGTGTAAGAAGAGCAAAAGGGGCCCAGGATTTCCTGAGTATTTGCTCTGTGCCTGGCACAGTACTAAGTACTTTATTCTGTATTAAACAGCACTTTGCATTATTAGCCCATTCTCCATTTTATAGGTGAGACCATTGAGGCTCAGAGAGGTGAAGTGTCTTTCCAAAGTCACACAGCCCATCCATTTATCAAGGTTTCAAATTCAGGTTTGCTTGACTCAAAATATGCTCAACATCACTAATCACCAAGGAAATGCAAATAAAAACCACAGTGAGATATCACCTCACAGCTGTTTGGATGGCTTTTATGAGAAAACAAAACCAAACCAAAATATGGGTGTTGGAGAGGATGTGGAGAAATGGAAACCCTTGTATACTGTTGATGGGAATATAAATTGGAACAACCATTATGGAAAACAGTATGGAGGTTTGTCAAAAAATTACTACAACTACCCCATGATCCTGAAATCCCCCTTCTGGGTATCCATCCAAAAGAAGTGAAGTCAGGATCTTGAGGAGATATCTGCACTCCTGTGTTCATTGAAGCATTATTGCAGACACGGAAACAACCTAAGTGTCCACGAGCTGATGATGAATGGATGAACAGAATGTGGTATAGACATGCAATGGAATATCATTCACCCTTTTAAAAGAAGGAAATCCTGCTACAACATGGATGACCCTGAAGGACATTATGCTAAGTGAAATAAGCCAGACACAGATAAACAAGTCTTACACAATCCCACTTATATCAGGAATCTGAAATAGTCAAACTCATAGAAGCTGAGAGTAGAATGGTGGTAACCAGGGGCTGAGGGGAGGGGATATAGTTTCAGTTTTGCAGGATGAGTAAGTCCTAGAGATCCACTGTGCAGCATCCCTCAGTTATTACTCTCATCTTACCCTTCTCCCCGCTTCATGTGAGGTTGAAAAGAAAAGCAGGAAAATGTTGACTTTTGGAAAACACACAGATTTGCCCCATCATTGATGGAAAGTTGTAACTGCTATTAACAAGATATGGGGCAGACCTTGTCCATGTCCAACCAAGGGGTAAGGCAGGAAGCTGGCTGAGCAGCTGGACAGGCCTTCCTTCGAAGGGCACACATCCCTGGTCTCAGCCTGCAATTGCTCTCTGGCCCTTGGGCCTCTCTGGCCACCTTACTTCTTGCTCATGAAGCTTTTGTCTCTTCTGCTATTTCCCCTTTCAACATACAGTAACTGGGACCCAGTGCTGTAGACATAGAGAAGAATAAGATGATCCTCCCCTTAAGGAGTCTATTGGGGGGTAACAGAAGAAAGAGATCTTTAAGAGGAAGGGAGGGAGGGAGGGAAGGGAGGGAGGGAGAGAGAGGAAGGAGGAGGAGGAGAGGAGGGGAATGACAGAGGAGAAGGGAAAGGAGAAGAAGGGGGAAAGGAGAGAAGAAACACAGCTTAGAGTGAGATGGCTGAGCAGTGATGTGCTAGTTTGGGGCAAAGCAGGAAATATGAACTCTTCTGGGGATCTCCAGGAAGGCCTCCCAGAGAGGTGGCTTTGAGGGTGTTGAAGGAGAAACCAGTGTATTGAGCACCTGCTTTGGGTCATCTCTTGGACCCCCACATGGCCTCGTTGAGTAGACATTGACCTCCCTGGTTTAAAGAAGAGACATCTGAGGCTTGACCAGATTAAGTGGCAGCTCTGGGATTATGGGACCCAGGAGCTTTCCCTTGCTCTGCAGGGTCTGCTGTGTCTCATTCCTATGTCACCGTTTTGGTGCTCAATAACAAAAAACAAAGAAATTATGTTCAGCGACACAGAGGTTTGGGTTTAATCCCATCACTTCCAGTTGCTAGTACTTAGCCTTTCTGAGCCACAGTTTCCAATTACTAGCAGGATAACCTTGAGTAAGGTCACTTGATCTTTCTGAGCCTGTTTTCATGATGGGAATGTGATGCTGGGAGGGTGTAAAGTGCCTAGCACAGTGCTTGACAAAGAGTAACTAGCCAGTAAGGGATGCCTCCCCTTCCTTCTCTCCTTTCAGCCTCCAGACCCACCACTGTCTTGCAGCACAGGGCAGCGGTTAAGACTGTGAATGCTGAAGTCAGATCATGCGGGTTCAAATCTTGCCTCTGCTGGTTACTTACTGTGTGACTTTGGGCAGTTACACAACTGCTCTGTGCCTCAGTTCTCTCCTCTGGGAAATGAGGATGAACTAGTACCCACTCTTCACGCTTTGGCCCTGCTGCTTCTCACCTGAGTGACTGTGCAGTGATCTCAGCAGTCTGAGCAGGGGAAAGGTTTAAATGTTCACCTTGCAGTCAATGGATGGGCAGAGCGAAGAGTGACCGGGAAAACCTGGGGGTCAGCAGCATAGCTGAGGCCCAGGGAGCGGGGAGGCTGAACTCCTCTAGGCATCAGAGCCTCAGACCTTGGGAACAGGGATGGGGGTTATTTCTCTCCTTGCTTCTCTGACTCACACAGGACTGTGTGAGTCAGGCCCGGAACTACCGGATCCCATGTACTAAACCCACGCGCTGTGATGTCAACCTCAAGTGGGAAAGGAGGACTGTCACAATGCCGAAACAGACCAAATCGGAAGAAGGGAAACTTTATAGACCTCCCCGATCTCAGCACTGGCTGCACATTAGAATTACCCAAGGAACTTATAAAATACGTGCTAATACCCAGGCCTCACTGTGGTTTTAAATAAGATATCAGATATTAAGATATCCTGAGCATCTTGAGGCCTCAGCATCTAAATCACATGGAGGCAGCAGGGCCATTGAAGGCCATTCTGTCTGATGACGAACTGAGCGGCGCCAGAATATCCGGAAGGCTTGTTAAAACTCCTATTCCCAGGCTGCCCCCCCGCCCCCCCGAACCCCTGAATCTGTAGGTCTGGGCGGGGCATGAGAATCTGTGTAGTTAACAAGTCTCCAGACAGCGTGGCTGCTGCTGGTGCCGGCCCGCATATTGAGAAGCACCGAACCACATAAGAAATAAAAGACATTGTCTATTACATCTTCCCAAAGAATGTGTCTACTGCTTTTTGGATTAAAAATTGTTTTCCCTACTTAAATTTCAAGCAGTTGAAAAATGCCTGTCCCACTCTTCACTTTCCCTCCTTTTCTGTCTTCCCCCTCAGAAACGTACCCCTGGCGCTTCTTGCTGTTGAAGTTCTCAGCACATGTGTGTTACAGGGAGGGAGTGGCATGTGTAGCTCAGCAGTTTCGCAGGGACAAACAAGATAAAGATAAAGAAAGGCTGACTGATTCTTCGTGTGTACCCGGCGAGAACAGAGAATGTTCTTTGCTGCCTTTGATGGCAATCACATGGATCAGCCCACACAGTGGGATTTGAATTTCCTCTCCTTACAATAATCAAGTCAACTAAATTGTTGACAGGCAAATGACAGCCCTGATCTGAAAAGAAGTCTCTAACCTGTGTCTAAATCCCAACGTGGGAGTTTGTATTGTCACAGGTAAAGCACAAGTATGGCTCTGGTATTCAGTGTACGAGATTTCATAACATCCAGTTATCTTTTCTAGTCCAAGTGCCTCTTTGCATTAATGAAGATGAAAGAGTAAAGTGACAGTTCTTCAGAAGAAAAATAACTCACCTCGCCATTTCCTCCGGGCGTCCTTTCAGGACATTCACAGCTCACTCTGCTCATTCTTTTCCATTCTTTGACCACATGAATGGCCTGTGGTTTCCATGAGCTGCTGAAAAGTGGAAACAACTTTCAGAAGAATTCTGTTTTAAAAGTGATCTCAGAAATAGTCAAGCTAGCAGTAGAGGGCTTCATTTTCCACCAAACTTGGGGAAATGAGTAAACTTTCCTTCTCTATGGGGGCTTCTTCAAATAGACTTTCTTTAGCCCGGATAAAGAACCAGGCAGTATGACCTACAAATTGTAGAACCAGAGAGACCATTGAGATCCTCAAGTCCAAGTTCCCACTTTATCTGGTCTCTCCCTTCATGTGTCTTCATGACTTTAGTGCTCATTTTCTGCACATTTGTAAGAATGTAGTAGTGCACCAGTGTTGTCTTATCCTCGGGCTCAGTGGTTGGAAGTGGTGTTTGCACTCTACTGGTATAGATGTATAATTGTACTTTTAATAGTATTTTTAATTTATTGATATCTGTTGCCTCTATTAGAATGCAAGCTACAAGATAACAGGGACCACATATGATTTTGTTCACCTTGGTATTTTCAACACCTCGTTTAGTGTCTAATCTAGCAGGCACTCATTAAATAGTCCTGTCATGATAGAATGGATGGCTCAGTGAAGTAACAGAGAGGCTAAGATTCAAAGGATGACCAGCAATCAGCCAGGAAAAAAGAAAGGGAAGAGGATTCTGAGTAGTGAAAATTGCATGTGCAAAAGTTCTGTGGTGAGAGAGTGGGTGGACCTTAGGAAAGACGGAGCATTTTTCCATCTGGTCAACGCTAGAATACTGTTATATTGTGAGAAGCAGTGGGGGGAGATAGATAGTATCTGCATTATAGAGGCTCTTGTAAGCCATCCATTCTTTGCCCCTTACTTAGTTGAATCTCTGATGTAGAGTCCTGAATCTCAGTACACTGACGGGATCATCTGTCCTAAATTCCCATTTAGCATTTAGAGAATAACCAGGATTTCAACCAGGTTCAGTCCTACGCTCAGGGCAGTTACAGCTAACCACTGGCATTTATTGAGTACTTAGGATGTGACAGGCAGTGTATCCAGTCTTTTGTGGAGATGTATTTGCTCCTCTAATCATTTGTTCTCTGTGCCTAGTTAGGGATGCAAATCAGCTCTCTTGGAACTACTGTTCCTGGATCCCCCACAGTGTATGCTCTGCTTGAGGGGACTCTGTAGCCCTGGAATTAGGACTGATCTGGTTAAAATATGTTCACCCAGGTGAACCTGAGGCATAGCCATCCAAAGAGCAACTCAATGAAGCCCCCCAGACTGATGCCAAGGACCAGGGTTTTTCTCTAAGACTCCAGTCCCATGTGCTTAGCTAGATGGATAGGAAGACTCCTAGCAGAGTGGCCTTGCAGCTGAGTTGGACTCCCAGCTCTATCATTTACAAGCCACGTAACCTTGGGCAAGTTCCTTTCCCTCTCAGAGTCCCCATTTTCAGGTATAAAAGGGAAACAAAAATATTCTAAAAGTGGTTTGAGGATTTAATGAAGCACTTGAGCTCAGTACCTGGCACATGTTGAGACAAAAGGCACCACGGCTGCTGTTACTGCCACACAGGGAGCCACAGGGAGGAGGAGCAGAGGCTCGCCACAAAATTCTTCATACTAAAGAGGGAAAGGAAAATCAATTAAAAACAAGTACATGCATATCTCCCTTTATTGCTGTTGCTGGGAGAATGGATTGTCTTGTTCATTTTATGTTCTGGGTCTGCAGGTAAATTGCAAAATCTTTTTTATTGAAAATTCATTCCGTCTTCCACAAATGTTTATTGAGTCCGTGCTATTTGCTAGGCATGTGGGAAAAACAAGGATAAATTAGGTACTGCTCCTGCATTCACCTTGGGAGTTGGGGAAGGGAGAGTACAGATTTTCTATAAATGCAAGGGGAAGCACTGTGCTGCTTAAATATAGAATTCATAGCATTATTTACTTTAGGAAATCATTGAGGATCTTGCAAGGGCCTCTCATTGCCTGACTGAAGTAATACAGAGCTAAAAGGGGGATGTGTGTGGGGAGGATGCTGCCAATAGATGGGCACTAAATTTGTGTTTTCCACCCATTATCTACACTAATAAAAGGCAAACATGCAAATTGACCATACCTTCACTACACCCTAAGCCATGCCCAGCAGCCAATCAGAGCAACTATATGCAAATTAACCCAACCAAGATGGCGGCCGGCAGCCACGGAGCTGAAGCGAGCAGGAGGCTTGGTTGCTCCAGTGATGGAGGAAGCCAAGCTTCCTGGCTGGCTCTGAGCTCCACTCAAAGCAACAAAGTTTCAATTATAGAAGGTAAATAAACCCCAGATACCTGCTTTCAGCTGGCTGTGGCCACAGAGCTGGAGTGAGCATGAGGCTTCCCTCCCACCCGCCCTGGCTGGCTCTGAGCTCCTCTCAAGGCAACAAAGTTTCAATTATAGAAGGTAAATAAATCTCAGAATAAAAAAAGAAAAGAAAAAAAGGAGAGGCTGGGGGCTTCCGTCGCCGGGGAACTTGGCCAGCCTGAAAATGGCCCTCAGCTCCTCACCCAGACTGGCCAGGCACCCCAGTTGGGACCCCCCACCCTAAAGGGGGTGTGGCCAGCCTGAAAACAGCCATCAGCCCTTCACCCAGGCTGGCCAAACCTCCATGGGGTGAGGGTCCCCACTGGGGAAGGGGGGCTTGACCAGCCTGCAAACAGCCATCAGCCCCTCTCCCAGGCTGGCTAGGCACCCCAGCGGCACCCCCACCCTGACCTGGGACACCCTTCAGGGCAAACCAGCTGGCCCCCACCCGTGTACCAGGCCTCTATCCTATATAATAAAAGAGTAATATGCAAACTGACCCTAACAGCAGAAAGACTGGGAATGACTGGTCACTATGACACACACTGACCACCAGGGGGCAGATGCTCAATGCAGGAGCTGCCCCCTGGTGGTCAGTGCACTCCCACAGGGGGAGCTCTGCTCTGCCACAAGCCAGGCTGACGGCTGCCAGTACAGCGGTGGTGGTAGGAGCCTCTCCCGCCTCCTCAGCAGCGCTAAAGATGTCCGACTGCAGCTTAGGCTGGCTCCCCGCTGGCAAGTGGACATCCCCCGAGCGCTCCCGGGCTGCCAGAGTGATATCTGACTGCCAGCTTAGGCCCAATTCCCCAGGGAGTGGGCCTAAACCAGCAGGTGGTCATCCCCCAAGGGGTCCCAGACTGTGAGAGGGCACAGGCCAGGCTGAGGGACCCCCCTGAGTGCACAAATTTTTGTGCACCGGGCCTCTAGTTATTTATATAATAGTATAAATTATTATATAGCACACTTCCATATTATACTAATTATATTACATGTTATGTATGCCTATATAATAGTCATCTATACATATAAAACCCTAATATACAAATAGACTGAATGGCGAAACAACCAACCAACCAAATAACTGGTGCACTATGACATGCACTGTCCACCAGGGGGGCGTGCACGGAACATGGCGGGCGCCGGCAGCAGTTGATCTGACAACTAAGACGGAAACTAAGTGACTGGCAGGTGGCAGGGCTTACAGCTGGTGAGGGCAGCAGCAGTGGCAGGAGCCTCTCCTGCCTGTACGGCAGCACTAAGGAGCAGTGAGCAGGCGGGTGGTAAGGAGCGAGGGGTCCCGGACTGTGAGAGGGCACAGGCCGGGCTGAGGGACTACCCCCGCTCCAGTGCACTAATTTCATGTACTGGGCCTCTAAAAAATTATATAATATTTGTATATAAATGTATTATATATTACATATATAATACTCATATATTTTATATTAAATAAGATAAATATATAAGTAACTCAGTAACATCTCATTTTACAAGCACATGTATCTTTCTCATTAAAATGAAATGGTAACATTCTGCTTGGGTCAGCTGATGACTCATTCTGAGAATGCCATGGGATGAGGGCTGCACAGAACCCGGCTCATGGCCAGTGTCAATCAGTGATGACTCAAGTTCTGTGTTGCTAGGAAGTAGATATTGGAAAAGTGGAGGAAGTCATGTTAATGAGGTAGACTGGGTTAGATCCATGAGGGCTGACCTTGTGTGATTAAAGTAAAGGGTGTACTTTTCATTCTGAAAGCCATGATAAGCACTGGGAAGTTTCAAAACAAATAGTGAAATGCTCGATGTTCTGTTTGAGAAAAATCACTCTGTCCACAGTGTGAAATGCACATGAAACCAGGCAGGCCAATCAGAAGAGTGCTGTCATAATCCAGGGGAGGAAGTATGACAACCAGACAAAGAAGTGACAGCCATAGAGAGGTTGAGTGGAAATAACACGCTTGCTGACTAATTGGATGTGGGGATGAGTGCAGAAGAGGATTCCAAGATAACCCCAGGTTCCTAGCTTCAGCAATGAGTATATGGTACAATTCCATCCACTGAGGCAGAAATGCAGTAAGAGGAGTGTTATGGGTTGAATCATGTCTCCCCAAAATGCATGTGGTGAAATAACCCACAACGCCACAGAATGGGCCCTCAATTGGAGGTAGGTTCTTTCCAGAGGTGATCAAATTAATCAGTTAACTGCCACGTGTCCAAAACGGAAACCATCCCCATATGCCATGATATTTTGAATTTAATTTAAAAAATCAATTTGCAATGAATGTTATAAAAATAAATATGTTATTCACAATTCGGGTGTTCTTGAATATTTTCAGCTGAAAATTCTCACAAAAAATGATTTTAAAGTTTGTCAGGCCTGCCACTTAGGGAAAACATTTTTTTTTTTAAGAGACATGCGTGGCATGTGGGGAAGGTCTGCCTCTTGCATCTACAGACGCTTATGGCGTACGATGAGTTAAATGAGGTCATTAGGTGAGCTCTAATCCAATATGATTGGTGTCCTTATAAGAAGGGGAAATTTAGTCTGGCCAGTGTAGCTTGGTGGTTGAGCATTGACCTATGAACCAGGAAGTCACAGTTTGATTCTGGTCAGGGCACATGCCCGGGTTGTGGGCTCAATGCCCAGTAGGGGGCGTGCAGGAGAAAGTTGATCAGTGATTCTCTTATCATTGATGTTTCTACCTCACTCTCACTCTCCCTTCCTCTCTGAACTCAATAAGAAAAAGAAAAACATAAAAAAGCAGGGGAAATTTAGACATAGGCACACATGGAGGCCTGGACCAGACCTTTTCCTCAGGGAGAAGATGGCCATCCACAAGCCAAGGAGAGAGGCCTGGACCAGACCTTTTCCTCACAGCCATGAGAAGGATGCAACCCTGTCAACACCTTGATTTCAGACTTCTAGCCTCCAGAATTGTGGAACAATAACTTCTGCTGTTTAACCCACCCAATGTGCAGAACTTTGTTACAACAGTCTTAACAAACTAATGCAGGGAGTGACTCATTTGGAGATGGTCCTGAGTTCTATCTTAGATCAGTTGAGGTTGATGTGTTATTTTTAATAGCCCGGTGAAGATAGGTGCCAAAATGGTAGTCCAATAGGCAAGTCTGGGACTCAGTAAGAGACTTGGGACTAGAGATGGAGATTAAGGTGTGCCAATCATTTCTGACACTCCAGCATCGATAGCACAATGTGACTTTACATACTAAGAATTTAAAAAATAGCTGAGTGGATAAATGTCATGTTTGCTTAAGGACAGAGGACAGGAGGGACTACACAGTGGTTGGAACTCATTCTAATCTCCCATCCCAGCACTAATGAGGCTAGCTCAAGCCCTATTGAATTTGAGAGGATTGCTATGCTGATTGCTGATATTTACACTCATGAGTGAGGAAAATCCCCTCTTTGTTCTCTAAAATCAGAGGATAAAAATTTAACCAAATATCAAGTTATTTTGAGAACAGAGAGCTCTATAGCCTCCTTGGAGCCTTAGGTTCACACCCATGTTCCAAAGTGTTGACCTCCAAGTGTCTGCTTAGCTTAAATGTCAAAGTAAGTTGACAACATGGCATAATAGAAACTGGCAATAACTGGAAATCAGGAGACCTTGCTTTAAATCTCAGATATGCCTCGGAAGAACTGGGTCACCCTAACCTTCCTGAGTCTCCTCCCCTCGTCCATAACCAGTGACGGGAAAGGGTAATTGGATGATCTTCCAAGTCTGGCATTCTGATTCTCACAATGTTGCCTTTAATTGTAAATGTTGGAAGAATTAAATTTCCACAAATTGACCTGCCAACCTAATTTAGTCCACCAATAGGAAGAAGACATGTAAACAGAGTGATAGGCAGAAACAAATATCACAGATGACTTTACCAATTTATGGCTCCTAATGATGGCAGATGGAACACTGAAAAGAGATAGTATTTGGTTGTAGAATGCAACTTATTTACCAGTAAATTGTTTTTTGGGGGGAAGGTTTCTAAATGTACGTGGTCACAGTATTTTGTCCAATGACTTAAACTTCCAAGCATACTGGAAAAGGACATGGAAAAATCCATTTCTAGCTGCATCTGTGATTTCTCCTGGATCCTTAATAGTTAAACCTCATGCATTGGCCTTTTCTTTATATGCCTGGATGTCTCTGCCCTGGATATAATAAGTGACTAAAGGGTACAGCTGATTAAGATTTACTGAGTCTCTATTAAGTGTCCTGTTTTGTGGCAGGTGCTTGACCTGTGTTACAGAGTGCCCCATTTAACACCCTTGTAACATATGCTGTCAGCCACACCATATCTTCTCGACATGCTGAAGGTTGCTTGCTTAGAGCTTCTGTCTGTCCAAGAGGACAAGCCAGACATGCACCAGAGTTACGGCTGCAAGAGCACCCCTCAGCCAATATCAGATGGAAATTTGGTGGATAAATATTCCAGCTTCCTCACCACTTGGTTGGGATAACTCTGAAGCATATTCTACACTTGCTCACAGAGTCTTCAGAGGGCCTGAGTTCCGGGTGCCCCTGGGGAATACGGGCTTGATAACATACCCTTTATGGACTGCCTTCTATTTCTGTCTTGACACCCTGGTATTTCCTGCAATTGTATTCCTGATACAGTACTAGCACTCGCATCTTTGCCTCAGTGTCTGCTTCTCTGGTATCCAAACTAAAACATTCCCCAAGGTCCCTATGGAGTAGGTACCATTATTGCTAACTTACAGAGAGGAATCTGAGGGTCAGTATGGTTAAATAATAGTTGTTAGGTCTTGGTGCTGGGGTTTTGCTGGCTCTCAGAGACATTCCTCTACACCCGTGCTTCTCACCCAAGGGAGATTTTGTCCCCCAGGGGACACTTTGAGATGTCTGCAGATAGATTTGGTTGTCACAAGTGGCTCCTAGGAGGTGGAGAGAAGGGAGGCTGCTAAACATCCTATAATGCACAGTTCAGCTCCCTACAACCAAGACTAATTCAGCCTAAAAAATGGCCAGTAGTGGCAAGCTTGAGAAATGCTGCTCTACGCCCAGCAAGGCTGATTGTTGGATGGTAGCTCTCCCATGTGACTTGTCTATTATATTTCACTTCCAGGGCCAAGCTGTGGCTCAGCTGTGCTCCACTATCCCCAATGTGACTGTCTTTGGAACAGCTTCTACTTTCAAGCATGAAGCCATCAAAGACTCCGTGACCCACCTCTTTGACCGAAATGCAGACTATGTGCAAGAAGTGAAAAGGTAAGGTGTTTGCTCAAAGGAGCACCAGGTTGGCCCTTGCTCTTCTCTCTCTGAAAGAACAGTTGCATTCATCTGGAAGGGGGGCTAATACTACCATAGTAATAATAGTAAATATACATTGAGGTCTTAGTATGACTAGCTCTGTGCTAAATATTTCACCTATATTAGCTCATTTAACCCTCTTAACGACCCCCTTTTGTAGAAGATAAAACCCAGGAATAGAGCAGTTAAGTAGCTTGCAAAGCAAATTTATAACTTGCAAAGCCGTTATGCTAGCGGCTATAACACTGCCTTAACACAGAGAAGTTTCTTTCTCATTCATTCACACAACAGCCTAAAGAAATGTAGACTCCAACCTGGGTATGACTGAGAGCCAACGAAGGACCAGAGTGGTGACATGATCAGATTTGGGTTTGGGGCAGTCACTGGTGGTGCGCAGAGAACAGATGGGAGAGGAGAGGCGGGAGGCAGGAGATCAGTCTGCTGGCTGTTGCAGTCATCCAGGGGGACACTGGCTTCTAACCTAATCTATTTCCACCGGTGATCCTGAAGCCATTGATCATGGCTATGTGCGTGTGCAGCAGGTGGAAAACCCAGCTGCCGCCATGTTCTCAGATGATTTGTGCATCTCAGCCCTCCTGCTGCTCAGAGTTTGAGCCTGGTCCTCAGGTTCTATTCCTGAGAGGGTTTAGGGATGTCCTGTGCCAGTGTTCCTGCATTTTCAGTTGATCAGCACTAAATTGCAGGGTACAAAGGAATTAGTTGTCCAGCTAGCATCCTAATAATAGCATCACAATTTTCTGCAAATCACACAGTAAGATGGAAAATCGAAGGACTAGAGGGATGGGAGATCTGGTTATCTGAGGTGGTAGATTTGGATCAGATTAAGTGAGAGTTTCTTGGAAAGGAGAGTCTCCTGATAGTCTGAATTTTCAGATTTGTTATTAAAGGTTTGAACAGGGAGATTTGCATGTAACTTAAAATTGACCCAGTATTTGCAGGAGGGCATGAAGAGAGAGCTTTACATGGAGATATTAGAAGTTCCCCGTCTGGTTCGCAGAAGTCTGTAGATTGCAGGCATAGTTTAAAGACTTCCAGGATTTACCTTTGCCTATTTTCATAACCCTTAGATAGTCCTTCTTTTACCTAGCGTCTATCAAGCTGTGGTGGGGAGAATGAACTACCATGTCCCTTCAGCGATCTTTTCTTTCATCCTCTTAATGATATTTTTGTGAGCATCCTTTCCTTTATTCATGTACTGACCTACTTAATCAATATTGAATGTCTGTGTTGGGCCAGGCACTGGGCCAGGGCGGGAGATACAGCCAGACCACTGTGAGAGTCACCATTTACGTGGAGTTTGAGTCTAGTTGGGGAAGAAGAGACAAACAATTTTTTAAAATTCCTTGATTTATAAGTTCAATATGTGCCCTGCTGGAGAAACACAAGGTGCCAATAAACATGCAGCTGGGGAAATCAGACACATTGTCCATCAAAGGGTGAGATTTGGGCTGAAATGTGAAAGATGAGAAATTGGCCAAAGGAAGAGCATTTCTGACTTGGGGAGTGGTATGTGCTAGGGCCCAGTGTCAGAAAAGGCTTGGGAAATTTGAGAATCTGAAAGGAGACCGGAGCAGCTGGAGGCGGTAGGATGTGGAAAGTAGTGAGAGAATAGATTCAGGAGGGGCAGCTCTTCTGAAAATGTGACGGACAGTCTATGGCCAGGGAGCTCCTGAAGTTCCCATTTCCCATGTAGCTGCTCCATCCCCTTGTCCTTCTCTGTCCTTGACCTGTGACCTTTAGCCCCCAAAGCAGTGATTTCTCCTGATGTCAGCAGAGCAGAAGGCAACAGCATCTGAGATCCCCCTCACCACCACCTTCTTTCAAGTGTGACTTCCAACAATTCCTTATGTGTTTAAGTAGAGACCCCAGAATTAGACTGAAAATGACTGGGAAGCTGCAAATATGTGTATGCCCTCTGTCCCACTAATCCTATCCTCAGGAAATAATCCAAAAGAAGAAAAAGGCAACAGGTGCCTGGTCGCCTACTGCAGAGCCAAGCACTGCTTCTGATTCACAGCAGGTGTGCAGCATATGTCCCGGGTGAATTATAGCATCGTCTGTAACAGTGAAGATGCAGAAGCACCTCCGTTATCAACAGAAGGAAAATAGTTCAGTAGATTACGCTACACCCACACACTTGAGTATTATGCAGCCCCTAAAAAAAAAGATAATTATGGAGACTCTGTCACAAAATGAGAAAAATAGCCGTGGTAGCATATTGAGTGAAAAAGAAGAATGCCAAATTTCATCTACACGGTGATCACAGCTTTGTATACATTCTCAACTCAAAAGGACATAAAATGAAAGGAAAGAGTGGAATTCAACTGCTAACGTGCAATAGGAAGTGGACGCAGAGTATTTCTTTCTTTTTTGATCACGGATATTGTTTATTACACTATTATGTGTCTGATAAACTAGAAAAAATAATAACATAAAATTCTGTGAGATGAGAACTCTCTTATACACCAACCCATCGGTAAGGTTCTTTGGAACACATTCTTAGCTGTGAGCCAGGCATTGGAAAGGAAATAGGGGAAAATTATTTATAATATAGACCTAACCTTCACATCACTTTCTCCTTCTCTGTTTGGGAGGAGAGAAATGACTATGCTTGAAACCAAGTGTGAGAGTAAGAAGCCTTGAATCACGTGCATCGGACTGTAGGGCCATAAAAATAAAGAGGAGAGAAAAACCAGAGAGAGCGCCAGGGTGGACAGCCCCAAAGGGGGTGCCTGAAGGATGGGAGGGATTTCAGCAGGCAGAGGGAGGAGGGGAGCCAGTCCCAGGCAAGGCGAGTGAGCCCGGGCCAGGTGGATAATAAATAGCCCAGGTTTTGTTGGTCTCCTCTTGCTCTGATGTGCATTGCAGTTAGACCTTGTAGGTGTACCCCAGACAGTCCTGCAAGGACAATTCCTCACTTACAGGTAAAGAAATTGAGACTTAGTGGAAATTAATGAGAGTCTAATCACCTGGACAGAACAGAAAGTGATCCAGAAAGGATTCCTGGAGGTGGTATTGCTAAGTCCATGTGGGAGCCATTAGTAGTAAACACTTCCTAAGAAGCATAATGTGTGCCAGGCACTGTGCTGGGCACCCCGTAAAGAGCCTATTGTGTACTGAGTGCTAGCTTAGCCCTCAGGGCACAGGACAGTTTGGTCCTCTATGAGAGGCCTACTGTGTGCCTGGCACTGTGCTGGGCACTCTGCAATAGCCTCATCCCTCCGTCACGAGCTTGGAGGTGATGGTTAAAGCTATGGCACAGGTGAGTTCTCAAAGGAAAGGAATTCAGAAAAAGAAGAACTGAGTGGAGCACCACGAGTCCAACTGGAAATGAAAGTTACAACAAAGGGGAATCAATTTCTTGGCAAAGGAGAAAGGTTTCTGTCCCAGTAATGGCTCTGTGGGACCTGCCACCACTCAAGAGAAATTCTTCACTGATCCATGTGGGTGGGAAGCATTCCCAATAAAGGGGTGAGGAGTTGGGGACCAAGGAAGGAAAGACACAAAAGTCTTGGATCAGCAATTCCAAAATATCTTGCTGCTGACTCTGGCCTGGAGAACCCTGAGCTGTGGCTATTTGTGTTTGGATCTGGAGAGATTTATGACAGCAGGAGAAAGCAGACATAGCAAATGTGGCACCTGGCCCTCTGCCCTCACCCTCTCCATGTTTATGTAATCATGATTATGGCTGTGTACACAATGAAGCACAAATTGGGGGTCTAAGGAGTGAGGCTGGCCCTGTGCCTCTGGGAAGCGACCTCACTCTGCTTATGCTTCTCATGATTATTCCATTAAAAGGAGCTGTTTGGTGCCCGGAAGGCGTGGCTTAGTGGTTTTGTTAGCATTGCTAAACTCAAAAGCAGTCATGTCTGCTTAAAGGTTTGACCGAAATGGCCACAGCATCTTTCCCCTCGGGGCCTCGGGACCCAGGGAATGACATCTGCCTCTACCTGCTTCTCTTCCTCAGAATTCACTTCACCCCCACCACACCATGACCTTGCAATGGCAGCAGGGACTAATGAATTTGTGGCATATTGGCATGTGTAAACCCTGATTTACCTGATTTGACTATATCACTATAGAGAGGTGTGGGGAGGAGCAGGTGGCCTGAATACACAGGAGACCTGTGTGAAGCCCCTGCTTTGCTCCACCCCTGCTGGGAGACTGTGTGGCCTACAAGTGCCAGTGATGGTCACCCTGGGGCTGGCCACCGCTTATACTGTAAAACCCTACTCCACCTCTGGGGCCTCCACCTGGTATCTAGATGCAAAGGATCAATCCGGTGCCCTTCCATTGCCTGCAGTGGGCTTTGGGGTTAGTCACCTGAACCTATTCAGGCTCAGTTTCCTCATCCATCAAATAGGGGTGATGGTCCCCAAGTCACAGGGCTGGCATAATGTGTCGATGAGATGAGACATAAGAAGTGCTCAGTACTGTACTTGGCACATAATAAGTGCTCTTGAATGTGGGACATCCTCTGCTAGGAGCCTCTACTCTAAATGTTTCTGGGTTTGTGGCTCTACTCACCCTCTCGGGTAGATGGTTGGGTTGTTGAGGTTTTGCACAATCTTTCATGCTCTTTTACCAAACCAGAAGAACTCTCTTTAAGTTAGACTACTCTGAAAAATAGAAATAAAAGCTACCATGGACCCAGAGCTACCAGGAGTGGGGCCTTGTGCTCCACATGCATCAACTCCTTCAAGCTTCACAAAGAAGCCAGGGGCAGGTGTTATCACCATGATCTCCTTCCACAGTTAGGCACAGAGACACTAAGTAATTCAACTGAGGTCACAGAGCAATAAGGGGCAGAACCAAACATTTAACACTGAGGGGAAATTAACATTCCTAATCGCAGTGCTATGCTGCTGTTACCCGACCTGCACAGCTGCCACTGCCCCCAAATTAGTTGTTGATAGTGGCAGCCAGTCTTGAGTCCTTCTGGAAGGGGACAGTGGCAGGGCCTCTCGTTACCAGGTTTGGTCTCCCACAGCCTCCTTGGGCCTACTCTGTGCTGATTGCCCTAAGTCAGGGTGTTGCACTGTTCGGTGAATGCCCTCCTCTCCTCCCCTGACCAATTCCTGCTCATCTATCAGTGCTCAGCAGAGGATTACCTTCCACAGCCCCCCTGGCTCACTCTGTTGGAGCTGGGATCATTCCATGTGTGGGTTGTCCATTCGTAATCTAACTCCTAGTAACCCACAGCTCCTGGGTAGCAGGGATAAACGCAAGCCTTCATCTGTGTATTCCCAGCTCAGCACGCACAGAGCCTAGCATGAAGTCAGCACTCAGTGAATCGTTGTCCCATGGCTGGAAATTGAGGGCAAGTGTGTCGGACCCTGACCTTGGGAGTCTCCTGTAATCTAGGATGAAAAGAAGCAGCTTGAAAATAGAAACTTCTTGGCCTTCCTGTATAGAAAAACATGGCCTACCTCTAGATATATGTATACTTCATTTAAAAGACAAATTTTAAGCCTGAATTCTTGGAAGACTAAATTAAATTGACCGCTTCCCAAGAGCTGCTTGCTAAAACTGTGTTTCCATAACTATACTGGTTTGAGCATTTATTAAGTCTTAAATTCAGAGCGGTGGAAAGGCCATCGGCATTGCACTTAAACTAGACTGGCATTTGAATTCCAGCTGTGCTGGCTACATCTGCTTGGGCAAGGTGCTGCATCTGTGAGCCTTCATTTCTTCATCACAGCAGGGGAGTAAAATGCCTGCTTCACAGACAGGTCATGAAGATTAATTATGAAATGCCTGGGCTATAGAAGAAATCAGAAAATGTGAGTGTCATTTGAAAGAAGCACAAGGAGAGAGATGTGGAATACCAATCTAAAACGTTTTCTTCATTTCTTTTATTTATTCATTGACTTATCTATTTAATCATTCATTCATACAATCTATCAATATTTCTTGAGAACCAATGCTATGTCCAGTAGGTTGAAAAAGGCTGAGGATACAACAATTAGCAGCACAAACATGGTCTTACGTTTGTGTGTCATGGGACTTATGTTTTGGTGGAAGAGGCAGTCAGTGAATAAGTAAACAAATAAATAGAATAATTACAGCCCACAGTAGATACTAAAAAGTATCCCTTGTGGACACTAAAGCATAAAGGGAGCTAAAGTAGAGATAATTTGGGAGTGGGAGCTCTCACTTAAGCGGGGTGATTAGTTACAGCTTCTCTGGTCAGGTCATTTGTGAGTAAGGCCTGAAAGATGAGTAGGAAGGAGCCAGTTCTAAGGAGAGCTGGGAAGAGGGTGTTCAGGCAGAGATTACAGGACATGAAAAGGCCCCGAGGTAGGGATTTTAGGGATAGCCAGAAGGTTAGGAGGCCTTGAAAAATTAGTGTGACGTAAGGTTGGGGAAGTAGGCAGGGGCTCATAGGTCACCCCTTACCAGAGTCCAGGGGATAGAGCAATAGGCCCCAGTGGGGCAGCTAATACAGGAGGTTTGATTGGCAGGTTGTGGGAGGAAATGTGGACCTGCGAGTAGAATATAGATGTGAGAAGCATCACCCAGGAAGCGAGGCTTCAGGGCGGGGCAGGTCCATCAGGAGTGCCCTGGAGGTGTGCACAACCTAGCATTTGGGACACTGCTCCTGAGGACAGCCATTCTGCAGGCAACGAGGGAGGTCTTGGGAAAATGGAGTTCACAGGGAGGATTTGATGGCCCAGGAGGGCTGGCTAGTAGAAGCAGAGCAGGGTCCCACTGCCAGAGGAATGAGCAAACTTGGCAGGAAATGGGCCTGGTGGAGGTGAGGAAGACAGGAGCATAGTTACTCATCCCAGGATGTAAGGTGGAGACCTGATCACCAGGTGCGAGGCACCAGCTCAGAGCTCACCAACCATCTGTGTGCTTCACCTCCCTCGTGTCCTCCCAGCCTCACCTTACAGCAAGCTCCCTCTCATTGTCTCTGCTCCAGCCCTCACATTCCCTGCTTCCCTGACTTCCTGCTCATCAGGCTCTTCACATCATGGGGCATTTGCACATGTCGTTCCCTCGGCCTGGAACACTATTCCCAGCACTGCTTACCTAGCTTACTCCTTCACCTTCCACTCATCACTTCCCCGGTGACCTTTTTTCTGGCAGCCCTGATTGAGCAAACCTGCAATTTAAATCGTCTCATAATACCTTTATGACACTAGACCCTTTCTGTTTCCATTTAATTTTATTTGTGTAATTACTGGTTACTGTCTGCCCAATGTAAGCTCCAAAAAGGGAGATCTCAAATCTGTTTGTGCTCACCTGTATATCCCCCAGTGCCTACTGCAGTGCCAGTGCTAATATTCAATGAACAAATTAATTTAAAAATTGCTGGCGTGGTTCTTGACCACAAGTCCTCAAAGTGTGGCGATAGAATCAGCACCATCAGCATCTCCTTGGAACTTGTTAGAAATGCAAATCCTTGGGCCCCACCCCAGAACAAGTGAAGCTAGAAGGAGAGGGGGCGGACAGTAACAATCTGTGCTTTAATGAGCCCTCTGGGATATTGCCATGCACACTTCTGTTTTCGATCCACTGACCTAATGCCCTAGTTCTGAACTTAGGGGTGGGACTTAAAAGAACACATCTGTGTAGATAAGAGCTATATTAGGCGGAAGCAAAACTGATAATTTTGGATGAGCCTTTGTAATGGGATGGATTTTAGGTTTGACCTTGAGGGTTTTGAACGGCATATTCACATTAAAATTCAGCTGACCATTTATTGTCTGAACCCAAGAGATGCCCATGAAATTTCCTAGTTAGTGACATTATGGACACAGCTGTTGACATGTGCTGCAGTGCCTAAATTTTGCTGGGGATGAGGGTGGGGATAGAAAAGCTGAACTGTGTGCGAAAACAAGATAATCCTGCAAACTCACATATCTGAGGGAACACCATTCTTTTCTGAGCAGAGCGGGGCCCGGCCACAATTGGGAGCTCTGTGAGCATAAATATTTTCCCTACAATCTTCAGAGTTCCCTCCTGCAAATATCTTCTATTAGTGGAAGCCCAGTAGATGTTTGTTAAATGCATGTGTGAGTGAGTGAATCGGTAAAGGTATAAATAAATGAATGGAAGAAGGGACCTTCTTCCTAATAGAGTACTGCCTAATAGAGTACAAATGGCAGATTCTCCCAGGTCTGGAACCTTCTACTGCTATAGGAAGATCCTCTCCTTTTAGTCCTCTTCCTTTAAGACTATGTTTTAGATTGAACCCGGAGATTGGACAAATGGAAGTTTGCAAATTAAATTAACATGATTTTTATAGCTTCACTAAAGAGAGAGGTGGAGAGGGAAGACAGCCAATCCCTCCGAGACCAGAAGCCCCAGGAAGACAGAGAACATGGTTTTGTTCACCACTCTATCTCCAGCACCTTGGACAGGGCATGGCACATAACTCAAGCTCCACAAATACGAAGTGTTGACTGACTGACTTATGGGGTGATTGTTATGTGGCTGGCAATGGGCCGAGCATTTCATTGGTCACCTCATTTCATTTTTTAGCACAAAGAAACATGCCAGCTCCACTTTACAAAGGAGAAAGCTAAGGCACGGGAAAGCTGAGGGAAGCAGCTAGATACAATGTAGACTGTCTGACCGTGATGTTCATGCTCATTCTCTAGCCCAGGCTGGTTCTCTGTATCAGCCAACAGCCAGATTCTGGCTGCCTCCAGTTTTATGAAATTGTATAGCTGGACTTAGGAGGATAAATGAATTTCCGGGGCTTCTGCTTTATTTATTGCTATTCCCAAGAGCTCTAGATCTTCCTGATTCTGGGAATAAACAGTGTGACACAGGAAGGGAAAGGGATCGACAGTTTGGTCCCTGACGGGTTACAGTATTGTCCTTTGTGTCCTCGCCATTTAGAATCTCTGCGGAAGGAGTGGACATTGTTTTGGATTGCCTCTGTGGGGAAAACACCGGAAAAGGTCTCAGCCTTCTCAAACCCCTGGGGACCTACATTCTATATGGTGAGTGCTGAACAGTAGCGGGGGACATGCTCACCGAACATTGCTCAGGTGCCTACAGACAAAGGCTCTAAAAAATGAAATGTGTTGCTATGTTAGGGCAATGAGGTTGGGGTGTTTGCTTTTTTGATGTGTCCCAAAATATTGCTATTGGCATTAGTTATTTTCAATAATAAAAGTGACATATGTACCTACTGCCCTGTTACTCCCAGGAATACTTCTTATTCCAAAGGAGATCAAGCCAAGCCAAACCAATGTAGTCATTGAGATGGGACCCACAGAAAGTGGCACAGGTGGGAAACCAAGGAAGGACCCACAGTAGGATGGAGAGGGGTGGCTGCTATATTGGGGTTTTAAAGGCAGTTCTTCCAGTTCTTCAGTATTAGAGGTGAAATTACAAACAAACAAACAAACAAACAAAACCCAACAGGCTCTCCTTCCTCTAAACTACCCTTGTATGTCCCAATCAAGACAGAAGCCCTGGGTAGACGGGGAACGGACCTGCTTCTGCATCTCGCATTTGGGAGGATTTATGAAAGACAATAGGGAGCAGGTTTTCTCTAGCAGAGTGAGGCCCCCAGAGCCCCTTCTCTCTTCTTCTCTTCTTTCAAAGCAATTTAAACATTAGTCTCCACAAAGTCAGAAAAGCATATCTGAAGCCAGAAGTTACATTCCAAAGCCAAATGATATTGGGTTATCCAACATTTGACATTTTTGGTGCATCTGTAGCCTTTATGTACAACAGAAAATTAAACCTCAGTTCTGTATAACAAAAAAAAATACAGTTTCCTTGCTATTAGCTGAGACACTTATAAAAGAGGTATAAATATGCAAGCATCTCTTTGTTGTCATCCAGTCATTATGAAAAAGAGGGAATAAGCTTCCCATTGCTGGTGTGTTTTTGTATTTTCAACAGTGGCCACATATTTAAAAGCCCTTAGAGGTGGACACGAAATTTTTAAATTATTACTATTGATAAGAGAAGCACTGAGCATCAATGCACAATGTAGGGATATTGGGTACGACTCACATGGTGTGACTAACATGTGAGTCAAATGCAGATGGACAGTTTTTGCATTTTTCACTTATTTACCAATTCTATTTTTGCCCCAGTTTCATATATTTCATGGAATACAACCCAATTACATTGTAGTGTCTAATTCATTACATTGACTACTTGATTACTAAGTAGTTGAAGCCTAGTACAATGATGCCTGGTGGTAATCACCACATAAAATTAGAAGCAGTGATTAGCTGTCAACCAGTTTAACCAGGCCAAATAGTTAAGCTTAAAATATATATTGATTTTTCATTAATAACAGTTCACTGAAAAGAATTTACTCTCAGTTCTATGGGGACAAGAGAGAAAACTCCTTGAAAAGGACCCCATATGGTATCTGAAGGTCTAAGAGCTCTCTCATTTACCCCCTCTGGGAACCCACAGCAGTCTTTTCTCTGTAAGAGCATCTTAGGGAATCTTTCCCAACTTCACCCCCCGTCTTCCCTCTAATAGTGCTTATTCCAATTAGCAAAGCTCAGTTTCACATACCATTTATCTCAAGTGGTTTTTTACCTTTCTGCCCAGACCTCTCTGGAGCTAAGGCATCGGCCACACTATTTCCGTGGCTGCTGAGCCCGTTCCTCTCTCATCTGCTCCTTTGTGGGACAGTTTATCCATCCACCTAAATTCTAGCTCAGCCAGTCTCTTCCTACCCCTATGTGCCCCGCCCAAGGCAAAGCTCCAAGCCCCTCACTTGCTGAGGAGCCAACTTCAAGCCACTAAGGAGTCCATTTCTCAGTCTCAAAGAATGGAAAGCAACCAGACATTTCAGCAACTCGTCATTTTGTTAGAATGTTGGCACATGCCCAACTTTCCACAGTAATGACATGGTCACCTTGAGAGATGTTACTTCCTCTTTGATCCAGTGTAACTTGGTTCAAATCAAGGCACCTTGTCACCGCCTACCCCCTCCATTAGCCCCATTTCCCCAGGCGGACTCAAGCTCCTGACAGTTCTGGGCTGAACAACTGCCCTAACAAGGCATGTTGATTTTTATTAGCGGTCACTTGATTTGGGAATCTTCCATTTTCAGGTTCATCCAACATGGTGACTGGAGAGACCAAGAGCTTCTTTAGCTTTGCAAAATCAGTAAGTACCCACACACGGTAATGTACTACGGTGGGCAGTGGTTTGCATGTCGTGAGCTCTCGCATCTAAGGACATTGACCTCATAACCTAAACCTTATTTTGTCCTTCACCTGCATTATTCATCTTTAGTGCAGCCTGCATTCCCGCCTTGCTCACTGCACACTCACGGTGACTTGGGCTGCTTTTGTCTAAACAAGTCAGCAGGGAGTGGGGGCATGTATGTGAAACTCCAGAAAGCTTTATTTTGATTTCAATAGGGATTGCTTATGTGTTGATATTTTTAATCGTTGGTTGAAAAAAAAACCAATAGTGCATTTTATTTCCTTCATGGAAAGCAAATAAACTTTCTGACCAGCTTTCTGTGGGTACTTGAGATTTCTCTGAATCCTAATTTTACGCATTGGAGATATAAAGGGGATCCTTTTGAGCAAGCTCCTGGGTTGAGTTTTAGACCTAGGCAAGTTTATGAACCATTGACTTAGATAAGCATGCTCTGAATACACTGGTTACTTTGTCTGCAGTGGAAAAGCCATATTCCTGGGCATTCACCCCATCGTGTTCCTACTCAGACCTACATTCCCGCCTAGAACTACACTTGGGTGACTTTTCCCCTGACAACAGGGGATTGCTGCTTCTCAAAAGACCTTGCTTTTGTCTTCTCTCCTCCCAGTTTCCGTGACGTTTCCCTTATTTTGTTTCCCTTACTTTGCAAGCATCTTCTGAGCACCTGCTATTTGCAGCTCTGAGCCAGGCACTGGGTGTAACATCAAGTGAGATAGGGGCATCTGAGGCCCTTGTGACTCTTACATTCTCATGAGAAAAACAACTGAAATAAGTAAAACATACAAATAACATGATTGCAAATGGTCATAAAAGCTCCGAAGAAATGAAAGGAGATGCTGAAATAGAAAACGGCAGGGTGGGCTAGAGGCATTTTGAATAGATGGTCAGATAAAGCTGTGGCAAGGGGTTTAGATTCATTCTAAGTGTGGCTACAGAGTATTCATATGCCATTTAACTGGCAACACTGGCTGCTGGAGGCTTCATCCCCAACATACCCTGATTCTGGAATGATTACTACTTCCTGCCCCATGAAATTAGAATTAAAGGGTCTCTGCATTTGAACTTTAAAGTTCAGCTACAGAATAAACTGGGAGCAGGAAGAGTCTAATGAAGGATGCTGTCTGGAGCATGTCCCCTGGAGACAGGCTTTGTGTCACTCACAGCTGCTTTGTTGCTATGGCAGTAATTACCGTGATGTTGACAGCCTGCTGAGGGTAACCAAATCGGTCCCAAATTACATACAATTGTAATAAGTGTTTTCCATTTCTTCCCCAAATGCACAATCACAACACACAGTTTTAATGAAATAATTGCAGAGTACCCAGGTTCAATGAAGGCACACACAAAAACACAGCCAAGATGCAGGTTGAGATTTTCCTGCCCAAACCAAGGGCGGCGGTTATCAGAACACTACTAGCTGGAGGTCAAGAAAGAAGGCTTCCCTTTCAGAGGCCTGGCACAATGTCAATTGGTCATTTAGAAGCAAATTGAAAATAGGGTATGCCAAGGAGTGGAATGATACCTTTGTTCTGGAAGATTCTAGAAGGGATTTTTTTTCTATACATTCAAGAGAGGCTTAGGAATGAAAGCATGTTTGTAATCACACCGGAATTTTTCACTCAGCTATCTTAATTACGTTCTACCTTAACACTCCCACAGAGCTTGTGCACACTTTGTCAAGCATGCCATTTGCTTTCAGACCATAATGATTATGCTAATAATAGGTGAAGCTAGCATTTACAGAGCAGTCTGACTCCAAATTCAGAATTCCTGTTCACTAAATCAGAACCATTCCTTCCAACATTCGGTGATAATAAAGCTAGTTCATATTTATAGAGCCCCTAGTGTGTGTCAGACACTAAGCACTTTGTATGCATTAACACATTTACTCCTCAAGATGACCCCATGAGGAACCACAAGGAAACTGCACACAGAGAGGTTAAGTGACTTGCTTAAGGTTGCACAGCTAGTAAGTGGAGGAACTAGGATTTGAAACCAGGCATTCGGCTCTAGAACTCAACCACAACTGTACAGCAATTGTAGAATCAGCAAGGATTCATTTCACAAATATTTATTACGGCATTGCAGATGTAGTGCAAATCAAGTCATTGATGGTGTCTTTTGCTTTTTTTTTCGATAAGTAACCCATGGTCAAATACATGGTTCTCCTGGAGCTGGCCCTCAGGCCCTCGGGAATGTACTTTGGTAAAGAATTTTATGCACGAACCTTATCCCTATATAAGCCTGTCTTTCTCCCACTTATTTTCCTAACAATATGATTTTCTCACTTTTAAAAAAAATCGACCTTTTACTTTTTTGAGCCTCTTCAATCCTGGAAAGAGGCAGAATGTAAACAAACAGAGCGATAACACTGATATTATAAATGCTCATAAGTGCCCGGCACATTCCTCTTTGTCTTCAATATTAAACTGAGAGTAACCATCTCATTTCTCAGAACCCTCAAGAAACTGGAAGTTAAATTTCTAAATTCAAACCGGCACCAAAGGAAACACAATTAAATCAGAACAAAGCAGTTGGATAACCATTTCTATAGTTTGTTAATGGATAGCTTGCTTATTTTCATGTCTGATTGGGAGATAGGCAGCCATATTTGCCAGTTATGTGTATTCCCACAGAGGACTTTAATCCAGGGTTTCTCATCTTTAGTGCTTTTGACACTTTGGGGTGAACAATTCCTTGTTGCAAGGTGCTATCCTGTGCACTATAGGATGTTTAGCAACATCACTGGCACCTATACACTGGAGGCCAGTAGATCCAGTCATTACAATAAAAATGTCCCTAAACATTACCAATGTTCCCTCAGGGGCAAAACTGCCCACAGTTGAGAGCCACTGTCTTAGCCCCAACACTGTTTTATACCTCAGTCTACTGTTCCTTCTTCCTGTATGACACTTTCTTTCTCTTCCTTCTCTGATGCATTTCCAGTCACCCCTCCAGCCTTATCGTTACTCCCCCAGGAAAGCTGCACCTGCAGTCAATGTCATCACCCCTACCGTGTCCCCAGCACACTTTGTAAACCTCTATGCCACCTCACTCCCTTCCTCCACCCCTCCCTTCAACAACCCCTTACCACCATCACCATTCACAAAGCCAAGTGCTTTACACTGAATTCTCCCAGGGAACATCAGAGGCAATACCCTGCCACCGTATGTAGCTGAGAAAAATGAAGCATGGAGAATAACAGCGAGCAAGCTGTATAGCCAGGATTCAACTCCAGAGCTAGTAATCCTCACCATATTCTTTCACATTCCAACTACATGTGGCCTAGTGGCTCATTTTAAAGGGCTCTCTCCCACCTTGATCCTGAGCTCTTCTCATAAGCACCACTGTCTGTAGTTCTCCACGCACTCACCAAATAGATGCTTTAAAAAAACACACCAACCTCATATGTGGAATCTAATGAACAAAATAAACTCATGAACAAAATAGATCCAGAGACACAGGAGCATGGAGCAGACGGACGAATCTCGGGGGAAGATGGGGTGGGTGGTGAGATATTAACCAAAGAACTTGTATGCATATATGCATAACCATGGACACAGACAAGAGTGTGGTGAAGACCTGGGGCGGGGGTGTGTGTGGAAGGGAGTCAATGAGAAAAAAGGGGGACATCTGTAACACTTACAACAATAAAGATTAAGAAAACACACACATACCAACCAGATCTACCTCTCAGCCAGCTAGAACCGGGCCCACGGCAGCCCTGTTTTGCTGAGAACGAGTCCTTGTAACCTGGCACCTTCTCTCTTTCCAGTGGTGGCAGGTGGAGAAAGTGAACCCCATCAAGCTATATGAAGAGAACAAAGTCATCGCAGGGTTTTCCCTTTTAAATCTGCTCTTCAAACAGGGCCGCGCAGGCCTCATTCGAGGAGTGGTGGACAAACTCCTAGGGCTCTACACCCAGAAGAAGATCAAGCCCACTGTGGACTCCCTGTGGGCCCTGGAGGAGGTAAGAATGGTGTTTCCCCCCAGCAAATAGTCTCTTTTAGTCCAGACAGGTTTGGGCAGCCAAATACATTTTTTTTTCACTAAATAATTTTTCTCTAGGTTTGTTTGTTTTAAATGATGGTCCTAAAGTCATTGTCCCATAATACGGTGCTTTGAATATAAAAAATATTTTAAATTCTCTAGTGGTTGTTTTTTTTTAATTTAATTTGTTAGGTTGACATTGGTTAATAAAATTATACAGGTTTCATGTGTACAATTCTATAACATATCATCTTTGTGTTGAATTGTGTTTTCACCACCCCAACTCAAGTCTCCTTCCATCACCATTTATCTCTTCTTTATGCTCTCCCACCTCCACGCCCCCCCCTTTCCCTCTGGTAATCATCATACTGTTGTCTGTGTCTATGAGGTTGTTGTTTTTCTTTTTGCTTAATCTCTTCACCTTTTTCACCCAGCCCCCAACCTCAACCCCCTCTGACAGCTGTCAATCTGTTCTCTATATTATGAGTCTGTTTCTATTTTGTTTGCTAGTTTATTTTGTTCATTAGATTCCACATATAAGTGAAATCATATGGTATTTGTCTTTCTCTAACTGGCTTATTTCACTTAGCATAATACTCTCCAGGTCCATTCATGCTGTCACAAAAGGTAAGACTGTCTTCCTTTTTACGGCTGAGTAGTATTCCATTGTGTAAATGTACCGCACCTTTTTATCCACTCATCAACGAATGGGCCCAGGGACGATGTCTAAATTTTGGCTATTGTAAATAACACTGCAATGGACATAGGGGTCATATATTCTTTTGAATTAGTGTTTTGGGTTTAGTTGGATATATTCCCGGAAGTGGAATCTCTAAGTCATAAGGCAGTTCCATTTTTCTGCCCAGATCTCAGCAGAACAGAGCCACCAAGACTCGATAGGGTGGGGCTGCCAAAATCTGGAGAGTGGAGAGAATGGATCTCCTATGAGAGAGAGGTGCCAGTCAGGTTCACAGGAATGTGGTGGGAATGCCCCCCCCACACACACACCGCAAAGCCATATAATGCAATCACTGACACCTTCTGAGTGCCCTCACCCCTACACCCCTGCCCACGCAGCTGACTCCTCAGCAGGGTACAAGCTCCAAAGGCTGGGACAACAGGAAGTCCAGAGGGTGGGGCTTTTGCTTTTCTACAGGCTGATGCCCTAGGGAGGGGAGTGCTCCTCTCAAGAAAGATGGCATCTGTGGTGTGGGAGAGGGACTCAGCACAGGGATCTTGGTGGCTGTCCCTTCAGCTCTCTCCCCAGAGCCACAAACTCTAGTCTCTTCTTACACTACTCTAGTCTGCTCTGCCCTCCCTCCACTGGAGCCCAGGATGAGTGGCTGCAAATGAGATTTTTGTGCACTGGCCCTTTAAGAGGGCACCTGTGTCTGTAGTAGACTCTCTCTCTTTCTCTTGGGTGGACAGAATCCCTGGTTTTCTTTTTCTTTTCTTTTTAAAAAGACTTTCACATATTTTTATTGCTTTCAGAGAGGAAGGGAGAGGGAAAGAGATGGAAACATCAATGATGAGAATCACTGATTGGCTGCCTCCTGCATGCCCCCCGTAGGGATCGAGCCTGCAATCCGGCATGTGCCCTTGACCATAGGCTGACACCCTATCCACTGAGCCAAACCAGCTAGGGACCCTTGCTGGTTTTCAGCCCCAGATATTATGTGTGCACCTCTTCCTGGCCCTGGTGCTCTGGGCTGGGGAGCTTCACTTGGAGTTTAGACCCCACACTTCTTAGGGGGAACCCTCCGCAGCTGAGATGTCCCTCCGGAATCTTGGCTGCTGCTGGTAGGATTGGGGGCCAGCCCTTTTTGCGTCTCTGCCCTTCCTACTAGTCTTGTTGTGGCTTCTGTAAATCCTTGGTTATGAGACTTCTCTTCAGCTAGTCTTCAGTTGGTTACTCAGGTTGCTTGCTCTATCTATATTTTAGTTGTAATTTGAGTGTAACATCCACCTACAACACTGCCATCCTCAATCCTCTCTTCCCTCTAGTGTAGTGGTTCTCAACCTTTTGGCCCTTTAAATACATTTCCTCATGTTGTGACCCAACCATAAAATTATTTTCGTTGCTACTTCATAACTGTAATGTTGCTACTGTTATGAATCGTCATGTAAATATCTGATATGCAGTATGGTCTTAGGCGACCCCTGTGAAAGGGTCGTTCAACCGCCAAAGGGGTTGCGACCCACAGGTTGAGAACCGCTGCCCTAGTGGTTCTTAAACCACATGCCTTACCATAGCATTTGTACCATAAACCTTTCCAGGTAAGCCACCAAGTTTTAATTTATGTATATGATTCATCTTGTGTACAAGAGAGCATATATTTTGTTGCAGCATCATTTACATTGTCACCTTGTGGGTATATAAAAGATCAAGGTCATGGCTCAGAATTGAAATGATTTGTGTGCTAAGCCTGATGCTTGGGGCCCTTGTGAGACGTTGTTAGCTGTCACAATGGGCATTGTCATTATTGATGAATTGTTGAATCTACTGTTGGACTGTTTTCATTAATTGATCTACCCAAAGTTCCAGTATTTTAAAACCATTCCTTGATCATGAAAAAATTAAGAACCCCTAACGTTATCTTTACGGATACTGAAGTGTGACTGGTTGTTTGGGTTCAGGTGAGATGAGCTGGGAGGAGGTAAGGTCTAGAAAGTCCTTCAGGACAAGGAAAGTTTGAGATATTTGGGAAGCCAGTCACAGCAGTTACCTGTGGGGGTAAAATGGAAAGATGTGGCCTAGGTTTCCAGAGGCATTTTACTAAGAAATTTTCTTACGTCAGGATTTCATAACCTTGGCTTCAGAGAGCCATGAAGCCGCAGAGGAATGTTTTAAACTATATGGGAATGTGTGTTTTTTGTTTGTTTTTCTATTTTGCACAGGGGAGTAACTTGTAGTACAAACAACTTTTTGTACTTTTGGGAGTCATGGTCACTTTTCAAAAGCTCACAAACACAAAATTCTGTGGTACAGAGAGTCGGTATCCTCTTGGTAAGAAGGCTGGTGCTATTTGCCTAATGGAAGAGGTTGGCCAAATCCTATGGCTTCCCTAAACACAGAATCACTCTGAAACCCTTTGTGAGGGTCATTGTATAATCAAATAGGACTGATCCTGGATCCATGCACCACAATACCTCTCTAATCCTGCAGTATTGTGAATAGTCTTTAAAAACCCAACCACCAAAACCCTTGTTCCTTATGATAAAAGACATAAATGCTTGTTTTAGAAAACTCCTAAATTAACCAAAAGCATGAGGAGAAAATGAACTAACTGCAAGTCCACGTTCCAGAAATGGATAACATTGTTAGCATTTAGGTTTGCTTCCTTCCTGTCTTTTTTCTATTACAGATGCTCACTGTGATTCAATTTATTGCTAAATCAAATCAGATAATTGTTCATTCCTTCTGCTGTGTAATTTCCAAGATTGTTAGCCTATCATTGTGCTTTTCTTGAGAAGAGATTTATTTTAATCCATATGGTATTCACTATGATATCTCAGTGCTATAGAGTACAGCTGGATGAAACCATTACCAGATTCTCAGTGGTCAGGAATGAGAGAAAACTGGAAATAGTCAAGACCAGAGATAAGAGATTAACTTGACCATGGGGCAAAAAATGGGGCTTAAACTTAGATCCAGTGCCAAAAAGAGATCCAACAAAACTGGTAGCATTTAAGCAGAGGTTGAAATCTAAGATCCTGTTGGCCCAATGGTTCCTTGTTCTGATACTTGACATCAATCCTGGTCACAATGGTAACTGAATTATCAAATATGTATTGAATAACTACTATGTGCCCTATATTTGTCTGTCTATCTATCTATCTATCTATCTATCTATCTATCTATCTATCTATGTCATGTATGTATATCTGTGCTTTATACATGAAAAGAATAAGATTTTTTTCATTCTCCAAAAACCAATTTTTACCCCTTTGGGGATGGGATCACTCCCACTGAGAATGTATGCTGTAGAATGACTTTAGAGAAGAAAGGTTAGATGTCATAGGTTATGAAAGAGGCAAAACAAAACAAACAGAAGAGCATGCAAGGCAGAGAGACCCTCAAGAGCAAATGGATGAAGAAAGAAAGATCATGATGGATTCCAGAAAACAGTTTCCTGTACTGATGTGACCAAGGGAGGGAATGGCTCAAGGAGAGCCTGGATGAACAGGTCATCAGGGGCCACATAGAAATCTAGATCTTACTCTAAGCCCCATGGGAGGCCACTAAAATGTCAGGGTTAGGAGGTCCTACACCATGATCCCAAGGGAAGAAGTAAAAATTATTAGGCTCCAACTGCAGAAGTCTGATGATATTCAAAGGAGATCTCAATTCAGCTCAGAAATGGGGGCACCAGACTAAGCTCAGCTCTCATTAGACAGGGTCTGACTAGGAACAGCTGGGCACAGACAAGGCAGCTAGGGGAATGTGCAGCTCCATGCATGCTGGAGCTAATCAGGATTGGCTCAAGAGCTGGATGGACCAAGGACTCAGAGCAAAGCTTCTCAGGACCCACACCAAATAGAGATGGGAAATCTGAGGCTGATAGCTGACTGAATAATGGATCATATACAACTCCAGGACTTTATTGCAAGTGCTTCCAAATTCATGCACTTCCTTTCATCTCTACTGATGGCACCCATGTAGCCTAAGCTGGACTCATCTTGTAAGGAACTCCTGATCAGTCCCACACTTCCATCTTGCCCCTGTATAGGGCATTCTGTACCCAGTGGCCTGAGTGAACTTATCACTACCTAACCTAGATCATGTTTGTCCTGCTTAAAACCCACCATGGCTTCCCATGGCACCTGGAATCCAGGCCTGCCCAGTCTAAACTCCTGACCTCTCATCAACCTCACACTGTTCACCTCGCCTCCTACATCCAATCTTCAGTGGCTTTTATGTCCCTGGTGCTTGAACCCACTCAAGCTTTTCCTGTCTTGCACTGTTGAACCTGTTGCTTCCTCTCTTGTGAACATTCCTCCTCCAGATTTTCAGAGCTTCCTTCCAAACATTGTTTCAGCTTCAGTGAGATCTACCTAGTGAGGCTTTCCCAAACCCCCTTCCCGAAAGGAGCATCCCGCACAGCCACCCCTGCCTGGGTCATCCTCTTTCCCTTTACCTTGTATGATAGCTTCCACTGTATTCATCACTTGTTGAAATGATCCTGTTCATTTATTTGTCAACTTGTTTAGACTCTTGTCTCCCTTCCACTAGAATATAAACCCTAGATGAGGAAAGACCCTGACTAGGATGTTCAAGACCCCAGTGCCTGGAATGGAGTAGAGAATAGTAAACTTGTATTACATGAGCAAATTAATGAATCCACCAACACACAAAAATATGGCTATTTGGAGATTTTCCATGTTTAACAATAAACATTTTTGAATGGATGAATGAATGTACAAGCTATCTATATCCTAAAAGGCCTGTGGTCATGACGCTGCGTCACGACCACAACCCATCACCAGGAGGTGCATGGAGTGTGCGAGTGGGTGGGGCTGCGTGTGTAGAGAGGTGAGCATGGGTGGGTGGGGACTTGACTCTGGGTCCGTGGCACGGTGGGACCTCCCGCTTCCCTCCCGCAGGCAGCAGCTCCCACCTCCCTCCCATGGAAGCAGGTGTGGCTCCCGCCGGCTCCCACAGAAGTAGTGCGGTTCCCACCAGCTCCTGTGGCCACTAGTCTATATAATAAAAGCCTAAGCGACCATTACGGCAGAATGACCAGAACGACTGGTCGCTATGATGCACACTGACCACCAGGGGGTAGACGCTTAACACAGAAGCTGCCCTCTGGTGGTCAGTGGGTTCCCACAGGAGGAGCACTGCTCAGCCAGAAGTGGTGGTGGGAGCTTCTCCCGCCTCTGCGGCAGTGCTAAGGAGCAGCAAGCCGAGCAGTAAGGAGCAGTGAGCAGGCAGGCAGTAAGGAGCGAGGGGTCCCGGACTGCAGGAGGGCGCAGGCCAGGCTGAGGGACATCTCCCAGTGCACAAATTTCATGCACCAGGCCTCTAGTACTAAAATAAGATATTACTGTAAGACAACTTGGGCACAGTTGACATTTTGACTGAATAATCCTTTGGCGGTGGCAGAGGGTTGGGTGGGGTGGGGAACTGCCCGGTGCATTGTAGCATGTTTAGCAGCATCTCTGGCCCTCTACCCACTAGATGCCAGTATCTGTGACAATCAAAAATATCTCCAGACATTGTCAAATTGCTCCTAGTTGAGAACCACTGTCTTTTAAAAAGCCATGTTGGTTAAGACAGTCATCAGGAAAACAAAGGAAGTGTAAGAGCCCATAGCAAGCTAGTCATCCATAGAGGGGAGACAGACGGCTGCTACCTGTTTGCCAACAAAAACATCCACAGGCACTCATCACAACACCCACCAACTTTCTGAGGGCTCTTTTCTTGGTATTCACAGACATCTGTTGAGAGCTCCAGTTGGGCCGAACTCAGCTATTTATCAAGCCCACGCAGCTCTTCTGGGCTTGAAGAGAGCAGAGCATGCTTATTACTTGGGAACCTCAGAAGGAGGACTGTAATCATTCCCCCCCTTTTGATAAATGATTTCACAAAATTGCTTTTCAGGCTGGCTCTATAATTTCATCTATGGAATATAAATCCCATAGGGATTCAAAGAAAATTTTCTTGGGCTCTCTGAGCTCCCAGACTAGATTTAATAATATCACAGATGATTTGGGTTTCTTTTTAGCCATCTGTCTCTGACATTACTTTAAATTTAATACACAAAGCAGAGTGGATACAGTGCATCTCACGTTTGCCTCCAAATATTACATGTGCCGCTGTACATTAAGTTGGAAAAAAGTTAATCTCTCCAAAGAGTTCAGAGGTGGGAAAGGTATGAAACCACAATTGTAAACCAAGAAGCAGTGATAGCCACTAAGTACCTACTATGTGCTAGGAGGATGTCAAGTCTATTTTAGGATGTCAGGTCTACAGAAGGGATAGACCATGTGTCCCCTAACCTTTGCGTTTATGATTCCATTTTTGAGACAATTACAAAACAAAGAATAAGTTAGGGTTTGATCCTGGGGTGTTGGGTTCAAGTACAAGTGGATTCAGAAATGAGAGAGAATGCTGTTAAGGAAGAATGAATGTTCAGAGATGGTTTTAAGAATGAGATGGGGCCTGTTTTAGATTGGAAGGATTTAAATTCTCTGGATGATGTTGAGGTTAAAAAACAAGGTGTTACAAGCAGGAGGGACATGAATCACAGAAGTAGGAGTGAGTATGGGGTAGGTGGGGTTGAGAGGTCTACGCTAAGCAAAGCAGAGGTTGCTGACTCAGGAGGAGAGGAAATAAGATTGGTTGGGTCAACAGAGTCAAATCTTGGCCTTCGCTGCCAGGCAGGGGAGTTCAAGTCAACATTCTGAGTGAGGAGCTTGCTGTTACAGCGTGGCCTAAGCAACACATACCATGTGATCTTCTCAACTCCTGAAGCCCACCTGGTCCCAAGTATAACACTAGAAAGATACATACCTGGGCTATAGAGCTGTGGACCCTGATTAAAAATGTATTTTCCCATCTGCCATGTAATAGTACACAGAGGGCTCTGTAATGAGCTGAAGTATGTCCTCCCCAAATTCATATGTTGAAGCCCTAACCCCCTGTATGTCAGAATATGATTGTATTTGCAGATAGGGCCTTTAAAAAGGTTAATTAAGTTAAAATGAGGCCTTTGGGTAGGCTGACTGGTTTACTTATAAGAAGAGGAGATTAGGACACCTAGAGGCACCAGGGATGAACACGCAGCGAAAAAATGGCCATCTGCAAGCCCAGGAGAGAGACCCCAGAATGAAACCAATACAGCTGGCCCCTTGATCTGGGACTTCTAGCCACTAGAACTGTGAGGAAAATGCATTTCTATAGTTTAAGCCAGCCAGTCTGTGTTATTTTTTATGGCGGCCCTAGAAAACTGATAGAGGGTTGCACAGAGATCTTGGCAGTTTTAAAATCTTCGATGAAAAACATTACCTATAGCATTTTACAACATCCTATCTAATAAAAGAGTAATATGCAAATTAACCATCACTCTGCAACAAAGATGGCGGCGCCCATAGCGGCCGGGAGGGGACACTTGCCATGGCGCCCCGGTAATGTGAGCCCAGCATCTGCTCCTCGGCCACGCGGAGAGAGGGGAGGGGCCTCTGGCCAGAGGCCAGGGCAAGGGACGCTGGTGTTGTTGCAGGCCGGGCTGAGGGACACACCCCCATCCTCTGCACAAATTTCTTGCACTGGGCCTCTGGTTACTTACATAAAGGTCTATGACTATGCTCTCTACAATGGTACCATCAGCCACCACAAGTTGCTATTTACATTTAAATTAAGTCAAATTAAAAATTTAGTTCCTTAGTTGTACCAGCCACTTCTCAAGTGGTGAGAAGACATATGTGGCTAGTGGCTACCCAACTGGACTGTGCAGAGATGGAAGAACGTACGTACCTATCACTGCAGATATTCCACTGGAGCTGGTTTATAAGATGATGTCATCCTTCTGTTTGAAGG
The DNA here is from genome assembly GCF_000147115.1 of Myotis lucifugus. Classification (NCBI taxonomy): domain Eukaryota; kingdom Metazoa; phylum Chordata; class Mammalia; order Chiroptera; family Vespertilionidae; genus Myotis; species Myotis lucifugus. Next base: position 7,017,247 of record NW_005871083.1, on the reverse strand, counting down.
TTGGAAAAAATGTGCCTTGCCAGCAATCTGGCATAATCATGTAAATTATGTTAATTATGCCCATGCCTGTATATCTCTCTTTGCCTTGGCTGCAGTGGAGTTCATTGCCCAAATGCAGTCCATTATTTAAGTGTCCCTAATTCCTCATTATGTGTCCACTGCATTTTTGCCTTCATGTTAATAATTGCGGTTTAATTATGTGTGTCTTTCATTCTATGCCATCACAAAACTCATATAGAGATAAGTCTGTCTAAAAGAATGAATGAAAGGAAAAATAATGTGAGGCTGAGCTTGAAAGGGACCCTTATCTGTCTCAGCACAAGAGGGTTACTTGATCAAAGGAAGATTAATGTTGAACTAGCAAGAGGGAGGGTGCAGTGATCTAAGAGACAGAGCTGAGTGGGTTTGTGATCATCGGTTTTAAAAAAAGCTACAAGCTTCAACTCTAACACCAGGCTGGGAAGTGAAGAGAAGATGAAGCCAAGCATCTGAAACAGAGGTCCAAACCCAAACTACGAGGCAAAGACTCAAGGAGAAACTGTGGAAAGTTCCACTTAATGATGGCAGGAGGCAACTGGCTGGCATAGACTTTCTTTCAAGATTTGGAGGATCCTTCTGAGACACGTTTGGGGGAGGGGAGAATATTTCTAAAGAATCCCCAAAAAGCAGGCAATGTGTGCTGTATCACATGCATGTTGATTTGGAGAATAAACTGGGGCCAGCTAGTCTGGACAGGAGCCCACTGCAGATTTTAGACATGACTGTAGGTAAGCCCCTGACTGAAGTGGGGGCAGTAGAATGGGAGAGAACAAGCAAATCTGAGTCATTGGAAATAAAGGGCAAAGGAGAAGAAAGAGACAGAGATGACCAATGGTCTTGCAACCTGAGAGAGTGGGAATGGGGTGTCAGCAATACCATTTCAGTTAATAGTGCTAGGAGCTGCCATGAAGAGGTTGACGAGCTGAGATGGGAGTTTAAGGTTATGGTAGAACATGCAGGCAATCCAGAGCCACAGTCTCACTGAGGTGAGAGAAGAGGGCGGGATAATTACTACCACTACTGGCATTTCCAGAGGGTGTACTCTGAGCCAGTCATTGCTCTATGTGTTTTGCATGTATTAACTCATTTATATACTCCAACAACCCTAAGACCCAGCTACTATTATCCCCATCTCACAGGTCACAAAAATGAGGCTTTGGGGAAATTGTACTTGCCCAGAGTCCCTGCTTATAATGTCATTTAATGGAAATTTGAACCCCAGGGAAATCTAATGCATAGAAGTTGTTGAAAAAAATAACAATGAATAAACTCATTGAACAAAACAATAAGCAAACTAATTATATTAGCAAACACTTAGTATAGCATGTGCCAAGTACTTTTCCAGGCAGTTTCCCTTAATTAACTCATTTTCTCCCCACGATAATCCCACGTGGTGGGTACTGCTGTGATATATATATAAGGAAATAGACTTATAGTAAGGTGAAGTAAGTTGCTACAGGTCACCCAGCTGGTACATGGCAAAGCTGGCATTCAGACCAAGACAGACTGGCTCTTGAGTGCATGCCATGGGCATTAACTTCTTTACTGCAGAAGGAAGAGCATTAAGGCCAGAACCCTAGCATCCCCCACACTTCACACAACAGGCAAAAGATGAGGCATTCACAAACAGGTCAGTGGTGAGGGGACCTCTGTGACTATATGACAGGTCTTAGTGTTGGCTGCTGCTGACAGGTCAGGAAGCACATAGAAGAACAGCCTTTGGATTTGGCCTGAGGGTAATTGGTGACCTTTCAGAAGGTGCTTTCAGTAGAATGTTGAGGGCAAAAGTCTGAATGCAGAGGGTCAGGTAGGGAATGCAGGTGTAGGGTAGGCTGACAGCCAGCATAAGTCTCTCTTTCAGCCCTGAGCACAACAAAGGCCTGGAAGCTAGCCAGAGGAGCAGTGTTCAGAGAAGGGCTGTTTGGAAAGTAGATTAGTGGTTGCCTAGGGATGGGAGGGTGGGGGTTGGGGAGAAATTGGAAGGGACTTCTAATGGGTAGACTGTTCTTTATGGAGGCATAAAAATGTTCTAAAATTAGTGATGGTGATTGTTGCATAACTCTGTGAATATAGTAAAAATTATTGCACTGCATACTTTGAATGAGTGAATTGCATGGTATGCAATTATATCTCAATAAAGCTGTTGTATACAGAAAGAAAAAGAGAGAGGAAGAAAGAGAGGGATGCTGTTTATTGTTGGGATAACAGGACTCAGGAGATGGGGAGAAGGTACAACTTGCAAAGTCCAGGTGGCTGGCCTCAGTCCTCACTAATATTTAAGCTACATGGCCTTGTAAACCATTTACTCAGCCTGGTCCATTCTCCCAGTTTTCAGATGAGGAAACGGAGGGTCCAGAAGTGATGGCTATGTTTGCTTTATGTCCCTCATTTCTTCTTTCCTTTGCTGCATATACCCTTTTTCTCAAGTGGAATACTAGATTTTTCAGTCCAACATAATCACCCCCCACCCCAGCCCATGCACACAGTCCCAATTTCCACACACACTCTCCCTGCATGCCCAAGTCAGTATCTTTTCTGCAGGTCAAACATATTAGCACCATCGTGCCCCCAAACCCTGTGGCACATCTGCCCTCACCCCTGCTCTGATCTATTCAGCGTATCAGATAAATTGAGGCACAGCTCTGGTACCATTTCTCCATCTATAGGAGGTTGAATGGTGGCCCTCCGGATGCCCATATCCTAATCCTTGAAATCTTTGAACATGTCACCTTACATGAAAAAAGAATCTTGCAAATGTGATTGACTTAGGCCTATAAAATGATATTACTGTGGATTATTTGGGTGAGCTGGATGTAATACCAGAGTCCTTATAAGGGGGAGATAGGAGAGTCAGAGTTATGGCGGTGATGTGACAGAGGACGCAGAGGGAAGAGAGGTGATGTGATGCAGGGCCACCAGCCAAGGGATGCAGGAAAGGGCAAGGAAACAGATCCTCCCCTGGAGCCTGGGAAGGAACCAGCCCCGCCCACACCTTGGTTTTAAACCCAAGACCCATGTCAAGCGTCCGATCTGCAGAACTGTGAGAGAATACATTTGTGTTGTGTTAAGCTACTAAGTTTGTGATGGTTTGTGGTAGCAGCAATTGAACAGATATTGGCAGAGGCTGGACTTTGAAGACATACAGGCAAGTGAGAAGGCCTGGGTCTGAGCTCAAGGAGCAGCCAGGGTGGCAGAATTGAACAGCTAGACAATGACACAAGAAGGAAGTGTAGCCTGAAGGGTGAGAGTTGGAGGGGCTGTGACGTAGGCCTGCGTCACTACCTGGGCAAAAGCCTGGAATCGAGAGAGAGAGGTAGAGGAGAAAAAAGGTGCATCTGGCTGAACACAGGGAGAGCAGGCCTTGATCGGGGAGGAGAGGAAACAGTAAGGTTAAAGTCACCACCAATTGCTCAGCTATACTAGTACCCATCACTCCAGCCCCCTTGGAACATTGTGGTTCTTCAGAAACCTGAGCTGCTATTGCCTCCTCACCTTTATTCATGCTATTATCTCCATCCATTCTGCCTTCCTCATCCTTGTCCTCCTGAAAAATCCCTGCTCTCCTTTCAGAAGTCAGAGATTGTGTTGGCTCCTCTGCAGAAACACCCCCAACATCCTCCCATCTTGCCATGACCCCAACCCCAGGTTACAAACTCTGGTTTGGGGTCCCATGGACTTGCCTCTCTCATTGACATGTTCATGGACAGTTACCTGTGAAAATGGAAAAGCAATGGTACCTTCCATCCGTTCCTAAATGGAGGAATTAAATGTCCTACAGGAATTAGATGTACAAAAGTTGCTTGGCCTCATGCTGGACAGCTATTATTCTTTCAGTGCACTGCAAATGCATCCCCGCCCCCTCCACTCACTCCAGAATTGAGGTATTTGGGGTCAGGACCTCAGGCAAGACAGCCAGTGGGAGAATAGACATGCGTCATGCAAAAGATTTCTGGGGCCTCAGGGCACCAGTCTGGTGCAGCATCTGCCATCCAGGCCCTAACCAGATAACCTCATCTCCACCAGAAACCACAGTGAGCTGCAGGATTAGGTTTATTCACAGCTCAGCACTCCTTATTAGCAGTCTGGAGGGTCAGCTCTGAACACATTTCTGTTATGAAGAAAATGATCGCTCTTGCCTTCCCTCCTGTCATTTGGTTGAAAATATTTCACAAAATTGGATTTCCTTGTGAGCCAGAGACAGTGGATGTGGGCTGCTCTTGGGTGTGTTTTTAAAAGACCCAGGTGAGATTCTGCTGCTTCCAAAGGCTGGAAATGCCTGTTCACTTCTGTTGGCCTTCCAAGTCAGCGTCGGAATCACTCCGTGTGTCTTAATTGCAAGGTGGCAGCAGTAAAACCGGTTTCCAATATTTTCCAAAGTATCTGTGCTGTGTTCATCACAGATTCTGATCTTTTCTCTGGACCTTAGATAGGAGGAATAGCTGTGCTGCTGACCAAGGTCACTTGAACATTAGAACATACATTTAAATCAGAGGATGCACAAGTACAAGGCATACCCACCTTCCTCCCTCAGCCTCACTTTCCTCCACTGGAAATGGTGCCGCTCGCGTCCCGTTACTGCAAAGGACCTCATGGTTATTGTGCAATCGAGTCCACATGCGTTGAACTCTTATAAGCCGTAAGCCACTCTGCCAGCAGGACGCATATTGAAGCAGCAGCTCCAATCGGCGTGATAAGCATTTGAGCAGGAGACCCACACGTTGGGTTCTTAACCCTCCTGCTTCTTGGCTGTGTGGCCACTAGCACTTCATTCCTCTGCACCTCCTTTCCCTCACCTAGGAAGCGGGAACAAAGCACCCCATTTATCAGAGAAGTTGTGCATGAGTTTCCTGGGGCTGCCCTAATAATGTTCCTCAAATTGAATGGTTTTAAACAACAGAAATTTATTTTCTCACAGTCTGGAGGCCAGAGGTGCGAAATCAAAGTGTTGGCAGGGTTGGTTCCCATGAGGGCTGTGGGAGAAGGATCTGTTCCATGCCTCTGACCCAGCTTCTGGGGGGTTGCTGGCCATTTGGTGTTCTTTGGCTTTAGAAGCATCACCCGACCTCTGTCTGCATGAGTTTGTCTCCAAATTACCTCTTGTTATAAGGGCACAGTCATATGCCATTAGGGGCCTTTCTAATCTAGTGTCCCTCATCTTAACTAACTACATCTGCAAGGATCCTATTTCCAAGTAAGGTCACATCCTAAGGCTCCGGTGGTTAGGTCTTTCAACCTGTGAATTTGCTGGAGAGAGGGGATGGGGAGAACACAATTCATTCCCTAACAAATGGTGAGCCAGATAAGATCAAATTGGAAAAATATTTTGTAAGAGCTGAGAGACAAAATTCAGCATAAGGATGAAAGGGACAGGGACAGGCTCTAGATAGTCCTCCTTCCTCCACTTCAGTGGTTCTCAGCCTTCTGGCGCTGTCAATCTGCTTCCTCATGTTGTGACCCAACCATAAAATATTTCGTTGCTACTTCATAACTGTAATTTTGCTACTGTTATGAATCATAATGTAAATATCTGATATGCAGGATGGTCTTAGGCGACTCCTGTGAAAGGGTCATTCGACCGCCAAAGGGGTCGAAACCCACAGGTTGAGAACCGCTGCTCCACTTGTAGCTGTGAGTCCTCGGAACACCTATTACTTTTCTCTTTAACGGGGATAACAGCAGGGCCCACTCGCTGCAATTGCTGTGAGAACGCCATGAGGCCATGTGGGCACACAGTCAGGTCAGCCTCGGTGGCCCTCTTGGAAAGAGTAGGGATAACTCTATCCTCTTGCACTTAAACCTCCCAGGGCTGGTGTCCTCCCTCATTTGCCACTGCCAAGATGCAAACAGGCTGCTGGTGCTCCTGCCGTATGCTTGCATTCATGTCCAAAGACATTTGCGGGAGCTGCTTGGTGGAACAGAAGCTCTGAGCAGCACAAATGATAAACACATGCTGGTGTTTGGATCCCCCATCCTCCAACCATCTCCTTGCTTACTAACCACAAAAACTGCCTGATTACTAAACTGCTAGCTTGTTTTGGGAGGTGCTGCCAGGAAAGTGCCATGCTCTGGTTAGTCATTGAATGAACTCTAAATGACCAGCTGCCTGTGAAGCCCTGGACTTTAGTGTTTACACCGAGCCAGGCACTGTCCTGAGCACTTTGCATGCCCTGGCTCACCTAGACTTACAGCAATCCTGTAAGGAACTACTAATATTTCCCCATTTAACAGGTGAGGAGACTGAGGCTCAGAGAGAAAGTTAAGGGGCCTGGACAAGGTCACACAGCCAAAGATGTGGTGGAGCCAAACTGGACTCTCAGGCTGGCTCTCTCCTGAAGCCGTGCTTGTAACCAAGGCTTCAACCCTCTCCGGGGGTGGGAATGACCTGGTCCCAGGCCCTTCCCTCTGCTGCCACATCTCCCTGATTTCAGGCTTCCTGGTTCAGGGGAAGAAGACCGTGGTTCATCCGTTCCTAACTTCTATGATTGCAGGCAGGTGACTCTGCATCTCAGGCCCTACTTTCTGCACCTATAAAATGGGGCCGATAAGCCTTGCTATTCCTGCCCGTTTTAAAGTCTGTTGCGAGCCATGTGTGAACTGTTAGCATGAATACTGCACAGAAATGCCTGAGCGGGTGCTTAATACAACTTCAGCTTTCCTTTCTTCCCACATATCCTCCCAAACACGTGTCACTGCCCCAGCTCCCCGAGCACATTCACACACAGTACCATTCCGCGAGTTTGCTCAACAAACACCAACAGGGAGAGGATAGGGATGTGGTGACCAAGCTGCAGCCATGTGCTGCTCACCGCCACCCTCTGGGGTTGGTGTACTTATGAGAAGACTGAGGCAAGGAGAGCAGATGCCTCCTCCAAGACACAGGCCTCTAAGTGGCAGAACAAATTCCCTTGAATCCAAGGCCAGTATTTGAGTTTCACCACCTTCCTATCTGTCTTACCCCAATGTCTACAAATTACAAACTAGTTGGGTTCATATTTTATGGCATTTTTATTGTGTGGCAATTGGACATGCTCCAAATGATCATCTTGACCATCCCAGCCACTGAATGTAGGGCTGTGCTGGGAAGTATAGTGGTGACAATTCACAGAGGCTCACCCCCACCATACACCTTCTATTTGCACAGCATTTTACTTGCCTTGCGGGAATCAAGCCTCATAGCAAACCCACAAAGATAGGTAGAACAGGTGGCATTGTGCCTGTTGTACAGATATTTAAAATGAGGGACTGAGGTCATTTGTACCTGGTGGTAGAACCAGGAATCCAAGCCAAGTTTCTTATTCTGGAGCTCTCCTGTGTTTGTGAGTATGTGTGTACTTTGCTTATGTGTTTGTTTTGCCTTTTTCCCCAGCACACTTTCTTTCTTGCAATTGAAAGAATAAATTATATAAATATCATATAACCACAATATACAAGATTTTAAAAATAGAAAAAAAGAGCAGCCATAATTGTGCCACCCTAAACAAAACTACTGTTAATTGTGTTAATGTACTCCATTTCTGGCTTTATTCCTACACCTCCCCTCCTCCCCCTGCCTGCCCACAGGTATAACTGTCAGTGCCAGATCTGCTCATGAGCATGTGTGAGTGCATGAGGAGTGTGTTATGCTTGTTTACGGAGGGACATGGGGTCACAGCAAATTTGAGGAGTTTGCTTTGGGCCATTGGGGATGAGGGCTTCAACATATGAATTTGGGGGAAAATAAACATTTAGCCCACAATTCTCCCTAAATGTCCTAGAAAGACTTAAAATAATCCTTCTTTTCTTTTCTTTCTAACTGATGTAAGAATTTTAGGTGAAGAAGTATGCTTTCAGTATTGTTTGGGCTGCATATGGATTCGTTCCTTGACCCATTTTTTTAATTTAAGAAAAGGGTGTTTTTTTTTCAATTTGCATGTAATAGTTTTCAATTCATTTGTAAACGAACTTGCATTTATTGAGCATCTATTATTTACCAAGCCCAGCACTAGGCCCTAGAGCAGTGGTTCTCAACCTTCCTAATGCTGCGACCCTTTAATACAGTTCCTCATGTTGTGGTGACTCCCAACCATAAAATTATTTTCATTGCTACTTCATAACTGTAATTTTGCTACTGTTATGAATCGTCATGTAAATATCTGATATGCAGGATGTATTTTCATTGTTACAAATTGAACATAATTAAAGCATAGTGATTAATCACAAAAACAATATGTAATTATATATGTGTTTTCTGATGGTCGTTTTCAATTCATTTGTAAATGAACTTGCATTTATTGAGCATCTATTATTTACCAAGCCCAACACTAGGCCCTAGAGAGACAGAAAAGCAAAGCGCCAAAGTAGACATGAAAACATGATTAAAATACAGTGTTGCAAGCTTAATAAGAGGGAGAGGTTCATTAGAAATACTGATGGCAAATACGGGAATTTAATTCTACTTGAATGGTTATGTGGCTATGGAAGACTCTTGTAAACCATCCCCTTTCTTGTCAAGGTACTGGGCTTTAATTTGTACACCTCCTGTTGGCAACTTATAAAGACGATTGAATAGTTAGGTGCTCTAAATCTTGAAATAATTTTCCACCAGCAACATTAAGTGTGTTGTCATGCTTCACTATCTTTAAGGCAGAAGAGAATATGGAGCAGAATCAAAAGAGCAAAAGCAACAACAGAGAGGAGACACCTGCTGTTATGCTCACTGCCTTTGGCTCTTTGCCAAAATTCTAACCTTATTTTTTGCGTTTAAAAATTTGACAAAGAGCTTTGTTCCGATTTCCCTGGAGGAAGCCTCAGAGAGCAAACACTGAGCAGTCCCTGTAACCCCTGCTGGGAGCACTTCCCAGCTCAGGTCGATGTTTATAGTGTTTTCCTGCTTCTGTTTCCACTTGGCTGCCATTTTTCAGCATCCTCTGCTGTCCTGTGATTCAGAGGTTGACTTCCTTTGTTCTCTTTTCTAGGCGGGCAGGCCTTCCCGCATCATTATTTTTTGTTTATATCATTAGATTCAATTTAGGTTTGTTGTGTTACAGGATCTTTCCTTGATGCTTTGCAAATATGACTCACCCTTTATAACTTTCATCACCCATGTCTGTGCCTTCCCTAAAGTGTTTATAAGCTTATTACGGATCTGCAGTGTTGAAAAACATGCCTTTTAAAAAATAGTCATTAAAAATTCGTCAATAGCAGTGGCTACTGCTTCTCATTGACGTTCCAAGCATTTTGTTGGGTCTAGGAGGTTCTGGCTTATATTTATTACAGGTTTAAGTTTTTTCTTTTCCTCGCCTGTTCTTGTTGGAGTTTCCTCTCACCATCACTCTGTGGTTTTTGGATGGCCTTGGCAAACAGGAAATTACTTCACCATCTTCCCCCAACAATGGGTGCTGAATGAATGGCTCTTCCCAGATGTACTAAACAATTCTTCAAAGTGCTTTCCTTATTTGCTCTTCAAAATTAATATTGCTTCCTACCCTGTGCTAAGGCATGTTGTAAGGCAGCGGTTCTCAACCTGTGGGTTGCAACCCCTTTGGGGGTCGAACGACCCTTTCACAGGGGTCGCCTAAGACCATCGGAAAACACATATATAATTACATATTGTTTTTGTGATTAATCACTATGCTTTAATTATGTTCAATTTGTAACAATGAAAATACATCCTGCATATCAGATATTTACATTATGATTCATAACAGTAGCAAAATTACAGTTATGAAGTAGCAACGAAAATAATTTTATGGTTGGGGGTCACCACAACATGAGGAACTGTATTAAAGGGTCGCAGCATTAGGAACGTTGAGAACCACTATTGTAAGGTGAGGACAACATCCCACTGCCTTAGTGTTCACAGTCTGGAGGGGAATGATCTGATTGGTGTAAATACATGAATTCCAGCACAAAGTAGTTCCCTTGGAAACAAAGCATGACTAGGTCTCGAAGAACAAGGCAAGGCTTTATAAAGGAGGTAGCACTTGACCTGGTTCTCCATCACTGGGCCACTTCCTACTTAACCCTGTGGGTATCACAGCAGGACAGTCATATGATTGATAGGCAGGTGTCCAAGGACTCAGAGTATGTCTTAGGCTGGGATCCTCTCAATGCAGAGCCTGGGATACAGGCTTGTATGCCAGAATGTCTGTGTGCAGTAATCAGAGGGAGCAGGTTGAGGCAGCTAGAGAGAATTTAGCGAATGAAGAAAGGATGTGTTGTGGAAGGCAGCTACTGCTAAGATAAGTGGTTTCCAACTGTATTCTTCCAAGAGCCTGAAGTATTCTAGCAGGAGCCACCCTCAGGAGGCGGGAGGGGAAGGTCATCTAGCAGGATGGGGTTGAAAGGCAGAGGCAAAATACAGGCTTGGAAAGATTCAGAGTTTCATTGATTTGGGTCAAATCCCATTTCCTCCATCAACCAGATGCATAATCTTGGACAAGTGAGTGAGTCTGTCTGAGCCATTATCTCCTTTCCTGCTAAAGTCAGATTGCATGAGAAAATACAGGTAGAGTGTTCAGTCATAAGAAAATGCATCTCAGAACTATCTTCCTGGGAAATCAAATGGGGCTGCATTGTCAGGGACTGTCACCTCCCGTTAGTCAAGGTGGTGCCTGTGGGGCACCAGTGCATTTGGGTTGTGTGTGCATGTGCGTGGGCTTCCCAGTGTCACATCAGCTACACCTCAGGGCGAAGCACAGGTACAAGCAGGACCCAAGGCCTTAACAGGTTGCATCTGCATGTGTGTGGTCCCAGCAGCAGTAGTAAGAGTATGACAAGGACTCAGAAGATTTAAAGTGGCATATAAGCGGTGTCCAATACAGTGGAAATAAAATTACATGTGCCAGAGTGGAATTAGATATAGTGACCTATAAAGTGGTGACACCTTGTAAGAGGCAGCATAGAAAGCTCCCAAATGGAGGTATACACACAGTGGTATGCTGATAAATGTTTTAACAACCAGCCCTGGAAATGAAAGTCCTGATATTTCACACTTGCCAATTTTCATGGTATAAATACTCCCCCCCATGACCAACATCAACTTACCAACATGATGTCACTGAATGCACAGTTGGGAAGAGACACACACCATTGCTGTGGGAGCTAGCCCCCCGGGATACATTTCTTGGCCCCACGTTCTATGGGTTGGCAGATGATAGGATCACTTGGAGGGTGGGTTCCATCAGGCATCGAGTTCACTTTTGCTAGTTTCCTTTGAGGAGAAGAAACCCTGACTCTGTGCCTGCTTCATCACCTGGTACAATATAACTAAGAGAAACAATCTCAGAACAGTCCAGAATTTTACTGAGAAACTGTATTAAAAATCGACAGCCAGACGGAACTTCCCTGAGCAGCCTCTGGCCTCAGGACCATTTCTGCATAATTCTTTAGGCCTCTGTTTATCTCCCATTTCTGGGACACCCACCCGCCAGTTCCAGTCCCTCCTGTGTGCCCCCAGCACCCTGTACTTCCAACATTGAGATATATATTGTCTTTTTATTGTCCACATCCCCCATAAAACCTTAAACTTCCCAAAGGCAGGGGCAGACTTGTGATTAGTTTTACAGTCCCAGCATTTAATTTACAAGCACAGAGCCTGAAACCATGAATATTCGTTTTCTTCTCTCGCTCAAGGAAAAATACTGAGCAGTGCCAAGAGTTGTGTTTGCTCATTGAGCTGGGCATTTTCCTTCTATGAGAAGCAAAAGCAAACGCCTGAAGCTATGTGTCTCACCATCAGTGAGTAGAAAGAGGGCATGTAATCATTGTTTAGTGCTTGTGGAGAGAGAATGTGATAAAAGCATTGAGTGGCAATAAAAGATTGAAGTAACAACTCAGACAACAGAAGAAAAGCCATCCTGAGGTTCTCCAGGATTAATTGTCCAGTGAAAGCCCAGATAATAGAAGCTGTGAGAGTTGAGAAAAAGTGAGGAACACTTGCAGAAGGGCACTTGGTTATCTTCTGACAAGGATGGCCTTTCAATGGCTGAAAGCAAGCGGAGCAGAATTGAGAGAGAACAAAGGAGAAACAGGAGGATATGGGCAAAGAATGATGATAATACCAACAATATATATTCATCACCAACAACACTCTGAGTACTTAGTATGAACTGTGCGCTGTCCTAAGCACTTCCTATGCATCAGATCTCATTTAACCCTCACAATAACCATAGGAAATAGATGGTATTATTTATCCCTCTTCCACAGAAGGAAAATGAGACACAGAGGAATTAAGTAACTTGCCTAAAGTCACACAGTAAGACATGAAAGATAAAGCAATCACTTGTTTTAAAAGGGTTTTTAAAGATTAGTTTCACTTTTAATTCATTTAAATTTTTTTATAGCGGTTCTTTCTCCGTACATTGTATTATTTCCTCCAACCCTTACCTCCTTCTTCACTTCTCTGCAGTGAGGACCGTAAAGACTTCTTGAGCTACTAAGTGCTTGGCACTCTACCTGTATTTTCTCATGCAGTCCACTCACAACCAAAACCACTTTGGCAGGTAAGGAGGCGGAGGCTCAGAGAGATTCAGTAATTTGCCCAAGACTAGACAATTACTCAGTGGAGGAGCTGGGATTTGAACCCACATTGCTAGCACGACTAGTTCTTTCCATGCCTGCATGCTGCCTCTGTCCATCAACCAGTCCTGCCAGCTCACCCTGCCCCCCCCCCTTGTCTGAAAGTGGCTCCTACTAGAACACCACAGGCTCCTGGAAGAACACAATTGGAAACCATTTATCACGAATATGTCAGCAGCCAAATTGCTAGAAGGGGAAGTCTTAAGAGATTCCTCTTCTGACCTCTTTTGGAAAACAGGAATGACCAGTAAGGTGAAATGTAATTAGAGTTGGAATATTCCTGGCAAACATATGAATTCTCCCCATAAGGATAATGCGGATCCTCAAAACTCCTCTTGGGTCCCTGGAGCTCTCAGCAGGCCCCAGTAGCTGCTGTGTAGGCATGAATAATATTGCTGCTTCAAAGGAGGAGAACATGAAAAGTGGGAAACAGCAGCTGCTCTTTTCTCCTGAAGGGAAATTTCAAAGATTTTCAGATAAAGCTAAAATGGGCTTCTCCCAGTGCGCTTCACAAACATGAATACCAGTGGTTTTGGAAATTCAGCATGCGATATCACTTCTTAGGAATACACTGGGCATTCTGAATCTTAAAAGACTGAGAAGTCCTGCTTTAAACAGACCTCATTAATACTAAGAAAACTACCATTGCCCAAAGTCGCAGTGTATTACTATTGTTATTATCATCATGATTCTCTCATTATTGAAGCACACACTATGTGACAGGCATTGTGCTAGCAGCTTTATGTCAATTTTCACATCGAACCCTCACAAGTCTATAAGGTACAATCACAATCCCAGTTTTATAGATGATGAAGCTTAGAGAGACTAACTCATTTTCCTGAGGTCACACTGGTAATAACTGGCATCTGAACTCGAACAGTCTGACTCCAAAGCCTTGCTTATAACCATTACATGTGAACATTTACTATCATCCCACAAGACAGGGTCCCAGACAGAACAGGGCCTCAGAACTGGTTGGCAGTAACCAGCCAGTGTCTAAACCAGCCTGCACCACCCAGTAACATCAGTGCCCAAACCAGAATGCCAGCTTATTAACTAACAGTGGGAAACATACCCTCCATCTCAGATACACGATATGTTTGGAATTTTCTATGGTGTCCCTTTTGAGGCAAAAATAGGGAATCCAAATGCTAATCAGCCAAGGTCCTTGGTTAGAATAAGGAAGTAACCAAGAGGTAACTGGCAGCTCCCATCACTTGCTCATTTTCCCCACTATCACCTCAGGTACCAAAACCTCCCATCAGCCCGGCCGGTGTTGCTCAGTGATTGAGCATCGACCTATGAACCAGGAAGTCACAGTTCGATTCCTGGTCAGGGCACATGCCTGGGTTGCCACCTCAATCCCCAGTAAGGGGTGTGCAGGAGGCAGCCGATCGATGATTATCTCTCATCACTGATGTTTCTATCTCTCTCTCCCTCTCCCTTCCTCTCTGCAATCAGTAAAAACATATTAAAAAGAATCCTCTGGCTTGGTGCTCTGAGCAGTTCAGCAACAACATTTACCAAGGCAATGTCTGAGGGGTGCCTTATTTTCTCAATCCCTTTGGTTATCTGCTTTTTTGAAAGCTAAAGCCACTCACTCACACAGCAAGTATTCAGAGAGCTCTTACTGCAACTCAGAACCGTGCTAGACACTCTGAATTACAAAATGCAGTGGTGTACTGGGGCTGGCTCACACCAGCTCACAGCAGCCTGTTGCTAAACACTTACAAATGTGAGCTGGTCATTCAAGAAAACTATTATAGTAAATATAAACAAAGGTACTAGATACTTAAAGCTCACCACTTCTCAATTATTTTACTACATCACCACTTCTCAATTATTTTACTACATTTGACAGCCTAGGCTCCTGAAGTTATGTGCCTTTATTTTATCTGAATGGGCATTGCTTCCCATCTCTGCACTCACGGGCACTGCTTGGGTGACTTGAAGGTCAGCCATGGTAGGAGTAGTTACACCATGGAAATTATTTTGTTGATTGTCTCAGCTTAAGAAAGGAATGGAGAGAATGTGAATAATGCAGATAAAACTTAAAAATGTGTCCTGTCTAATGCTGAAGCTGAAAGAGGGTCCAGTGTATTGAGTAACATTTGTATGAGGGTGAGAACTAGTTTAACAGTAGATCAGGTGTCAGTCACATTTCAGTCAATAACACCAAATCTAATGGGAAAAGAGTGATTGGATTAGGATGCAATTCAACTTGTCAGATCATGACTGAGTTGTGACCATAGGTTGGCTACAGATAGAAAAGTTCAGCAAATATCAATGCAAGCATTCTATGCGAGTAAATTTACTCTATGGACTTTAAAATACTATAGAGTACTGTGTACTTTAGTATCACTTGTAAATTGTGAACTACACATGCCCTATGTCACTTAAAATTTATAATAAACATATGCATGTACCTATATGTATACTTTTTTTCTGGAGTCGGTTGTTAAACATTTACTGGCACACCACTGGCTCTGAGCATGATCTAATACATAGTGACTTAAAGTTCTTTTGGGGTGGGGGAGTGGCATGGCTGAAAAAAGAATTAAGGGACAAGAAAATATACAGGGTGCCCCAAAAATATGTACTTACTTTGAATAATTATTAATTCCACTGGGTTAAATCTGAAAAGAAAGAAACATCAATTGAGCTATCAGCTTTTAAGTGTGTATACATTTTTAGAGACACTCTCTATATGACAAAAAAAGTACATTGTTTAACACTTGGGTTGCGGGAAACGAGTTAAGTCGGCTCGCGTGAATTGCGCGTACTCCGCGGGAGCCGTCTTAAACTCGGTTCATATAGATTTGTGGTGGAGTGTGGGAAACGTGTAAACTCGGGCAGATTGTAACTGCGTATTACCAAATATTTCATTTCAATCGAACCCATACTTCAAAAGATATAGGCATTTTAACGCGCCATCTTATATTTTGGCGGGAAATTCACCCGACACCGTATTAATGTGGGAAAATATTGCAAAATGCCTGGTAAGGACCCAGATGAGCTGGACTTGAGCAAAGCCTTGAAGGAAGATAGAGCGGAGAGTGAGGAGCAGGTGAAAATGGTGCCACGGAGGCTCAGGGTCAGGAGAAAGTGCTGTCCGTGTTCCTTCACTGTACAAATTACAAGACGGGCCTATGGGAATAGATGAGTGGATGGAGAACTAACCGCAGGTAGGACTGGAAAAGATGAGATGGGGCCAGATGGAGGGTCTCACAAGCCAGAAGCAGACCTGGAGACAGGGATTCGGGTGCAAGGTATTTACTTGGGATCTAGAACACCCTGCTAGGAGAGATGAGAAAGTGACACAGGAGAGGCAAGGCAATTGCTGCAAGGTGCATTAGCAAGCCAGGTACACCTGTGGGGAATTGGAGGTTAGTCCCATGGGGAACTATGAATGACAACATAATACGGCCACTGCAGAGTAATCCCACTGAGGAATGACAGGACTGGAATATTTAAGCATCAATTCCCAACAGTCGTTGGTTGAAGGCTGTTCTGAGAGTGCGGAAAATTAATGCGCTGGTACTTGGCCCTCTGTGCAGGCAGCATCAGAAAGAGAAAGCCTTCCAACAAAGACACAGGTGACTGCCTGTGAGATCAGTCAGGATGCTGGGCCAAGGGCAGGGCAGTGAAAGCATGTGTTACACCTCTCAGTCCATTTGGGTTTGGTGAACTCAACAACAGCGATTCACTGTACAGGGTGGGCAAAAGTAGGTATACAGTTATATGAAAAATAATACAATTTATATATATAAAAGCCTAATATGCAAAGTGTTCCCTTGGGAGTTTGACTTACCAGGAGTTCGACTGACTGGGAGTTCGATCACTCACTATGATATGCGCTGACCACCAGGGGTGGTGCAGGACGAAGAAAGGCCCCAGCCAGGAGGGACCCTACCTGTGCATGAATTTCATGCACTGGGCCTCTAGTAACTAATAAATAATAATACAAGAACAACTCTTTTGCATACTCACAACTATAAACCTACTTTTGCTCCCACCCTGTGTATTCTTAAAGAAAGCATTGTCCTTAGAAATACAGCCTACTCAAGAACTTTCCCTGCTATGGGATCTTTATGACATGGTACAGAAGACAGTGCAAGGGGTGTGGGTTCAGAAGATCAGAGTTCAAGTCTGACCAGTGCCACTTAGCAACAGTATGACTATGAAATTCCACAGGGTCTTGTGTCCTTCTCATCTGTGAAATGGGACTATTACTACCTTCCCTATAGGTTGTTCTGAGTATTAAAACTATACACAAGGGAGCGTTGTACCTTAGTATTTTGTTCCTGTTATCATATGTAGAAACTTCAAAGAAAGGTTTTCAAAAGCATTGATAGCAGAGTTGGTTTTTTTTAATCTATCCTTAAAGGGATCCTTTTAGGACATAGTGAATTTTGTTCTTTTTTAAAGGCACATCTTCAAAGAGACCTCTGTCACTTCTCCGCTTTGTTGTTGGCATTCTGGGCAAAGAGCGTCCTCTGATTAGTGGTGCTTGCACTTATGGGGACATTAGTCATTTCCACAGTACAGCCGTGCCCACCGGCAGAGTCCTAACAGACACTGCTTTGATAAAAAGTCATCTCTGTGTATTACTTCAGTGAATCAAAGTTTATTATCCATCCACCAGCACTTGAAGGGTTTGGATAAGAGATATTCTGGAGTAATTTGTCTGCTTGGCCTAATGGAGCCTCTGAAATATAACCTAGATTCTCAGTGTCGCTTGGAAGCCTCACTTTCACTAATTGAGGGCCAATTTGGAAGGGTGATGAGAGAACAATAAAGAAAGGGTTTAGAGCAGTGGTTCTCAACCTTGGCTGCACATTAGAATCACCAGGGAATCTTTTTAAAATCCTGATTTCTGGGCCTTATCCTCTGGAAATTCTGTTTCTTTGTTACTAATGTTGTGGCCCCACCCCATAGCAAAGAAACAGAATTTCCGGAGGATGAGGCCCAGAAATCGGGATTTTAAAAAGATTCCCAGGTGATTCTAATGTGCAGCCAAGGTTGAGAACCACTGGTTTAGAGGAAATTTAGGCCCATCTTCCCAGTAAGTATAAAGATGGAAGACGGAAGGCGGAATTTCTCAGAAGGGGAGGAAAACTGGAAAAAATGAAAAAGGGAAGGGTAAGCCACATTGAGCCTAACAGATAGTAAAGTAATCCTCCCCTTATCCATGGGGGATACATTCCAAGACGCCTGAAACTGCAGATAGTACCGAACCTTACATATATTGTATATTTTCCTACATATACATACCTATGATAAAGTTTAATGTATAAATCAGGCACAGTGAGGGGTTAACAATAATAACTAATAATTAATAGAACAATCATAACAATATACTGTAATAAAAGTTATGTAAATGCGGTCTCCCCCTCTCAAAATGTTTTATACTGTACCCTCCTTTTTACTTAAAGGAAGCATTTTAAAGCATCTCTTTGGCGTATCTGAATTGCCAGCATCACAACTCTTGCACTTTGGGGCCATTGTTAAGTAAAATAAGGGTTACTTGAACACAAGCACTGGGATACCACGGCAGTCAATTGGATCATCGAGGTGTCTATCACGTGACTGACAGGGAGGTAGTGCATACAGCATTGGGTACACTCAACAAAGGAATAGTTCAAATCCAGGGTGAAATGAAGTAGGGCTGTGAGAGATTTCATCACGTTACCCAGAGCAGCATACAATTTAAAACTGATAAACTGATTATTTCTGGAGATGTCCATTTAATGTTTTCAGACGAGGGTTGACCACAGGTAACTGAAACCCCAGAAAGTGAAACCGCAGATGGGTGGTGTACAGTATTCTGTGGAAAGTCAGATCCGTGCTTCATCGTTTCAATGATATTACCCTTCATTAAAGTATTTCCTTTCATCATATCACCTTTAATATTTGATAATAAAAATTGCTGAAGGGACTCAGGTCCCATTGCACATTTAGCAGAGATAATTAAATTCATCCCAGTGCAGTCCCAAGGATCCCTGTTCAACTTGAAATCATTGCAATTAAGGAGGCACTTTTCAAATAAAAAATGAAGTAAAAAAAAGAAGACACTTTTCAATACAATTCAGCACCCTCACGGCATTTTCTTTGGTTTGCTTTGTCTGTAGCTTCCATTAATAGGCAGTTTGCAAGGCTATAGATAGGAAAAGTGAGTCTCAAAAATATTGGTATAGGGTCGAGAGAGATTTGGATACTGTCTGTCTAATTTAAGGTCCCTCCACTCTGCTGCCTTGCTTTTTTGGTCCCAGTGAATCATTTGGAATGTAGGAGAGATTATTACTGAAGTATATACAAGGAATAATGAGAAGGATATATGAATTGTTCTTTGAATGGGAGACACATGGGTTGAAAGGATTCTGAATTTCCTAACTTCCCTATCTTCATACATGGGGAGCCCCAGGAATGGAAATCAACTGAAACCAGACACTGAGATTATGGAGGTATAAGACCCTCCAGATCTAAGCGGCCCCTTCCTGTCATCCTAGGGAATGCTTATTTGACACCCCACTAGGCAGGAAAATAAAGAACAGAGACATAAGCCTGAATCTTTTTTATCAAAAAGATACACTTTGAAGAACTTTCATGGTCCAGTAACTGTGTGAATAGGGGGCTATGGGGAGCTATGCAAAGGAGAGGTATTAAGGAATTTGCTAATTGGCTCCAGAAACTAGAAGGTTCTCTCTCTCACTAATCTCACACCAATTGGCCCAGCAAGCATACATGTTGTCTCAGAGGCCAAGAAGCCAGTTACTGATTCAAACATTTGTAAATGTTCTCATTACACTCCAATTAATGGTACTGCCATCCACACAGGCAGCCATGGTAGGCATCTCTTCTCCAAAGATAGCTATTCAAACATATATTTTGTCCACTCTTCCCTCTAACTTTCTTTTGCATCTAGTCCTTTCTCTTCACTCCCACAACCACTGCTATAATTCCACTCACCATCTTCCTTAAGTTAGATTACTTCACTGGCCTCTTGTCTCCCTGCCCCCATCCCCTGACCCCTGCTCTCTTGTGGCCTCACTGGAACATGAGGACCAAATGCCAGCTGGGAGTGTGGCTACTCACGGTGCACTTGTTTGCTCTCGGGAGGATGGATAAAACCTCGTTTTCCATTTTTTTTCAACATTCAGCTCCATCCCTGAAAATATAGGCTTAAAATGGGAGGGGAGGGAAAGAGCCCGGCTGGTGTTGCTCAATGATTGAGCATCAACCAGGAGGTCATGGTTTGATTCCAGGTCAGGGCACATGCCCGGGTTCCAGGCTCAATCCCCAAAAGGGGATGTGCAGGAGGCAGCTAATCAATGATTCTCTCTCATCATTGATGTTTCTTTCTCCCTCTCCCTTCCTCTCTGAAATCAATAAAAAAAATTTTTTTTTAAATGGGAAGGAAATGCATCAGCCTGCCCAAGCTGATTATGAGCATGCCTCTCACTGGACAGTGAACAGGGTTCCTTAAACATTCAGTCTATAAGTAGTCTACTTGGTATAGAGCTTCCAGAGGTTCCTTGTCTTTTATCCTCCCCACAGTCTTCTGGGTCATTCCCTTCCCCCAGCATTCTCCAGGGCCATAGCTTTATCCTGGTGGAGCACACTTGGGCATCACCCCAGGCTCCGTCCTGAGGTGTAGTCAAAGAATCATATTGCTGCCCTAGCCAGTTTGGCTCAGTGAGTAGAGCGTCGGCCTGTGGACTGAAGGGTCCCAGGTTCAATTCCTGCCAGGGGCACATGCCTGGGTTGCAGGCTCAATCCCAAGTGTGGGGAATACAGAAGGCAGCCAATCAATGATCCTCTCTCATCATTGATGTTTCTATTTCTCTCTCCCTCTCCCTTCCTCTCTGAAATCAATAAAAATATTTAAAAGAGATAGAGAGAGAGAATCATATTGCTTTTCACATTCTGCAAAAGGGGCATCTATAAGCCACACTTACCTATTCCTTGCTGACCTTGACACGCCTCCTATAATATGGTTTCAACATGTTACTATTCTAGTAAGGTTGTACTAGGAATTCTTTCAGACTCAAACCAAACATCACCTCCTCCAGAGGGCCTTCTTTGCTTGCTCTTCAGCAAGAGCCAATCATCCCACTGCCATGCTCCCAGGACCCCTGGGGTTCCTCTGCCTCACCTCTTACCACATTCTATATAATTCTTACTTTGCCTATCTTTCTCCTCGATCCAAATTTGAGCTCCTGGAGAAAAGAATATTTCCTTATTCGTCTCAGGGTTTAGACTATATTAGCACAATACCTGGTCTAGGACAGGCCCCAGGAACTGTTGGATCAATGGAGTAATCTCTCTTCTCTCTCTCTCTCTCTCTCTCTCTCTCTCTCTCTCTCTCTCTCTCTCTCTCTCTCTCGTTTAGCATGACTATTAGTTAAAATTAAGTTGCTCAGGAAGTGGGTGTTATCCATCATTCCTTCCTATCTAGCTTCTTGTTTATTCAAGAGAGCCTTGGCTAGATAAACAATGCTGAAGCATCCATATCGCTTTTCAGGGGAGAGGCTGTGCCAGTGGGGAGGGGGAAGGGCATTAAAACCAACCAGCAACTAAGAAAGGCTAAAAGTCCCCCAAGAGCTTTTAGGGTGTGTGTGTGTGTGTGTGTGTGTGTGTGTGTGTGTGTGTGTGAGTGTTGGGATGCTCTGCTTGCAATCTGGGTGTCCAGAGGAAAACCGAAAGTTGTGCTTCCAGATTTGCAAACCCAATCAGGCCCTTCGTTGATGGGTGTTTTACCTAGACCAGAATGTTGTTTTGATTGGGAAGGATTCTGGGCTGATTAGTTGAAACAAAACATTCTCCAATTAACAGAAATCGAGCCTGAAGCTGGAATGGGAAATGTTCAGCAACCGCGTTGCCAGGCAGCCTATTTCAAATTAATTGGAGGTGAAGATATGTGGAACCAAAGAACCCCCCCTCCCCTGCTCCACAGAGCTGGGATACTGGGACTAGGATGTGGAAATATGCGAGTGTTCGTGAGTTTGTGTTGTCTTCTCAGATCCCATTTCTTCAAGTGGTGGCTCCCATGTAGCATGAGCTAAAGTGAGTCTCTAACGTGAAATAGAGAAAAGATGACTGTGACAGAAAGAAAAAGAATTTATAAAATACCCCTTACTATCTAAGTCACCTTGGCTCCTGGATTTGCAGAGCAAGAGTTCAGAAAGCAAGAAATACCTGGAACTATTAAGACAGGCTCAATGATCCCATCTGACCAAAATCCAAACCATATCTAGACACAGCCATACTTCCAGAAGGAAGAATAAAGTGGTCACTGTTGGGACCACACAGAGGTACCCAAAGCATATGCCTAGTCAGGCAAGACCTAGTCCAGCTCCTGGATACTTTTACTTTTCATCCAGTTCTAACCACTGCCAACCCCAGCTGCTTCTCACGTGGTCTGGTGTGGGGTATGAAGTTTCAAAAGGTGGAAGACCCTGACAGAAGCAGATCCGTGACAACTGCCAAAGTGGTAGCCAGTAGCCCAGCAAGAGGGGAGGAGAAGCCGAGTAGACCTCCACAAAGCTGTCCAAAGGTCTCACCAAAACACAGCTGCCGTTTATAATAGGGGCAAAATACTCAGCATACCTCACTAGCACTTGAAAACCCCCACTAAGTTCTAGTTTAAAACATTACCCAATGATCATAATGATGGCTTTATAGTGTGTCTTCTAAAACATAGTGTGTCTTCTAAAACAGAATATCTAAATGTATGTACTACTCAGCAGACTATCTAAATATATGTGTGTATACCTAATGTGTCTGTGTATGTATATATGTATTCCATAAATGTAGAGATAATATATATAGTGTGTGTGTGTGTGTGTGTGTGTGCATATACACAGAAACACACATTCATATAGGGAATCCATCAAAAGCTAACACACATATCCATTCTTCTACATCAGCAGTAGCAAATCAGTTTTGTCTCAGAAACCAATTTCAGTGGGTTGCCAGTGGCTACCTGGAAATCTGTGCTGGGAAAGATTCTGAGACCAAATCTTAGAAGAAAGAAAGGCTATTACTGATAGGTGATATACATGTCCTGGGATGTGGGAGGGAAGTGAGTGGTGACAGGCTTCCTACACTTTCCCCATTGGAGCAAAGAGGAGCTCAAGACACTGTAAATCAAGATCCACTTGCTCGGACTCCTCATATAATTGCTTTTATTGAACCGTGCTGACATTTTCCTTCTTGCACTGAGAGGTACTACAATCAGAAGAAATTCTGTGTGCATCTCTTAGGGCTGTTTGAAGAACTTTATCCACTTCAGAGACTCCCCTTTATGCCGACCCATGGGAGAAAGACATCCAGTGGGAGAGAGAACTGTGTTTGTTGTAAGAAACTGGTTGTTTGGATCTCCTGGGACCACAGATCCTGTAATGAATTACGTTTCCCTCTGCAATGACTCTCCTTTAAACCTGTGCAGGACCTGTTGTATGTATTTTACTGTTCATCTTCCCCCTGGCTTATTTTTATGTCCTTATTAATATTTTCCTTTTGTCCTAATTTGATCACTTCATTTGAGACTTTTGGGCATTGATATCTTTTTAAGTCACCTCAAATTCTTCATGAATATGTAACAACCAGGAAATCATGTGTACCTTAGAAAAGCTTTTTTTCACATCAGCACCTATAGAGAGATAAGTCATTACTATCTGGAAAATTCAAGCTGGTGCAGCACTGTGTTTGATAAATGAAAAATCATGGTGTGTGTGTGTGTGTGTGTGTGTGTGTGTGTGTGTGTGCGTGCGCACGCGCACATGTGTGTATTAAACACACGTGGCTCAGGTTTTGGCATTAAAAAGCATAGTGTTCGAGCTGAGATACCCAGAGCCACACAATTATAGTAATTACCAAGGCCAGTTCTAGCAAGGCAGCCGAGCCAGACACGGTTCAATTGAACAGACAAAGGGAGCCTAAGCCATTGTTAGAAATGTGCTGCTTATTGATGGCTGGAAGGGAACATTCTTTTCCTGCCTTGGTCTCCGAATGAAAGGAGATTAATTCCTTATGATGCAAAGATAGGCAGCTGCTGCAGGCTTGTCACAGCTGGGAAGTGATGAGGACAGAGTGATTCGGCATGTGCCGGGGAGGACAGGCTTACACGAGGGAGAAGCAGGAAAGGGAGCCTCCTCTCAAATAGGGGCAGCAGGAGAAAGGTGCTGACACTTGTGAAGCTCCTACTATGTGCCAGGCACTGTATTAGGCACTTTTTAGAAATTCTCATTAAACTTTCACTCCCAAAATACTTCCCATTTGATGCATGAAGAAGCTTAAAGACAATCAGCATTCTTTTATCTTTTTATGGTATAAATTATTTTACTAAATTTAGGATTTCAAATGGGATCAAAAATGAATAATAAGCTTAATTAAGCACAAAGGGATAAGGCCCCTTCCCCCCAGCCATGTAGCTACAATGAGGCAAAGCCAGGATTTCAATCTCAGTTTGTCCAGCTTCCAAACCCATGCAATTTGCACTGTACTCATGCCCCTCGCAGTGTGGTCTGTGAACTGCCTGAGTTGGAATTCCTAGGAGCTTCTAATTCAGATTCTTGGGCCCCAGTCCAGACCTCTTAATTCAGAACCTTGGTTGATTTCTAATGTCATGGTTCTCGAGTCTTGGTGCATACAAAAAGCCTTCGTTGCCACAATGGTGGGTTTTGAAAGGCCTCCCCGCCAGCTCACTTCGCCCTCCCCCAGTAGCAGACCATGGAGCCTGAAACACCCCCTTCCTCAGGAACTCAGCTTTTGGAGGGTAGTTCTGTGGAGTAGGGGCACCTTTGAGTTTATCAGCCAACAGCATCTATTAAAAGGAGCACTTGCCAGTGGCATGGCTCAGTGGTTGAGCGTCAACCTATGAATCAGGAGGTCGCGGTTTGATTCCCAGTCAGGACACATCCCCAGGTTGCAGGCTCAATCCCCAGTGTGGGGCATGCAGGAGGCAGTCAATCAATGATTCTCTCTTATCATTGATGTTTCTATCTCTCTCTCCCTCTCCCTTCCTCTCTGAAATCAATAAAAATATATATTTTTAAAAAGAGCACTTAGTAAATTCTATGTCTGTGTACTATGCTATAAACCTGAAATTAATATAAAATAATATTGAATGTCAACTGCAGTTGAAAAAATAATACATATTTTTAAAAGGAGCAACCTTATGGGCCGTGAATCAGGTCTTCAGATCCCTGGCCCTGGAGGATTGATTTTAACAAAATTCCTGCCAGGCTTTTCTGCTCTCCGTTGACTTCCATAGAATCCCTCTGGCTTTTTTCAGAAACCAGTCTCCTGCCTGGTTACTGAGCTTTTTCCTCTGTGTGTGTGTGTGTGTGTGTGTGTCTCCTGAGAAAACTGTCCCAGGGCAACTATTTTCAGCTTCGTGGCCAGACACAGGCATGGATGAGACTCATTTATCAAACTAGCCATTTCCCACGAGCTCTGAAGTCGCTCTCCCTCCTCGGGTGGGTCCTGCTTTCCACCTCCCTCTCCCCGCACAGAAGAGGCTGTCCATTCGTGCAGCTCTGAAGCTAGACACACCAGAGGTTGGACCCCACGGTCTCCTACCAGCTGGGGGAATCTCTTTCCCCTTAACTTGACTCAGACTCCCAGCCCATCCTGTGGTCTGTGGAAGGGTAAAACTCTTCTTTCTATATTTGCTATTTCCTGGGGCTTATGATCTGGTGGACTTTCTTGTGACTGTGGGCAGGGTCTCTGCTCCACCTGGGAGCACCCCGACATCAACTCAGCACCTTTGCTGAGTTCCATAATACACCCCACCATCCCAGCACACACACACACACACACACCAAGTATACTGAGCTTTAGCAAAAGTTGCTTGAGACTCAAGTGGGTGGGGATAGGGATCCCACCAAGGTGCATGAACCCTCAGCCTTCTCTAAGCCTCCACCAATGCCTGCTTCTTTCCAACTCCTCTCAACCCTGTCTCCCAAGACAGTCAAATTCTTTTCCTTGGGTCTGGCTAAGAAGTAATGTCTTTTCCCTCAAGACTTGGTATCAGCAAACACTGAAGCCCTGAGGCAGGGGAAGGCCAGCTCATTCTCTGTTCCTTTTTGTTCTATCAAAGGATTTTATTCCAAACATGTGCCCTCTCCATAAGAGGAATTCTGGTGCATAAAACTGTCTCTATCTAATCATGTGTACGCTGAAGGTCAATATATCCTCTTGAGGCATTTGAGAGCATGGGTGATCCTGTACTTAGAGCTCCTAGCCGGCTCCTATCCACAGTAGGTCCCTTAAAGTTAGCAGCCCATTCCCCCACCCCAGCCAATGCTGACAGCAGGGCAGATGCAAAATTTAAGGAGGTCCTCACTGTCAGATTCATGTACAACCTTGAGAGTGAGTGCCTCCTTAAATGCTGCCTGACCCTGGTCCTGGCCCCGGTGACAGCACTGTCTGCCCCTGATGGTCATTTGAATCTGACCGGTTTGAATTTTGATTCTAACTTCACCAAATACTCACTATCTGAACTTAATTGAGATGCATAAGCTTATCCTATTTACAAAATTTGGCTCCTACCCCTGAATGTAAAGGGTTTTTGAGGGAATTAAAGATGACCATAGAAGTAGAGCTACTTTCCTCTGCCCAGAAAAAAAGGAATGATATCAGATTCCCAGGTTTTGATATTTTCTTTGTTTCATTTAATAAAGTGAATGAAGCAGGAGATGAGACTAACCCAGAACCACTTTTCAGAGTCCCCCTGAAAAAGAAATCGATTTTTCTTTTTCCCAGCACTGCAAATGACATGAAAGTCTAGAGGGAAGACGAAAGGAAATTGAGAGTAAAATAGATTGTGGTGGACTTGGGGAGTTGTTGCTAGATCATAAGGTAGTGCCTTTTGAGAATTCTTTAAAACAACATAAAATGCCAGAAGCATCATCTTTCTTTAATTTCTTCCCTCTTCTTGCTTTGAAAGTCCTTGACCATAAAATTGACTACATGTTTTATTTGGTCCTTTGATGATCAGTGGTACATGTTCATTTAACCCTTTCCTGCTAATGATCCAAAATTAAAGAATAATAGAAAGAATAAAACTCAAAGATGTGGTAGTTGATAAAGTCAAAGAAATATGGTCAAATTTTAAAAAATATTATTATTAATTTCAGAGAAGAAGGGAGAGGGAGAGAGAAATAGAAACATCAATGATGAGAGAGAATCACTGATTGGCTGCCTCCTGCATGCCTCCCACTGGGGTTCGAGCCTGACCGGGAATTAAACCATGACCTCCTAGTTCATAGGTCAATGTTCAACCACTGAGCCACACTGACCGGGCTAGATTTTTTTAAGGATCTCAGAATAAAAAATAAAGTTGGCTTCACAGCCCTGCCCACACCCACTAGCTTTTGGGACTGTGCAAATTACCAACCTAGAGCTCTGCCTGAGCCTTTGCCTTCAGCCCAGAGACACAGCATGTCTCATTCCTCTTGTAGTCTCCCTTTGTGGGGACACTTCTCCCTCCATGTGTGACCTGGAAAGGGACTCTGGCTCCTCAGGTTACTCCATTATGGCTGCCCTTGAAGTTACAGATCAACCAATCACTTCTGCCAGATTTTCGAGGACCAATACACATTTACATATTCTACCTGTCTGGTTAAGGATATGCAATACAATAGAACAATTACTGGTTATTTATTGAGAACTCAGTACCTATCCCATCGTTAGGAGGGCTTTGCAAATGGAAAGTACTGTTATTATCCCCTTTTACAGATGGAAAAACTAAGGCTCAGCAAAGTTAAATAACTGAATGAAGGCGGAACAGCTAGTAAGAGGTAGAAGCAAGATCAAAACAAACTAGTCTCTCTCCATAATCTGCACTCTTATGAATCTGTGCTGTCTCCCTATGACCACCCTACCACCCCCATTAATTCACATCAGTCCTGATGTGCAGTTCAGAAAATAAAATTGCCATAGCCATCAAGTTTTCAAAATTCTTTTTCAATTCTTACAATTAAGCGCTCCTGATCTCTGGAGCTGACTCTGTTTTTCATGGAAATCCAGTCCTTTGGCCTCTAGTTCAATCCTTCCCCTTTACCACTAGATGCATCCTCTTCACAATATCAGAATAATAAAGCAATTTAGTATCTTTGGTGTCTTCTTGGCTCAAGTGGGACATTTTCTCAGCAGGGATTGTTGACAACATTATTTTAAAGTACTTGAGTCCAATCAGAGACTGGACCATTGGCTCCCTGTGAGATGCCAGGGAAACCTTTCTCTCTCTGATCACCGGACTCCTTTCTGACAAATGTGTGAGTGGGTAACTCTGAATGAGAAAAATTATAACATCACTTAGCACGGTGCCAGGCACTTACAAAAGCTCAGTAACTGTTCACTAATCCCACTATTGTCACTGCTATTATTTCTATTATTCCATTGTGGGTGAGGGCAGACTCAAACTGGCTTATATTGATAGAGAAGTCAGAGAAATTGGGTTTTTTTTCCTTTTGTTTGTTTTTAATGAGCATTTAAAACCTTCCAGGTTGCCACACCAGGATGCTCTGGTGTTTTCATGCTGTGCAGGACTGATGTACTTTGAACGTTCTTTACTTGTGCTCTGAATTCTCAAGATGGGTGGAATATGGCATCCTTCTTTGTCTAAAGAAATCCCCATCCCTCTCCTTCAATAATTCTCTTGGCTCAGCGCCACCTGAACAATGGGGCACTCTCTTCCAGGCAGGGAGCATTAATGAGGAAAAGATCAGCAACCGTTTTCTACATGGGTAGCAATGGAGGTTTACGAGGATGTGTGTGTGTGTGTGTGTGTGTGTGTGTGTGTGTGTGTGTGTGTGTGTTTCTAAGACCATATATTTATATTATTCCCCAAGGAGTTTCAAGGCATGCTGAATTTCTTGCAGTGTTTAATACTTCATAAATAAAGCCTTAGTAGCAATTCTCAGCAAATCATGGATGTGTTCCAGAGAACATGTAAAATATTAAAGTCAATTCCAAATGGAAGAAAAGAGCCCCATTTTCCCAAGTAGTCAACATATCTCAAACCACTGACATTTCCAGAACGGAAAGTGTGGCAGAGAGGGAATCAGACAGGGACTGTTTGGTGGGGCAGAGACCCCTCACAGAGTGAAGCCAAGGCCACCCTCCCCCTTACTAAGTGCTTTCATACTCACAAGATGGCATGACATAGGTGCTGTAATGACCCCAATTTTATAGTTGAGGAAACACTTAGAAGTTAAGCAAATGGTCTGAGGAGGCCCCGTTGGTGGGTGATAGAAGTGGGATTTGAAGCCAGCAGAAGGGTTCCAAACCCCCCTCCACGCTACTATTCTATGTGACACAACACACTCTGCTTCCTGCAGGCCTGTGTGCATGAGGCATCACATTTCCAAACGAACCTCCAACCCACCTCCATAGCCTATATTCCTTATCCTTTTTTAATGAACCACTAACGCAGCCCCTCCCTCAACCCCTATCCCTTATCCTTCTTGGACTGAGCCACCAACCCCACCCCCAAGCCCAAATTCCTTATCTTTCTTGGAATGAATCACCAACACCCCCAGCTCATATTCCTTATACTTCCTGGAATGAATTACCAACACCCACTCCTGGGCACATATTCCTTATCATTCTTGGAATGAACCACTGAATTCCACCCCCAGCCCATATTCTCTGTTTCCTGGCTATGCATAGCCTCAGTGGCAGCCCTCAGGTTTTCCTCGCTGTTACCACTACTGGTGTTCTTTGGGGTGCACTGCTCAGCTGTTTTCTGCACCGTGGCCACAACCCTACCCCATCCATGGGTTCTGTCTCTCACCCAGTGAGAAGGACCAGCAGGAGTTTAATCTGACCCAGACCTTTGAATGAGCACTTAAATTCAATTTCCTCAAACCTCACAACTCTAGTGGGTAGGCAATGTATTATCCCCATTTTATAGATGAGGCTCAAAAATGGTCACTTGCTCAGGAGCATACAGCCAGTGAGTGATGGAACTGAAATTCAAAATGAGGCCATTCTACTCTAGAGGGCAGTGGCTTAATCCTTTTAAAGAGTTTTCAAATATATTTTTATTGATTTCAGGGAGGAAGGGAGAGGGAGAGAGAGATAGAAACATCAATGATAAGCAAGAATTATCAATCATCTGCCTCCTGCACACCTCCTACTGGGGATCCAGCCTGAAACCAGGTCATGTGCCCTGACCAGGAATCAAACTATGATCTCCTGGTTCATAGGCCAATGCTCAACCACTAAGCAACACCAGCCAGGCGACTTAATACCTCTGGGGAACAAACAACAACAGCTTACATAGAATTAACTTTTGCATTTGAGTTTCCAACATGTGTTCCATGAAAGAGTCAGGCCTGTGAGATGTTAAAAGATAGATCAAGGAAGCAAGAGAGAAGGGTCCTGGGGTCAATTACTGTATTTGCTGCTGTGAAAAATTCATGTTATATGAGACATATCCCAATTTCATAAATTTTGTGCAAAATAGTACCTTTCATCATGCTTTTTGGACAGTGACTTCATAGAGGGGAAAAAACTTATACATATAAATGCCGAATGTGGTAGTGGAATCCTAGTTGGAAATCATAAAGTCTGGATATGTAGCAGTACCTCATAAAGCCAGAGGGGATAGCTGAAAATCGCAAAGCTAAAAGAAATATATTGGTCTTAGTGAATGCTGACACGTGGCGGGCTTACTGATAATATATTTAAGTTCAAAATATTAGGAAGAAAATCCAATTCCATACCTTAGCACTATGTGGACTTTAACTTGCTTCTTTGTTTGTTTGGGGTTTCATATAAAAAAAACACCTCCCATATAATGGGGGGTGGGGGGAGAATAAGAATAGAGGGTTAGGCAAAAGTAGGTTTACAGTTGTTCAAATGGAAAACATACAACAATTAATAAATAGTAACGCAAGAATAAACTGTGTTTCACATACTCAGAGCTGTAAGCCTACTTTTGCCCCTGTGCATCTTGAATGTGATGTTTTTAGGCTGCCTGTCTTTCTATTAAGGGAGTCATCGCATATTATTTGGCCTTGGGTTTTCATTCATTCCTCCATACCTGGGCCTTCAGTGCAAAATAATTTTTTAATTCTTATTCTTTTGTTGCAACATGGGGAGAGGAAAATCAGGCAATGCATTGTATAAACTAGAAATAAAATTTCCTGAGACATGAGTATTCCATGGAACACAGTTTTTAAAACTAGCGTCTTTACCAACATAAGACTATGTCTCTGCCATCAGACTGTCAAATCCTAGCAATGCACAGTTCAAATATGGGGGAAGAGCAGGGCAGTGCTTCACCGTTTAAAACCAACAGAAACAGAGAGTGTCTGGGGAAAAGAATGTCGCCTCCTACCAAGGAAGCAATCCCTGAGATATCACCACTCATTATTTATGCTGGAGGAGTACCCCCAGGCTTCTCCTCCTTCTGCTCTGCCCACAGACCTGCATTCTTGTTTGCCTCCATGAATTCACAGAAATCCAAAGGGAAAAAACAAAGCAGGTCTTTCTTTACCAGGAGTGCAGAGATAGCACACAAGAGAAGAATGTTAGGGCCCAAGTATGCTAGAACTCTATGCAAGCGGGCAATGCAGTGAAATTCCAAGGGCTTGGGGAATATTCTCCCACACAAATCTCATTGGCTAAAACTGGCCACATGGTCCCACCTAACCTAATGAGGTTGGGAAATGTCGTTTTCCTAAGTATCCAGAAAGGAGAGGAGGACCAAATACGGGTAGCACAAGTGTCTCTACCCCAAGTCCTTAAGCTCGTGATAATTTCAGTGTTCTAGAGAAGCAAAGTAGGTAAATTAATGTGATAGAATACTTCAGGTATCACATCGTGCAGTTTCATCATTCTGTCTCATTTGAACTTATACTAAACTTGTAACATATCTTAGTTTTTCTTTTCAACTGGGGAAACTGTAGCTCAGAATGGCTGAGAAACTTGCCCAAGGTCCTTCAGCTAGTAAGTGACAAAGCCAGAATCAAACCCATACTTGCCTGACTGTACAAACTTATTTACCCCACAGGCTGTTGTGAAGACTGATTAAATAGAAATATATTCATTCCTTTGAATATGTATTAAACACCTACCTGTATCATTTACTATTCAGTATGTGGGGGACTCAGGAGACACTGCCCTCATACACCTTAAGTTCATATTGGGTTAAAATAATAAATAAGAAAATAACCGAACAAGTTCAATGAATGACATATTCCAGGAAGAAAAATAAAACAAGCTAAGGGGATGGAGGTGGGGTGATGAAGAGGGCAGTGTTTCAGATAGGGGAGTTAGGGAAAGCCTGAAGAAGTGATTTGTGGACCGGAACCTGAAGGAAGTTTTCAGCAGAGCAGGAGGAAGAGGGAATACCAAGTGCAAAGTCCCTGAGGTAGGAATGGGCTGGGTATATTTGAAAGAATAGCAACAAGGCAAATATGGCTAGAGTAAGGGAGTGTTTGTGTTTCCCCAAATTCATATGTGGAAACCTAACCCTCAAGCTAATGGTATTAGGAGATGGTATCTTTGGTAGGTTATGATGGCTCTGCCTTCATGCGTGATATCCGTGTCTTTATAAAAGAGGCTCTAAAAAGTTTCCTTGCCCCTTCCATGATGAGAAGACACCTCACAAAGCATCTATGAACCAAGAAGTGTGCTCCCACCAGAAAACTAATCTGCCTGCATCATGATCTTGGACTTCCCAGCCTCCAGAACTGTGAGAAATAAATTTCTGTTGTTTATAAGCCACTCAGTCTATGGTGTTTTTTTACAGCAGCCTGAACAGACTGAGAGAGGGAAGGAACAATAGGTGAGGTCAGAGAAGCAGGCAGATGATACACAGTGAGGGGGCATCATATAAAACCTGGGGATTTTCTAACTATGATGGGAAGGAAGTCATTGGAGTGCTGTGAGCAATGGGTTGACATGGTTTGATTTACTTGTTCTTAAAAGTCCTCTGGTTCCTTTGTGCAGAATAGACTTCTGAGAAGGAGGGAATAAGAGTAGAGTAGGGATAGCAATTAGGTGGCTACTGAAGTCAGTCAGACAAAAGATGGTGGTAGACTGGATACATTTTGAATGTTGAATCAACCAGACTTATTAGGGAATTAGATGTGAGATTGAGGGGAAGAAGGGAATCAAGAAAAAGTCCCAGATTTTTGGCCAGAAAAAAACAGATGAACAGTGTTTTTCTTAGAATAATAGCCCTTCAAATATGTCTATGTTCTAATCCCTGGATCCTTTGAATATGTTATTTTACATGACAAAGAGGACTTTACAGAAGTGACTAAGTTAAAGATCTTGAGATGGGGTGATTTTCCTGGATGATCCACATGGGCCCAACGTCATCATACAGGCCATTAGAAGAGGAAGCAGGAGGGTTAGAGTCAGAGAGAGATTTAAAGATGCTTCTGGCTTTGAAGATGAAGGGGCCCAGAATCAAGGGATGTGCTGGGGTGTTTCTCAGCATCTAGAAGGGTTCAGGAATCTGGAGAAGGGCTGGGAGTAAATGAATAAAGAAACTAGAAATGAAATATAAATTTGGAAGGCATTTTGGGGAGCCAGAGGAGACCTAGCTTCAGTAACCAAGTTCTCTCTAATCTCCGGACCCAGGGCTCTTTATTCACACATTTTGCCCTATAGCAAAGCAGATATACATATCAAAGGTAAGTTTGGTAAACAGTAGGCATTGTCAGGTTGGGGGAACTGCCCTCAGCTTTCTGGCAGCAGGCAATCATATGTATCTTCAGGTTTGGGGAAATGCCTACAGCTGTTCAGCTGTTTGGCCAGCAGCAGGTAATAATAACATGTAGATTTTCAGGTTTGGGGAAATGCTTTCAGCTATCCCGGCAGGCAATAATATGTATGTATCTTCAGCCCTGCTGAAGCCTCAAGGTTCCATCAACCTTTTGATGAAACTTCTTGCATTTATGACATGCTGGAATTAGCCTCCAGCAGGGATGCAGGGGCAATTCAAAGAAGCAGATCCTCTTGCAGAGCAGCCAGAAAGAACACAGCACTGATGACACCCTGATTTTAGCCCAGTGAGACCATTGGACTTCTGACATCAGAACTGTAAGATAATAAATCTGTGATGTTCTAAGCCACTAAGTCTGTGGTTATTGGTTACAGCAACAAGAGGAAACTAATATAGTGGTGTGTGGAACAGTGCTTTGAAAACTGTAAAACACAAAACAATCGCCACCACGGAAAACTAGGAATTACAGCAGAGAGGACAGAGGGAGAGAGGATGGGTTCAACCCTAAAATGGAAGTATACTTAATTGTGTGGTAACTCAGAGTTCCCAAGCCAAGCAGGAGGTGCCAGTTTATGACCGGTCCTGCATCAGATGATGGAGGAACAGAGATGGCTAAGAGGCAGGGACAGGTCTTGTGGAAAAGTTTAATGAACCGGCCTCTCATTTTATTGCTAAAAGAAACTCTGATCTAGTTTGCATTTTTCCCTCTTTATTTCAATTTTTTATTTTTTTATTGATTTTTTTGGAGAGAGAGGATGAGAGAGGGAGAGAGAGAGAAACATCAATGTGAAAGCAAAACATCAATTGGCTATGACCGGGAGTCAAATTGGCAACCTTTCAGTGCACAGGACAATGCCCAACCAACTGAGCCACACCATCCAGGACTTCGAGTTTGCATTTTTGAGTGGAGAGGAAAACGCCTCGTGATGCTCACACATTTCTTACGGTCCTTTATGTTCCCACATAATGTTTCTTCAGGCAGGTCTTTTCTCTCTCTTACTTCTGCCCCCCCCCCCCAATGAAGTTTATTCTACTAGGTTCTAACATTCAACTGAAATCAGCAAAATGATTCACAGTGTGTATGGCAACCCTGAAAAAAATAATAAAAGATTCATTTGAAGAGTGAATTTTCTTTTCGCTTGTAGGAGATGTCTCTTCATCTGATCTGATATAATTCTAAAGTGATAATTGAGATTTTGATCAAGTGCAATTAAGAAATGGCATTACTGCTTATTCCAGATAATGAAATAAATTGGCAGTGCAGGTAACAGAATTGATATTCTGCAGAATTACAGCTCTTTGGGAAATGAGAGGTGAACAGCCTCTCGGGCATCAGGGTTTATTTAGTGCCCCATACTCCCCCTACTGTTCGTTCAATGAAATTTATGAGAAAATCTTACCCTTACTCTAAATCTCAGAGAGAGGAGATCAGAAAGGGAAGTGAGAAACACCAGAAAGAGGTTCAGACTCACTGGACTGTCTACAACCATTGCTGGAGACAGACTTGCTCAGTAAAATCAGTGCTGGCTGTAAAGTTAAGCTGACCGGAATTTAAAGCCCATCTCTGGCATAAATTATTTGTGTGCCATGGACAAAACATCTAACCCCTCTGAGCTTCAGTTTCCCATCCATCAAAGGAGTAATAACACCAGCTTACAGAGCTGCTGAGAATACTAATGCGATAATGTATCTAAAATGCCCGGCACAGTCTAGAACTTAGTTGAAGCCTAGTAAATATTAATTTCATTCTTTAGAGCATCCTGCTTCTCTCTCTTCTTGACACCCTCTCTTCCTGATTTTTCTCTTCCAAGAGTCAGTGGCATATGCCTGGGTGAGGGGGAAGCAGGTAGGAAGAAAGTGGGAGACATGATAAGGTTCTGAGACCAGGGGAAACACCTGTTTGAAGGAGTGAGTTGCACAAATGGAGGAGACAAGCTAAGCCTTCAACCTAGTAGTGATGCCCCTACCAGGTGAGGATCCAGAGGAGGCTGTTAAGCCAAAAGTTTAAGGAGAGTTGACAATTACCTAAAGGAATGTATTGATAGACCTGAGAGAGTCTTGTGAACGAAGATGCTACGTCATTGAAGGTTTGAGACTGGGAAAATGTGCAATTCCAAGAATAAAAAGCATTGCTCTGAACAGGTCACCAGCAAGTCTGTTTGATGCTTGCATCGGGCACTGGAAAAGCCACTGATAATTAAAGTGGGTCTACACCCACCCAGAAGGAAGACAGCTTGGCTCATGTCTCCACAACTGGGCAGTGCCTGGCAGGGCCATTCAGCCTCTTACCACCACCTGGGTAGGGTGACTAAGAGTAGGCAGGGCAGAACCCTATCTCATATGAGCAACAGCCACGCTGCCTACTCCCTCTGACTACAGAGACCCGGTTTCTTTAAGAGTAGGCCACCTGAACTCCTTTTTTACCGCAGCGTAGTATTCCACTGTGTAGATGTACCACAGTTTTTTAATCTACTCATCTACTGATGGACACTTAGGCTGTTTCCAAATCTTAGCTATGGTGAATTGTGCTGCTATGAACATAGGGGTGTTCCTTTCTAATTGGTGTTTCTAGTTTCTTGGGATATATTCCTAGAAGTGGGATCACTGGGTCAAAAAAAAAAAGTTCTTACCATTTGCAACAGCGTGGATGGAACTGGAGAGCATTATGCTAAGTGAAATAAGCCAGTCAGAGAAAGATAAATATCACATGATCTCACTCATTTATGGGATATAATGAACAACATAAACTGATGAACAAAAACAGATCCAGAGACAGAGAAACATCGATCAGACCGTCAAACCTCAGAGGGAAGGTAGGGGAGGGTAAGGGTGAGAGATTAACCAAAGGACTTACATGCATGCATATAGGCCTAACCAATGGACACAGACAACAGGGGAGTGAGGGCATGAGTGGGGGGGATGGGGCAGTAATGTGGGGATAAGGACACATATGTAATAACTTAATCAATAAATAAATTTTTTTAAAAAAGAGTAGGCCACCTGAGGCTGATTCCCAAGCCTCTCTCTGACCCAATGAATCAGAAGTTATTGGAAAAGGGGCCAGGTCTTCTTATTATGCTCCACCAGCGACCCCAATTCCCACTGCAAGTTGAGCACCTCATCTCTAAACTGCTGATGTGTGTCTTTTTCTTTTGCCTACTGGGCCCTGATTCAACAGATATTTATTGAATTCCAACTCTTTTGCCAGGCTCTGTTTTAAACACTTGAGCTATATCTGTAAACAAAACTGATTTTTTTTTTAAATCTCTAGAGTTTGCATTCTATTGTGTGGGGTGGGTGAGTGGAGGAGGAAAAAAATAAGCAATAAA
Source organism: Myotis lucifugus (assembly GCF_000147115.1). Taxonomy (NCBI): domain Eukaryota; kingdom Metazoa; phylum Chordata; class Mammalia; order Chiroptera; family Vespertilionidae; genus Myotis; species Myotis lucifugus. The sequence continues at coordinate 6,980,566 of NW_005871083.1, read as the reverse complement.
CATAATGAATAAGTAAATTGTTTTTCACTTTATGTTAGAAGGTGATAGATGCTAAGAAAGAAATAGAGAAGGGTAAAGTAGGAACATGAGCGTGGGGATGGGAGAGAAGGGATGAGTTGGCTCAGGTGTGTCCCTGGATCCTTCCTACTCTTGCACCATCAGACCTCTGCCACCTGCACCATCAGGCCTGCTCAGATCTGGGCTTCCTACCCTGAGAGAGCTGTTCTGCCCCCTCATGGTTCCTGTGGGCTCCACTCACAGAGGACAGTGGAGTAACCCTTCCCTGGCTGGCTGGCATAAGTTACCACCGCTCCCAGCTAACTCTGGGAGAGTACCTGTCTACACCGCTCAGTCTCTGTAGGACTGGGCACTTCCCAGTTCTCTGAAATGCTGGAAGGACTGGGGCTTATTCGAGCAACGCTCAGTGGTCTGCTGCAGCCACTGTGTGTACCCCTGTTAAAGCATCAGTGACATTACATTGTAGCTTAAAATCAGCTGTGGTGCACCATAGAAATCATCAAGTACTCCAAATCAGGGCTCCCCCACCCCAAAACCAGAGATTATACACACACAAAATGTTATTACACACTTACCATCACACCAATGGTAACACTATGTGCCAGATACAGCCACACAGAACTTCATTCCAAAGCCCCACCCTTCCCCTACCTGGGGTAACCTTGGTGTGGTCCTCCTCATGCTTCCTGGATAAGTAAGATCAAAGGGTTTGAGATTCTGAACCAAAACTGTACGCAGAAGGGCTTGTAATAAAACAAAGGAATAGTGACATGAAGGAATACAAAGGGTGAAAAATTCCTGCCCTCAATTTATTGCCTTACATCTTATTTTTTGTTGTTGTTTTCTCATAATAGTCATTATACCCTCCGAAACTGATGAGTTTCCAGGGCATAATAAATTTTAAAACATTTATCAGAGCAAGCACTAAAATGACTCATTTAAGAGTATGGGTTAGAAAGAAGAATTGTCAGTATACTTTATATACAGTAATCAATTACAGTACATTTCTCCACCGTGGTTTCTATTACTCTTCTTTAAGAAGCAATAATGAAAATGAGCTCACCAGACTTGAGGATGTTACTCGGTGTATCTTGAGTTTTTCCACACTATTCTCCAAGGCAGGAGAAAGGGAATAGACATCCCCAGAAGTCTAAGGCTAGAGCCTAAAGAGATTTAAACAAGTACAATTTGGCATGGAAAGCTTTAGCCAGTGAATGTTTTAACAATCATATCTTGGAGTATGGGAAGCTCAGATGTGTAGTATTTGCCAGTTTACATGGTGTAAAGATTCCCATCATGGCCAATTTCATTCTACCAATGTGCTGTCAAATAAGTTGCTAAATTCCTGAAAATTTAACCATCAATTCTCATGAGCTCGTACAAGCCAAGTCCAACATATGACTGACTCTGGCTTTAAAGTTAATATGAATTTTGCATTCAATGATACATCCATGCTGACTTTAAAATAATGATGGTTCTCTTTCTGCCTTCAAATGTTTTAGCATCATCTAATATAGCGTTTCCCAAAGTGAGCTCTATTCTCATGTGAGGTGACTTGGGATAGGGCATGAACATGAAGTAGGCTCACACTGAACCACCCTGATTATGTCAAGAGTAAAGTCTCAGAGGCGCTAATGTGCTTTAACACCTCTTGCTCCTCCTCCCTTTTAACAAAGAGGGAGCAGGCCTCAGGTTCAAGTCTTCAGGCAGGCAATGGTATCAAGCTAGAATGTAATAAAAATTATTTTCTTTTTCTTTTTACTTGCTATATTTAGCAAATAATACTGACTTTTCTCTACATATAGAAGTAGCACTTTTATATACTTCTTGTATTTACTAGTATATACTGCAGGTACCTGGTTGAGGCATAAGTCACTGGGAGTTGGGAATCTTCAAAAGATGAGATACAGCCTCTTGTGAGGTATGTTTTTGCAGAAGAGCCCAAAGGCAGCCTGGTTGCATTAGCAGTAGATTCCCTATCTTTGGGACCTCCCGCTCCCATTTGTCTAAATCAAACAGATTTAGATTCAATCAGTGGTATGCTGTCATATGCTGATTTGTAGCAGCTGCCAATTTCCATGGTGTAAATGTCCCTACCATGGCTGATTTCAAGCAACCAACACGACACCACTGAACTCAGAATTGGGAAGAAATGCGCACGATCAACTTTTGCAAAGCAGTAGGAGCTGTCTCCAGCACACCACTGGATTACCACCCCTATTTGCCTTCCACAACTGCAGAACCAGCAAAAAGGAGAATTGTTTAAAGATGATATACCTTCAGAGTTCTGTCTCCACCTGTGTTTGCTCACCTACTACATCATCACAGACCTAGCTCCCCTCCAGCCTCTCATTTCTAATGCCTACCTCTAAGGCAGTGGCTCTCACCTTAGAATGACTCTGTCCTCCATGGCATAGTTAGCAATGTGTGGGGGCATTTTTGGTTCTCATAAGTAGGAGGGATACTACTAGCATCTAATTGGATAGAGGCCAGGGATGGTGCTAAACATTCCACAATACATAGGACAGCCTCCCACAACAAAGAATTATTCATTCCAAAATGCCACTAGTGCCAGAGTTGAAAAACCCCACTCTAAGGATTTAGTGAGGTGGGTCACTCTGGAAGATGCATTTATTCTGCTGGAATATTAGAAATCCCTGGAATGCCCATCCTGAGAAGGAATGGCATTGGCCCTGGAGTGTAATAGGTCTCACACTCCCCGGACACAGTTAGGGAGCACGTTCCTGGGATGCAGCAGGGCTTCCTCCATCCCCCACAGGAGCTCCCACTGCACTTTCCCTGCTGCCTGCCTCCACATGCCCTTCAAAAGACGCCTCCAAGCAAGGCAGCCCGTGGAGCAGCCCCAGTTTCCAGAAGAGCAAATCCAATCACTCAGAGCATGAAATGTTTTTCCCTCTTCAGTCATTCGCAGTGGATGGACACCCTGGTACCTAATGCACTGCACACCTTCAATAGTGATTCAAGGACATTTTTGTTTGGTTAGTAGATTATTCTGTTTGGAATGGATGGATGCACTGTGAATTCTGTCTCTCTCACTGCCTTGCTTAGAGATTCTCAGCATCTATATGCCATACACTCATCCTTTCCACAAATCTTTTTAAGCACCTGCTCTGTACTGGACCCAGTGTTAAGAGTAAGAAGTGAAATATTTAACTGACATTCTTTGCCACACGTAGGTAACAGGGCCATCTTGCTGTAGGAGGAGAAAGGAAGCAGGCTCTAGAGTCACATGGACACTTGCTGAGTTTGAATCCCAGCTATGCCACCTTCTAGCAGTGTAACATCAGGAAAGCTACTCAACTTCTCTTTAGCTTCAGTTTTCTCATCCTTAAAAAGTGCAAAGGTGCCTGGGCAGCATGGCTCAGTGGTTGAGCATTGACCTGTGAACCAGTAGGTCATGGTTTGATTCCTGGTTAGTGCACATGCCTGGGTTTGCGGGCTCGATCCCTAGTGGGATCTTGTGGGGGACAGCCAATCAGTGATTCTCTGTCATCGTTGATGTTTCTGGCTCTCTCACCCTCTCCCTTCCTCTCTGAGATAATTTTCAAAATATATTTTTAAAAGTGCAATGGTGTCCCATCCTAGTTCTTCCTTTTTTTTTAGCTATGTGACCTTGAGCATATTAAGTTCTTGGATCCTTGATTTCCTCATCTGTAAAGTAGAAAATACTGTGCCTGCCATGTGCAAAGTTGTGAAGATTACCAGAAGATGCTGCCTGTAAACCAGTTAGCTGATTACTACTGACATGTTGTAAATACTTAACAAACATGACTGTTTTCATCATTACTGTAACCATTATATTACCTATAGCAATCAGAGCTCAAATCACTATTTTTGTCCACATATTATTCTGGGTCTGCTTTAGTTTCTTAAATAGCTATGGGCGGCTCACTGGCACGTGCCCCTGCCTCTTCTTTGTGCCAAGACTCTGCAGACTGATGAACAGGGAGAAAGAAAACAAGACAGGCAGATGCACAGGGCAGGTTTCTAATCATGCCACCTGCATGTGAGAAGGGATAAACCACACTCTCCCAAGCTTACTTCATCCATGAGGTAATTTCTTTAACACTGGCCTGGAATCCCAAGTAATAAAGAAGGATGAGGCTAATTATAGACTCCGTGGGGCACACAGGCTGCCTGGTGTGTGTTCCTGCAGAGTGTCTGGGTTGAGCCAAAGTCCATTCAGAGTGTGCAATGGCACAATCATCCAAAAGCTGATAGACTTCGTCTGTCAAATCCATGGGGACACAGACAACACATCATTTGGTTTTGTAATTCCCACAATGCCTAGAATTGCTCTGACACATAGAAGAGCCCCCCCCCCCGCCGCAAAAGTGGAATAAGTGGCTTGTGGTATCTGCACTTGTGAGACTATCATCAGGGAAATGACTGATTCCTGATTGCAGAATTATTTTTTAATTAGGAAATCTTCCTATAGTAAAAATATTCTCCTTCAAAAAAAATCTATATTCTCATTATCCAACAATAACCTTTGTGTATATTTTGTTGGGTTTTTTTCTTCCAATATTTTATCTGTGTGCATTTGGGGAGTTTGTTTTGCTTTTCTTTTGTTTGAGCATTTGACAATTTAAAAAATTATAATCACACTATGTAGAAAAATTTGTAGACTGTTTTTCCCCTCGTATAGATGTTTTATAAGCATTTTAAACGATCATGGCCCCATAATATTCCAACATTGGGTGTATCAACTGTTCCCGTTCCTGAACAGTGAGGTGATATTTCATTTTTATTGTTGTAATTATAACAAACATTTTGGATATAAAGCTTGTGTTCTTATTATCCCAGATGCAAGATTATTTCCTTAGTATATATTCTCAGAAGCGGAATTACTAGGTCAGAGAATTTCGAAGATCTTTCAAGGCATTTTAAAGACCTTTGAAAGCCTCTATGAACATGTCCTACACTATCTGTTCTGGATATGACTTCAGTGTCTCAGTGTGAGTGAACTGACACCCACCTCACTTCTCCCAAACTCTGTCTACTGTGGGGACCTTCCCAGACCTACCCCTCCTCATGACTCCAGGGGGTCTGATTGTTCTCCAAGCTGCCCCTCGGGAATCAGTCCAGTTTGACCTCCCAGTGAGCCCAGTTCGGAAGGAGAGTGGTCCAGTCTCGCTGTCTCCTCATGTGGCCCAGCTGGCTGAGGCACTGAGCCGCTGAGTAGCTGGAAGATAACATCTCCTCATCTACTTACTTTTTCCCCCCATGTAAGAGCCTGGTTTTTGTCTTGTTGCTATGGCAACACGACCTCAAGACAACAGCGATTAGCCTTGGTGCTTAGAGGGGAAAACTCAGCTAATAGACAAGTGAAAGAAAGGAAAAGGTTAGCACCCTCTGCCCCCCGCTCCTGGTTCCCCTCTGTGCCTCTGTCCATGGGCAGGGATAATTAAAAATTAAACTTTGGGAGTCACACAGACACTGGCACCAGGAAGGTTCCAGGTCATCTGTTTCCAACGCTAATGAATATGGGTGAGAATTAATCAAATTATGTCCACCTCATCTCCGTTTGATGGAGAACCTTTCAAAACATAAGTCGTTTTAGAGAATCTTCCCACCCTTTGGGGAATTATATGGCTTCCAAACAGTCTGAAATGACCTTAAAGGCAAGATGGGGGTTGACAGCATATATCTCTATATTCCACCTTAAAATCTTATCAGTTCCACTCCACATCCCTAATTCCCAGCTCTCACTGGTCTCCCAGTCTTTCCTCCACCAGTGCCCCAACTGCCAACATCACTGGCTGGGTCATCTTCCCAAGACACACCTCTGATTACATCCAAGCGAAGACCTCTTCTAGCTCCCTATTTCCCCCAGAAGAGAGCCCAGCTCACAAAGCTGGGCACAAGGTGTCCCCCAGGCACATGGTGCCCCCTCCCTAACTCTGACTCCCTGGATGAGCCATCCCTTCCCGTTCAGGACTCTGTTCTTGCCTAGAGCACGTACATATTTTCCCTCCCTGCAAAACGCCTTCCACTCTTGAAAACACAACGTAATGCCATTTTTTCTCTAAATTGAGTCATTTCCTCCCCTGGGCTCACACGCCTCTTCTTTCCTATATAGACTATAGCTCTTCTCACGCTCTATTGCAATTACTGTTTAGTGGCCTCCCCTCCACGGCAGCCTGTGGGCTTGTCCAGGGCAGGGGCCGTGTGGGTTCATCTCCATGAACGGGACCTGGCACATGGTAGGAGCTCAATACTGGAAGTTATTACCCTCACAGAGCTGGGTTATTTGGCAAAAGGATACATTTTTCTATCTGGGGAGAAGAGAATAGCACTTGAACTTCTATAGCACTAAGCTTCTAAAGAACCCAAATCCTCTTTTATAACATCATCATCAAACATATGCTGGGGTCCTAAAAAGGGTGTAACAGTTGAGCATTGGGTGCTGAAATTGTTGTATGGTTGTTGTTTGGAGAACAAAGCTCAAAGTTCACATTCATAAACTTTTTGGAAATTCCAAACATATTCTAAAGTAGCAATAATAGAATACTGCCCCCACCCCCCCAACTACTCTCACAGCAACATACCCATCAACTCAGCTTCCCAAGTGATTGACATTTGGTCAAATTTATTTCCTTTGTTGCCTCTCTTCTCCCATTATTTTTTTCTGGAGTATTTTAAGGCAAACCAGAGACATGCTATCATTTCATCTGTCAATATTTCATAAACAGTCTAGGTTCAAATTCTAGCCAGTCTGCCTACTTTGTCTGTGACCTTAGGCAGGCTAATTAATCTCCCTGGTCCTCATTTTCTGTATGTGTAAAATGAGAATGATTATAACACATGCACCATGGGGTTCTAATGAGCAGCAAGGAACTACCCGTGAAAAATCTGTGCCCCGCTTGTGTGCTGAGTGGTCAGTGTTAGTCATCAGAAGCACTAAGTCTTCATTATCATTTCTAAATTTATAGCACAGTCGCTAGCATTTGTGACATAAAAGAAACATGACTGTATCAGCAATCATGGCTCTGAATGCAGAAGGAGGGCAGATTGGAGTGTGGAAAACGTAAGCCTTAGAGAACAAATAGGAGGCTGGGGAAGTCCTCCTGGTGGGAGATGATGGGGTCTTGAGCTGGGCAGTGACAAGAGTGGAGTCAACACAGGAGATGAGACCACACACACACACACACACACACACACACACACACACACACACGAATTGCCAGCACCACCAGAAGCCAGGAGAGAGACGTGGAAAAGATCCCCCTCAGAGCTTTCAGCAGGAATCAGTCCCACTGACACCCTGATTTCCAACTTCTAGCCTCCACAACTGTGCAAGAAATTTCTGTTGTTCTAAGCCACCCAGTTTGATGTACCTTGTTTCACAAGCCCTAGGAAACAAATACACTATCCAAACATTCCCATGGGTTTGTTATATTTTTTAACGAAAAGAATCATTAGTTTAGCTGTATATACACTGGATGTGATTTTTCACGGTATTATTTCCAGGTTCTCATCCATATGCAAACAGTTATTCACTTGGTTGTAGTTAGAGTCAAATACAGTTTTATGTCTGGACTTTTTGTTTTCACTTGACAGAGCACTAGTTTGTGTTTTGTTTTTTATTGTTTTTTTAAAATATATTTTTATTGATTTCTGAGATGAAGGGAGGGGGAGAGATAGACATATCAATGATGAGAGAGAATCATTGATCAGTTGCTTCCTGCACACCCCACACTGGGGATTGAGCCCCCAACCCAGGCATGTGCTCTGACCAGGAATCGAACTGTGACCTCCTGGTTCGCAGGTCTACACTCAACCACTGAGCTATGTCAGGCTAATTTGCGTTTTGTAATGCAAGGGTACACATCTCTACTAGCCATTGGCTCACACTAGATCCTACTGTTTTGTTCCTCAAAATGAAACAGGTCTTCCCACTACATTTCCAGCATGCAACTCGGCTAATTTTTATGCTCCTGTTGCAGTAAGATCTGGCTCATTACATCATGGTTTGTGGGTTGCCCAAGTAACCTGCTGAGTCTAACTTAAGCACACACGTCCTCTGGCCCCACCACAGAGATCATCCCCTTGAACCATAATCAGATGAAATTCAGATGCTGAGTCCTTTGAGGGGCCACATAGAGTGGGTTTAACTAATAGTCAAGCAATATCCTACAGGTTTCTTAATGCACAGAGCAGAACTCAAGTTGTTTAATTTCTGCACAAACATTTAGAACCAACGCTGACACCTGACTCCTCCTCAGGTGCCCTAGAATGGGCGGGCTGCAGCTGTGGCTCTCTGCCACTTTCCAACACGAAATGATATTAAGCCAAGTGTTAAAGTGGGTCCTATCCAAATACCAGCCCAGCTTCTCAGGGGATCTTAGCCAAGCAGGGGGCTTGTCCTTCCTGTCCCCGCCATGAGTCAACCACCCCAGTGCCTGACTCATGGTGCACAATCGATGATATTTATTAAATGAAGCACCAAGTAATTTCAAGGGTCTGAAATTCAGAGCCTCTGAACCACAGTTGCAACAAATAGGTGTGGGGTGAGGCCAGTGCGTCACTTTTAAAGCCACCCTTGATGGTTTTGATTCAGGCAGTCTCCAGTCCACACTTTGAGAAAACCGAATCTAACCAATGAGCACTTTGAGGTCAGAGACCATACTGTGTGGTCCTGTGTACCACATCTGCTGTGTGCCACCCACTTCCCAGTCCTAAGGATGGAGCAGAACCCAATCTCCTGTGGCAAGTCCAAGGTCCCTTGAGGGTACTGAGGTGAGGCAAGTGCCTGCCCTGGAAGAGCCCACAGATGGAGATGGGGGATTTGCTCACATCACCCTGTAGGTCTCAACTGGAGGCGATTTTGCCTTCCGGGGGACCGTTGCCAATGTCTGGAAACATTTTTGCTCATCACCTGGGAAGTGCTATTGTCATCTAGTGAGTAGAAGCCGGAGATGCTGCCAAACACCCTATAATGTACAGGACAGCCCCGCCCTCCTCCCCCTCCCACCCCACCCCCACCTCCGCCAGCCAAGAATTATCAGACTCAAAATGTCAATAGTCCCTAGGTGCAGAAATTCTTCAAGAGAGAATGAAATAAGTGTCATAACCAAGGAGGAAGCAAGATGCAAATGGAAGTACAGAGGGAATAATGCACTACTGGCTCTGCAGGGCACTTACCCAGAGCCCTGTAGCCTTCTTTCCTCTCTCCTAACCCTCCCCCTCCCTGGTTCCATCCTAGCCTTGCAAACCTAGCAACAGTGCATCTAGTTCTGGAGTTATAAAGGATTCTATTAGAAGCTTGATTTCTCCATATTTCACTCCTTGACCTTGGGCACATCATTTAACCTCGCTAAACCTCTGCTCTTCTCCATGAGCAACAGGGACTCAAGAAGAAAAGGGAGAATATTTTTATGTACTTTTGATTGACAGTCTGACAACCTCCCACATACCTCACAGGGTTGATGCAACACAATGCGATCAAGCATGTAAGGTGTTTTGCTCTGTGACAGCACCTGCTAAGCATTCGTCATATGTCAGCTGCTGTGATGATAATGACCTACATCCCCCACCACCCCTGCTGCAACCTTTAAGTTTACCTGATCTTTAGATTCAGCTCTTTGAGGCTCTCACCTTCTCCTAATACAATCTATGAGCAGCTGGTGATTCTTATAGCCCTACAGTCATAGGTGCAGAGCCTATAGCCTCCCTGCATCCTCCCCACTATGGGGGAGGATCCATGAAAAAAAAAATCCCTTCAGTAAAAGTGGTGGAGGAACAGCTTTTTATAGGCATGCTGTTGGCAAATGCCTCTTAGGCAATCACTCTTTTATTTCCACTCCTTACTTTAGACCATTCTGCAGGTCCCAGACAATTTGTCTCAGGCATAGCTGCCTCTGTTGGCCACCTCTAACTTTTGCACCCTTGCCACACTATCACCTGTCTGAATTACAGCTATGTCTAAATGGCATAGTCAACATATCTCAATTCCCTTCAGGCACTAAAAAATGCCCCAAATACCTGCAAACAAGCCTATTCTCTCCAAGCCTAAAGAGAGATGGCCTCTGCCTTCTAAACTAGACTTTTCTAAATGTCAGCAGGTCTGGCTGTCTTCCTTTTGAAAGGATGGCTACCTATATGAAAACTTTCAAGACTTTGAAGGGTCTTTGGACTCCTTATAGATCTAAACCTCTCCCACCAGCTCTCATATTTGGCAATTCCAGGTGAAAACATTCAGGGAGCATGGAATGGTATAGTTACTAATCCGTGAATAAATAAAGCCAAAAGTATCTGGAGGAAAGGTAGCTACATCATTAATAAGGTACTAGAGTGTTCCAAATAGAAATAGAGTATCGCTCCCCAGTTGGAGGATTTGGGTAAAATATTCAAATAAAGTTCCAGCTGCACTTATATTTTGTAAGCTCTGCCACTATCGAGTGGAACATCAGGAGCAGTGGGAGCTCGGGTTATTTCTTAGCCCATGTCAGCACACTTGAAGAGCTTAAGCGATTCATGAGGATTTTCAGAGTGTAACTCACCATCGTCACCCTCAGTGCTCTGTGCCATCACTGACTCATTTTCTGAGTAAGGCAGTATTTCATTAGATGATTTATTTGTCCTTCTACTTAGCTGAGTCACAAACTTCTACTTGACCTTCAAGTCTCAGTCTAAAAGTTACTTCCTCTCAGTCGTTTTCCCTGGTTTTCATCCTTCTCCCATCCCCAATAAATTCCTCTTTTGTGCCCCATCGCAACTCAAAAGTCTTTTTCCGCAGGAAACAGAGATCATCTCCTGCACCTTTTTATGTTCCTCGCAGGCCTCACTCACATGCTGGAATAAGCATCCTTTGGGTTTCCCCTTCAATTCTATTCAACCATCCAAATCCAACACTGGGAAACATTGTTAAATAAAATAAAACAAACAGTGGAGGCAATTCATAATTCATTAGATTTTTTTCATCTTTTGCTATAGTTCAAAATATAGTAGGATAAAAATATATAGTTTTAGCTTGACTGTGGAATGCAGATTTCTGCAGAACATGACCATCATATATATTTGATCAAGAGGGTCTCTGTCAACCAAGTACCCAGGGAAAAAGGATCGGCCACTGCATTCAGATTCTACTGTCTTGCTTTTTGCATTCCTCTCTTCCTCACTCTTAAAACATCCTTGACCTCTTCTAAGCTAGTGTTCATACTAATGGCCTCTTAAAAAAAATCCTCTTGGAGCATCCCCATTGGCTGTCCTATAGCCAAGCAGATACTTCTCTTATGATAGCAACTTAATGTTTCCCTTCCTTTAAAAATAATAGCCATCCTTACAGGGCCGGACTAGATTGGGGCAATAAAGGTGACAAGGGTACAATATTTAAGGAGGTGCTCACTGTCAGGTTCTGACCCAGCACTTGCACGACCTTGAGAGTGAGCACCGCCTTAAACTTTGCACCCCTGTCACATCTCTTGTCTGATCCTACTCCATGCCATGCATTATTTTTTTAGCAAGAGAATAAAACCAAATTTAATACATACATATTTATGGGAACGCCACATGCATGAGAGGGTCCTCCCTACATTACTGCAAAGATCTCATATGCAACTGGTCCAGAAAGAACATGAGTGTTAAAATCTTTTCTCTGCCTTTCCAGTGGGAGAGTCCATAATCCCTGATGTTTCACTTCTCCAGTCACTCTTCCATCGATGTCAAAATCTCTGGGGCTCACTCCCTTTCAACTCCTGCAGCTACTTGACAGAACACAGAGATTCCAGGTTCCAAGTCTACGTGCAATGAACATGTTACTTTCCAACACCCACTTTGGATTTTACAGAATCCCAAAGATGGCCATTGTTAATATCGTAGATGACTTTGGTAGATGTGCTTCTTAATTGCAGTATTACTCATTTCTTATTTTCAAATCTTTTAATTTATCATCTAATCAGCACAGAGATCCATGGAATAATCCATCTTTATTTTATTCCTATTTTAGGTGGCTAGGCTTATTATTATTCATAACACAAGCCCAATGCTTTGATTATTAAGTGGTGTCATTTGTATCCTAATGACTTTGTGCCTAACATGTCATTCAAAAGGAAATTGAATATTATGAAACATTAAATGAGACCCTCTTTACCCAAGTGTGAAGGAACTGACTATTCAGTTAGAAGGTGACTAGAAGATATTCTAGAGTTGTATGATCTGGTGTGGCTGCTGCATCCTTGGAAACTTTGGAATATAGTACCAAAGACCTCAGCCAATGTTCCCAGCATCTTGTCCCACATTTACTTTTGCTCCTTGTCCCCATGCCCACTAGCCCCTATTCAGTCTCTCCTTTCACATTCTTCTCCCTGTGCTTGAAATGGTCCTCTCTCCCTTCTTGTCTTAGGTACATCCTGTGCATCCTTTAAATCTCAGCTAAATTATCACTTCTTTAGAGAAGCCCTCTCTAATCTTCCCAACCAGATCAAATCCCCTATCCACATTCTCATGATACCATTGTAGAGTTACCAAGGACAATCTTACATTTATTTGAGTCATTCTTTGGTTGACTAAGGCTGTGTCTCCTGTAAGATCATAAACTTCATGATGGGAGGGGATCTTGTGAGTGTTTACTCACCATCATTTTACCTGGCTTCCAGAAACCCCACTTCTTCTAGTAACATTGCAGACAGAAAAAAGAATGATCATAACTACTGCTCCTCTGCAAACATGGTCTGAGCCAATTATATTTTCATGCTTGCATGCCATCTTGAATGCCAATGGACTTTGCTGATGCATGAACCAATGGTACAGGATCAACTCTGATAGGTCATGATCCATGTGAGGGCAAAATAAACAAATCAGGAACACATTTTTTAAATTGTGAAATTCTTATTATGATGATTAGCTTATTTAATAAATAAAACTGGGATTCCCTTAGGATAGAGAAAGCATATCTGTTTCACCCATTACTCTATAAACAGCTCCTGGGATAGGGCTTTGGCACCTTTGGGTGACTGACTGACTGACTGAATAAGGGAATGGATAGAATAGCAATTTTCACTTAACATATAAAAAAGTTGAGGAACAAAGTTATGATGTGACTTGATGGAGTGACATTACTGAGTCAAAGCAGAGCCTAGCACAAAGTGATGCTCCCACTGCCTCCTGCCACCATCCACTTAGGACGGTATTAAGATGGCTTCCACAGGACAAGAAGTGTCAGAAAAGGCTCAGATGGCCTCCGTACTCAGGATTTTGGCCTCTTAAGGTATTCGAATGACGTGGCTCAAATTCCTTCCCACTGTCTAGATGAGAAACCAGCTCCAGTGGAGATGGCCTGAGTATGCCCAGAATCCCTACTTCTGGAAAATCCAGCTACTAAGACCAGATCTAACCAGCCATGCAGCTGGCAGTGGAATCTCAGAATGGGTGTGGGGAACCACACCCTGATTCTGAGCAGACTCCACTAGGCCACCCAGGCAGCACTCAGCAGGCCACCAAGGTTGCCAGGGACTCTGGGATACAGGATAGACAGGACAGAAACCTCTGGGTTTCTCGTCTGTGAAACTGTAATGCCAATACTCACCTCAAAGGCTTGGTGTACAGATAAAATGAAGCAACATCTGTAAAATGCCTCATACTGTGCCGGATAAAGAATTGATCAAAAAAAGGTAGTTTTTTTCTTTCTAAGTTATCATCCAAAGGACTCTTTCACATCTCCAAGAACAGCTAAGATGCTGTAAACTCAAGCAGCACGACTGGGAGTCAGACTTCTCTTGGAAAAACTCCTAACTCTCTCTCCATCCCCCACATAGGGACTTCAAGGACTCAGTGCATTTCAGAAAGAAATGTCTAAAAGAATAGGCAGATTATAGCCAGCCCTGCAGGGGCTTTTTTTTTTTCTTTTTCTAGTATCACAATAAGCATTACCTGGCAAGAAAACAGCCTTTTCTGCTTCCCTGGGCTCTGTCTTATTGGAGAAGCAGCCTAAAAATTGTTCCTAATCTCTAAGAAGTTTCCAGGTGTTTAATGACTTGCCAGGGTAATAAACCACTGAATTCTGGGAAATCATTATGTGAGACGTTACCTACCACTTTCCTCTGACTTTGAGAATCAAACCAAGCAATATGGTCTGGGCAGAATCAGGAAAAGCATCAGTTTTGAAATCTGACAAACCTGAGTTTGAAGCACAATTCTAATGCTGATATAGAATCTTAGGACAAATTGCTTATCCCTTTGGCACTGAGGTACTTATCTACAAAATGGGTATGATATATAACTTGTAAGGTAAGAATTATGTATGCAAGATAAGAATGTATTAGTTATCGATTGCTGCATAACAAATTACCCCTCCCCAACATTTATTAGCTTAAAACAACATTTACAATCTCACAGTTTCTGTGTATGAGGAATCTGGGCATGGCTTAGCTGGGTCCTTTGGCTCAGGATCTCTCTAAAGCTGTCAGCCAGGGTTCTGGTCTCATTTCAAGGCTGAATTGGGGAAGGACCTGCTTTTAAGCTCTCTCATTGGCTGTTGGCCTTGCCATGTGGGCCTGTGGAGATAGGGCAGCTCACAACAGGGCAGCTTGTGTCATCAGAGCAAGAAGGCAAGAAGAGTCAGAGAAAGAGAGAGACTGCAAGACAGAAGTCACAGTCTTTTCTAACCTAATCTTGGACGTGACATCCCATCACTTTTGCTGTATTCTACTTGTTAGAAGCTAGTCACTAAGTCTAGGCCACATTCACATGGGTGTGAGTGTCAGGAAGTGACCATTAGAAGCTGTCTGCCACAATATTCGAAGATTCTCAGTAAATGGCAGCTGCTATTATGACCAACTATGAGAGTACTTTGCAAAGCAATGTTCACCACAGAAATAGAAGAAATCCACTGGATTATGTATTATGATCAAGAAATTTATCAATCAGGGGGGTGAGGGCATGAGTGGGGAGGTGGGGGGCAAGGGAGGCGGGGAATAAGGACTCACATGTAATACCTTAATCAGTAAAGAAAAAAAGAAAGTTAGCAAACATATGACACTATCAGTCTATTATAGATGCTGATTCTATCTAAAGACTATATTTAGAGATGCACTTAATTTATATTGAATACAGATTTGATTACTTGTTACCAAATGACAATGTTTGGACATGAGAGTTAAAAGGCACACATCTCCCTTACATCATGTTTTAGCATATACCTAGTTATTTTCAGATGTCCATGTTTTTATGGGGATGCAAATAAAAATATGCATCTTGATTTTCTCATTTAGCAATATTATAAAGGCATTTTATCCTGCTGTACATTCTTTGTAATTAGCACTTTAACACCTACGTAACATTTCCATTCAGTAGAAAAATGTAAGAATCATGGTTTACTTAACCATTCCCTTTATCTGTGACACATAAGTTGCTTTAATGTTTTCCCATTAAAACAATGCTGTGATTGAGTGTCTTTTGTGTGGTAAGTTTCTTCCCCCACAACTTGAATTATGTCTTTA
The DNA here is from genome assembly GCF_000147115.1 of Myotis lucifugus. Taxonomy (NCBI): domain Eukaryota; kingdom Metazoa; phylum Chordata; class Mammalia; order Chiroptera; family Vespertilionidae; genus Myotis; species Myotis lucifugus. The sequence continues at coordinate 6,965,087 of NW_005871083.1, read as the reverse complement.
GGATAAAATCCCAGGGAAAGCAATTAGAATGCACACATTTTAATGGCTCTGTCAAGTTTTTACCCAAATGAGAAAATGGCTTTGGTTTTTATATAAGCAAACACTGTTCCATCAGCCCCAGATTGAGTTCCTCAAAGGCAGACACCCTCACTTAGTTTTTAATTTTTTTAAAACATGGCCTCTTGCCTCTAAGCAACATTTAATGAATATTGTGGGCTAAATGAATGAACAAAAATATTTAAAAATTTGAGACTTTAGGAAAAATATTTAGGCTAAATCTATTGAAAACTTTTTTTTTTAATCAGGAGATGTTGAATTTCCATTTAGAAATCACTAAGAGATGTGAAGGACATACCCATGCCAAGCACTGGGCTCTCTTTTGCCCTTTTCTTATCTGGTTTAATACTCAGAGCACCCCCTACAGTTCATTTTCCACACAGCAACGTAATAAAATGCCCAAAGCATAAATCAGAGTGTCAAACCCTGCTTTTATAAAGGATCCCAGGAAACATCTGTTGGCCCCCATCATTTGGGGGGGGGGAACCCAACACAGAAGGTCTTCTTTTCTGGAGAGAATACTAGTTCCCTGGAAATATCTACTTACTTGAACATAAAATGTTCACCCTGTACTAGGAATCATGGGAATTTTTTTAAAAAAACGTAGTTCAGCCCAGGGAATGAGTCATTTAACCAAACTGTAAGCAGAGTAATAAAACATTTAGGTAAGCAGGTCACAAATGACCCTCAAATATAATTTTATTGGTCAAAATTTATTCCAGCTAAAGTGCCCTGACACTCTGCAGCACATAACTCTTGGAACTCCACAGTAAACTCTCCACCCCTTCACACACAGCCCTTTTTTAAAAAAGAAATTTTAATTTACTTATTTTAGGGGCAATCATCCTCATATTTTAGACCCAGGAGACCAAGTTGCTTGTACAGATCAGAGTGCGTGACACAACCAGAATTTATTTGCACCCAACATCCAAACCCATCTCAGGTTTCGCCACTAAACTTGAACCACAGCGCCCCCTGGTGGAAATGTGGTGGCTTGGCTTTTCCAGTCCCTCTGCCCTAGGGAGACATGGCACCTAACCTGTGTTTCCGTTTTTTCTCCCTCTCAGGTGAAGGAGGCCATGCAGCGGATCCATGACCGAGGGAACATTGGCAAGTTAATTCTGGATGTAGAGAAGACCCCGACTCCACTGGTGAGTCAAAAGCAGAGGGATCCGTTCAGTTCAACACAAGAGGTCTGATCAGGTGCAGGCACAGATGGAGCAGGGGAAAATATACCAGGTCCTGGGCTGGCGAAGGTGACCAGCGATAATCAAAGGATGGCGCAAATAAGGGATGCCACAAACTGAGATAAATGCTGAGAAGGAACGGAAAAGTCTTCCGTGAGAGCATTTCAAGAGCAATCTGAGGGCAGTCAGGAAAGGATAGAAACAATGACCTGTGTCTATGACAAATGCCAACTATTGGCTGTCACGAATAGGAGGAATCCCTGGCAAAAAAAATCTAATAAATTCACATGCACATACTTGACAGATTGATGCCAACTGCCTCTGAGATGGCTTCTGATGATTGCATTGCTTTTGTTTTCTCTGATCAATTTAAAACCCTTATATCCAGGAATGAAGCCTGTCACTCACATCCCATAGGCTCTTGCAATGGCCACTTGAGGTGGGGGGAGGGGCTAGGTACTAGTGTGGCAGTCAACAGGGCAGCTTTCACCAGACGGCATGATTCAAAGTTCAGCTCTGAGCTCCTGTGTGTGACCTGGGCAATTACTTTGCCACAATTACTTGCTGCAATTTACAGTCCCCGTCTGTAAATTGGAAATTGATAAGTTCTCAATTAGAATGATATGCTAAAACATTGTCTCTCACACACACTAAATTCTAGGAAAGGTTTGACAAAGAAAATACTTAGGGTTTTTGTTTTCTCACATGTTTAATCTTGGAGCTGCTTCAGTCATTTATGAAAGAGCAAGACCTAAAATGTCTTGCATGTTTTAGTGTAAGGCATGTATTTTTTAAAAGTGTTTACTGGGCTTTCATAGCCATAATGTAGTTTAGGTATGATGGCCATTTTTCTCAATGAAGGACTGTTAAATGAAAGGGCATTTTACAATGTCTAAGTCGCTGATAACAATATGAATATAGTTCCAGGTCTGTGCCAACAAGTGTTTTAAGCAGATGAGGGACCAGGGTAAGGAGGAGCAGATGGCTGGTATCTGGTCTTCTGTGCACCTGTGCTGTGTTCTTTAAACATGTGACCAAGTCTGTTCCAGCCCCATCAGTATAAGGCAGACAGGTAGAGGCATCCTGGTCTGCTTGGTGCTTTCAAGTCAAATCGCTGGCACTGGCTTCCCACCCGTCTCCTTACCCATGAGGTCCTGCTGGGCTCTAGGGCTGGCGGGAAGGCCTGTTTGATGCCAAAGGTGTGTGTGTGGTGGGGGAAGGGGGCTCTTATCAGAGCAGAATCTGAAAGGCAGACCTTTTCATGTGAGAACTGAAAACCTGCCTTGGCTCATATATCATTGCCCTTGTCCCTGAATCTCAGGAGGACTTTTACCCTGGGACTTAAGGAAACAGAGATGATGGAGAATGGGCCAACTCAGACCTGTATTTGGAGTATCTCTAGAGTGGGTGGAGGCTACAGCCCATCTGGATGGAAGAGTACACTCAAAGGAGTCATCTCCTAAATTCCAAAGACATGCACTCAAATCCTTAGCTCAGAGACTGCTTCTTGGGGTGCCCAACATAAGGCAGCTAATACCACACTGCCTTCCTGGGGAAGCAAGCAGTGCAGGGTTTCCTAGCTCTTGGCCCTTAAAGAAGTCCTTCCAAGTGGCTTCATCAGATGCTCAGAAAAGGTGGGGGTTAGGTTGCAGAGCCCTCTCACAAGTCTACTGTTGGATTACAGATGGCCAATGACAGCACGGAGACCAGCGAGGCTGGAGAAGAGGAGGAGGACCATGAGGGGGACAGCGAGAACAAGGAGCGGATGCCCTTTATCCAGTAACCCAGGACCTGGGCAGAAGAACGAAGGATGGTTTGAAAGAAGAGGAGCCACTGAAGAAAGCTCTTCTGTGCCCCAGTGAACAAATGCTGTAGTCCAGTGCGTGTCGTGTTTGTCTGCAGTCAGCTGAGCTAAAAAGCTTTGATCACTGTTGTTTTTTGAAATTAAGTGCCAACCCCATTCCATGCAGTGTTATGTCCCTTCCCCTCTGTGTATTACACTCTCCTCTCTCCTGTTTCAAAACCATCCATCTTTGACTCCTTCTCGATGGTTCTAGAACAGTCTGATTAACACAAGCCCACAGGCCCCATGCCTAGGAGACTAGACATGGGCAAAGACAAGTTTGGATTGAAAGGTGTCATCACAGAGCACTATCCAGATCCTAGAATTCTTCAGGCCAATAATACTTTTCACTGCCAACCACCCATGCCTCTGATGAGAGCACTTGCCGATTTGGCTGGCAGAATGAGAATAGGCCAGATGATTTCATGAGCCCATAGATTTATGATCTCTTCGAATAGTACTTTCCCTCTCCCCCAACTTCCTTCAACTGCTTTATGGTCAGAAGGTTGAACTGCTGTCCTCTTGCCCTCTGATGCTCAATCCCTTCACTGGTTCTTATCCATAAACACAGGGAAACAGATGTGAAGTTTTCAGGATAAAAGATGGGTCAACAGCATGCGTTTGAAGACCAGCCACAGAGATTTCTCTCTGAGACCACATCTCATGAGCAAAATCCTCTCCTCTCCACACCACATACTGTATTTTAGTTTTAAGAAAACTCACCACGTGTGGGTCTATTTCAGAAATCATTACTGAGAATCACCTATGTTTGCACACTTGCTTTTGGTATTACCAATTTTGCTACATTCATTTCCTAGAAGTGAACAGCCACGTTTACCGTGGATCCCCCAAGGAAGACCTCCGTGGTAGACGGAGGAAAAAAATCAATGAGCATCCTTTTACTTGCCAAAGCATGTTCCAACATGTAACAAATTCTAGTGGTATAAGAATTCAGTATCAAATGCCAAATATGTGGTTCCTCTCCTCTGAAATATAAAATTATGCTGCAGATTCTTTGCAGGGACCCTGCATTGGGCAAATCGGGGACCAAACTCTTTGATTACACACCTTTGTTCAATTTTCCAGCTCCTACTTCTAAGAAACCCTGCCCTTGGCCCCACCCCACTTGGCATGGCTGAGGTGAACAGTTCCCCTGCAGGAAGAGAAAGAGGCTCAATGTCTCCACAAGGGGGCTCCTCGTTCCCTCCTCCCAAAAGGGTGACTCCATTCCTCCTAAACCAAACTGGGAACACAAGAAGCCCACAGGGTTAGCACCCCAGCTCACTTTACATTCTGGAAGATATTGTGGGGGGGTCCACATTGCCCGATCTCTCCACCAACGAGCCCTAAGGGTAGACCAACTCTTCCTCAACGTGATGAAAAATGCATTTCAGCAATTACCTATTTTCATTTTCAGTCCTTTTGTAACAAATATTTATCTGAGGGGAGAGTCTCTCGTTGTGAATGTCCATGTGAAATATGAAGAAAGGGTGCTGCCATCTCATGTGAAGAGATGAGAGTATCTCAAAGAGGACACAACATCCTCTTCTCCCTGTACCCCAGGACTCCCCAGCATCCCAGTTCTGTGCCATTTAGAGAGATGATGTTGAGATGTTATCCCAACACCTTTGCCAAACGCTGCAGTTTTGGTCATTCTTTCTCCCACAACCAAGTTGACAATGGGGTCTTAAGAAGACCATTTCTTCCGTTTTGTCCAGCTACCCAAGTGACATTCTGGTGAGCTGGACAGAAATTGCATTTTCTATGGCTGGGGGAGCAAAGAGCCACTGGCCGTATGAGGGCTCTCCTCGGCCAGGTGAGTGGGACCCCACATTCTTGTTACATCCAGAGGAGAAGCCAAAAAAGTAATTCCTCCCCAAATCTATTTTCTCAACTAGCAAGATTAATAGAATAATCACAAAAAACACCAGTTGGTTAAAAAAAACAACCCTTCTGTCTCCTCAGAATACAGAATGAGAAAGCTAGAGTTTGACCAATATGATCAATTAAGTGCCACGAAAAACAGGAAAACAAGAGAATCAAAACGATCTGTGTATTGCACTCTCATCCCAAGCACCTTCTTTCCCCTCATGTGATGGTTTTCTGAAGGAGGTTTAAGAAGGTAACAGTTTGCCTTAAAGGAACTGTGACGGCTTCTCTGTAATCTAAGCATGATTGGAGAGAATTGCAACATTGTCTAATGTATTTGTGGCTTTAGAGCTTTTGTTATATTGTGCCTACAAAGCAAATTATGTTTACACAAAAATATAAATAAAGTATTCAGCATAGCATAACCCCGCCTGGCATCAGTTGCTCCACACCAATAGTTGTTGGAAAACCACATATTGAAATATAAGGAACAGGTGGCTAAAAGAGGATGAGGAACTAGAGACAACATAGAAAATGTAGGGTAGAGATGAGACAAGCCTTTAAAAAGACATTCAAGTTTCCTCAAGTGAGAAAATAAAACAACTAAATAAAAGAACTACTAAAGACTTCATATAATAACTAGAGGCTCAGTGCACGAAATTCGTGCACTCGACAGGGGGGTGGGGGGGGGTCCCTCAGCCCGGCTTGCGCCCTCTCGCAATTCAGAAACCCTTGGGGGATGTCCGACTGATGGTGGGGAGTGGGCCTAAGTCAGCAGTCAGACATCCTTAGTGCTGCTGTAGAGGTGGGAGAGGCTCCCGCCACCACCGCTGCACTCACCAGTCGTGAGCCTGGCTTCTGGCTGAGCGGCGCTTCCCCTGTGGGAGAGCACTGACCACCAGGAGGCAGCTCCTGCATTGAGCATCTGCCCCCTGGTGGTCAGTGCGCGTCATAGCGACCTGTCATTCCATGGTTCGGTCTCTTTGCATATTAGCCTTTTATTGTATAGGATTACTATATAGGATAATAATAATTAGAATGGCATTTTTAAGGCACCTACTATATGTTGTTAAAAGAGCTATATACAGCCCAGATGTCATGACTCAGTGGTTAAGCATCAACCTATAAACCAGGAGGTCACGGTTCGATTCCTGGTCAGGGCACATGCCCAGGTCATGGGCTCCATCCCCAGTGGGAGGCATGCAGGAGGCAGCCGATCAATGATTTTCTCCCATCCTTATGTTTCTCTCTCTTTCTCCCTTTCCCTTCCTCTCTGAAATCAATAAAAATATTTGGTGAGGGAGGGGAGAGTTTATATACATATGCATTAACTTGCTTATCTTCCCCACAGCCCTGAGAAGTAGGCTTTATCATTATGCCCATTTTATAGGTGATAAGCCTGAAGCATACGAGTTTTGTCCTTGCCTAAGATCAGACAGCAAGTAAGTGTTGGAACCAGGATTTTTTTTAACCACGCTAGAATCCATGCTGTTAACTGCCTTACCATGCTCTCTGGTCTTAAATAAGGCTAAAATGTGATGCCTTTCAAATTACCACCGTTTGGTCACTAGAAATACTTCAGGGATTCTGTTTCCTCTGATTTCAAGGATATGTCTGTCAATTCGTTTTGCTTTGTAGCAAATAATATGCCTCTCAAGAAGCACTTTTCCCCTGACCCTCCCTCCAAGTGTTTGAGTGAAGTGCTGATTTTGAAACTCGCACATCTCCACCATTTTTACTTTCTTGATCTAATATCCTCAAGGCCACCAACGAGATACACAGAAGTAAATCTCCAAAGGCTAAGACTTCACAAAAGAGGAATTTGTGATTAGGGAGGCTTTACCCTGTTTACCATATTTCTCAGCAGGAAGCCAAAAGAAAATAGAGCTAGTCCCATGTCAACAAAATGCCACATGTATCAAGCTCAGTTTACAAAGCAGAAAAGTTAGCCGTATTGTCAGTGAAATGCTTACAAAGTCCCTGCACACAGGATTTTCTCTGACATTCTCACTTAATGCTCATGGGCTCCATGTAAATCTCATGGCCTCACATTAAACACAGGCCAGCAGCAAACACTGGAGCCTAAAGCCCACATATTCACTTATAACCTGAGAACAGGGAAGAGGTCCAGCAGTTGGAAATAAATTCTTTTCAGCAGTGTGGATCAGGTTACGGTAGTAATGAAGGTAAACTTTTCAAAAGCCGTTTAGGGCATGGCAAAACATTTGTGCAATAGTAAAGAGGTGAGAACTTTTGAAGGGCATATTGGAAGAATGGAGAGTAGAAAAGTGTAGCTGAAATACACGTGTGCGGGGTTTAAGGGGAGGAGACATGCATGATGGGAAGTGAGTCCCAGGTTTGGAGATCTTTGAATGTCAACCTGATAATCTTAGGTTGGATGGAAAGGAAGAAGGAGGTACAATGGTGTATGGGAAGCCTGGGGTGTGGAGGCAATTACTAGGAGTAAATGCAGGGTTTCATGGAAAGAGGGCCATGAGAGGGGCCTACAAGTGGTCTGGAGTTAGATATCAAGCAAGAAAATTTAATTTTAAAAATACTTTATATAGCCTAATATATACAGAATGTTATTATTTCAACATAGAGGTTACTAATGAGATATTTTATATTCTATTTTTCGTACTAAGACTTCCAAATCTGACGTGCATTTTACACTCACAGCACATCTCAATTTGAACTGGACACTTCAAATGCTCAGTAGCGCTGTGACTAGTGGCTTCCGTTCTGCACAAATAGACTAGAAGAAAGGCAGAAACAGACACCAAGATATGCAACACTGACTCCAGCGAGGCAATGCTAAAGGGCAGAGGGGAGCCCAAAGTAGAAAGGGGTCAATTCCATGATGGAAGGGAATGGCGAAGACAGCGTACATGCAAGAAAGTGATACCTGAATAAAGTATTTTAAGATGAGTGGGTGCTGTTCAAGAGAATAATGTACTTAAAGCACACAGCATTATGCCTCATACGTGGTAACCACCGATAAATGTTAGTTCCCTTTCCCTACCCCCCATTTGCCAGTGATGAAAGAATGAGTTGATTGACAAATACTCGGTAGCTTTCCTCCTTTTTATAACAATGGAGAAAAGACAGATCACTGTATTTCACATCTAGATTTGCTTGTGGGAGAAAAAATAAATTGTTAAGAGCTGAATGTCCACCCACCCAATTCATATGTGAAAATCTTAACACCCACCATGTGATGGTATTAGGAGGTGGATATTAGGAGGTAATCAGGATAAGATGAGGCCCTGAGGGTAGAGCCCTCCTGAGTGGGATTAATGCCCCTGTAAGAGTCATGAGAGAGTTTGCTTCCTGTCTTTCTCCCTGTGTGAGGACACAGTGAGAGGTGGGCCCCGCAGAAGGCAGGCCCTTATGAGAATTTGACCATGCTGGCACTCTGGTCTTGGGCTTCTAGCCCCTAGAGTCGACTATAAGAAATAAATTTCTGTTGTTGGTAAGCCACTGAGTTGATGATACTTTATTAGAGCAGCCTAGACTGTCTGAGGCATAAGTGTTTTTGCATTCTCTGCCGTGAGCAGAATTAGCAGCGCTCCAATTAGCAGCCAAGCAAAGATGCTGGGAAATATGCCCCATGAGTTATTCAGATTGGCACCCGAACACCCAAACAAAGGAGTGACTCAGACAGGAGCAACTGGAACCTCAACATCACACAGGCATATGCACTCACACATGTGCAGTGCATCAGCCTTGGAATCTTGCAAATCAGGGATCAAATTTGGGCAAATTGCTTGGCATTTGAGTTTTCCTTTACTAAAATGGGGATGATCATACTGTTATTTCCTAGAATTTTTATGGAGATCAAATGTAACAGTGTATATGTATAACCAGATTGAAACCATGACCCACAATTTCCAGGCTGGAAGCCAGACGGTGAATGCTTTCAAAACAAATTTTTTTCATTCATTCAACAAACAGTGATCCAATATCTAGCATGTCTCCTACACAGTGTTGTTAGTGTCTTAGTAGGAAAAATAAGAAATACATAGCCTCTGCCATCTAGGATCTTATAGTTTAATGTTGTGATAACAATAAGTTTTCTCTCCTGTGCAAATGGCAATCTATTTGTAGAGCCTGCTTGGAATTGAGAGCTTATTTGGGTGAAATGTAGAGTGGCATAATTGATGAAAACTATGAGCAGGTCAGAGGAGCTGTCTGGGAGAAGTATCTATGTTTAAGCACACCAGTGGGGAAGTACAAGGTAGGTCAATGGAATGGTCCATTTAGCTATTGCATGTATCAAGGGAAGAAACAAAATTTAGGAAGACTGGCATCCAAAAATTTCCCTTCAAGGCTTCTGGATTTTGTACTGAAAGCAAAGGGATTAATTAAGGGACTACTGGAGAATGACCCTGAGAAGTCTTCCCAAAATGAACTTCACCATTTTACTTGGTCCATTTTGGGCAGGTGGAACATATAGATGGACCATATTGGAATAATAGTTTGGGGCTAGTCCCCCAAGGTCCAACCATAGTCTATTTGGTCATGAGGTAAGGTGACCACTACATTGGCATGAGCGGGAGGAAAGGCTCGCCTCTCCCTTTCAAGATGGGAAACCAAGAGGGGTTGGTGTGGCAGGCTTTTCTGAGGAGCTGGGAAGCTTGTCCATGGAGGCCCCAGAAAATAAATCACCATCTATCAGAGCTGGGAGTCAAACCTGACAGTGTTACCACACCAGGCCTCACTGCCTGATGTGCCTAGAAGACAATACTATGGCACCAGCTTTTGGTGAGGGTATGTGTAACATTTCTGGCAAACGGCAAATCTTCAGTAAATGTTAGTGAACCAAAACAATATCTTGAAAATTAGACATCAGACCCACTTACAGTTAAGGACACTGAATTTCAGAGAAGTTAGGTGGCCTGCCCGTGTTTACCCAGCTAGAAAGTAGAGGAATCCTGTCTAGAACCCAGGACTCCCCAATGCAGAAAGGTTTCTTTCCAGCAGCTGGGAAAGATGGGGGTCCCTGGTTCCAAATTAACATCCTCCTGGCAAGGTGGTCACTCCCACTACCTTCCCACACTTCCTACCTCCTTCTTCCCCACCCACAGAGAAAAAAGAACTTCCTCTCCACCAGCTCTGGTATAAATCAAGGTGCTCTCAGGGAGACTCTAATTAGCCCAGCTTGGGTCACATGTCCATCCTAAATCAAACACTGAAGCAGAAAAATGGCTATTCTGATTGGGTAGCCTGAGTCATGTGACCACCTCTGCACCTGGTCATGGTAGGAGCTAGCTCCCTGATTGACAACCCTAGAGAACCACATCAATTGACAGAGGGATAGATCCCCAAATGAGGGGATATTGGACATTTAAAACTGTGTTCACTATAGTATACCAAGCATTCATCGTGCACCAGATACTGTTTTAAGCCCATGGCAGTCACCATGGATGCCCCCCACACACATTGTCTTGGTCTACCAGAGTTCCCCTGCCCCTGTGGACAGTTCCTGGCATGCTGTCAGCTTCCCACCTCAAGCACCTGCACTTGTCTTTCCTCTTCTGTGCCTTCAGGCTTACTCCAGGACCACAGGGCACAAATGCACAAAGGTAACCCAGAATGACCATGGTGGGGCAGGGGGGATAACACCCCCTGGGGCAGCCTCAACCATGGAGGTTGGGAACCAATGGATAAATGCCCAGATTCCCTTTCCTCTGGTGTCATGATTTGAACCACGTTCCATGTAGTATCTCAAGGGTCCCCTGGTGGAGTCAAGCCAAATTTGCTCACAGTGGTAATTTACCATTAGCATGTCCTTATTGGCTTTTCTTCCTTCCTTGTCTCATTCTCCCCACTCCCCCTCTCCTGCTTCTTGACACCACCTTCCAAATAAACTACCTGAACCCAAGTCCTTATCTTGGGGGCTACTTTGGGAAAACCCAAGTGAAAGATAGCATTTTTATGTGTATTAGCTTGTCGAATACTCATAACAACTTATAAAGTATCCCCCATTTTACTGATGACAGAATGAAGCTCAGAAAAGTGAAAGAAAATGCTGAAAACTACACATAGCAACTGAGTTTCCAGAATTTGGGCCCAGAAATCAAGATAAGTTCTCTCTAATGCCCAAGTCACTGAAAACACACAATACCAATTAACAACTTGGAAAAGTTATTCAAAAGCTAAGCTAGTGTCAATTAAAATGACTTCTGGGGCCAGCCCTTCTCAGTTCTCCAAAGCCCACCCAGGGAGTGAGAAGGGATTATTACTGTTTTCCTGACTCCAAGGCTAGCAGGAGGGGCCCAGCAGCCCTGAGGAGTTAAAGGGCTGTGCTGTGAAAAAGGGAATCAGATCAACACACACAATCACAATGCATTTGATCTTTTCATCCTTTGCAAAAATATGCATAAATACCTATTTACAGGGTCCAGGCTAATGCTCAGGTTGACTGCTGATATTAAGAGCTGCTCTGACTACTGTCTTTGTTTAGGGGCAGAAGTCTGGATATCACAATGATCCTTTGAGATTAATCAACGAGCAAGGAAGGAAGTCAGTGCACTATCAAATTGGCACTTACAATATTTAATTATTAACTAGATGAATTAAGAGTATATCAAAACTCCCCTTCTCATTCAGGGTCAATTGATCTATCTATCTACCTATCTATCTTTCTATCTATCTCTGCTAAAGTAAATATTATCAAGGAGATTAAATTCAATTCTACAAATATTTCCTAAGCTTTGGCTATGTGCATGGCCTGTTTTACCTGTTGTAAAGGATTTAGAGATAAATATAGCCTGGTCACTGCTGGTGAAGAGCCTGTTGTCTAGAACAATGATTTTCAACCTTTTCATCTCATAGCACACATACATTAACTACTAAAATTCTTCAGCACTCCAAAAAACATTATATTTTTTGCTGATCTAACAAAAAAAACAAAGGTATAATTTTGATTCATTCACACCAGACGGCTACTGTTGTGTTGGCTGTTGTCATTTTTTTATTTGACAAGCTAAGGGAAAAGAGGTCATTCAGGTACGGCATGTTTTAAAAATTCTTGCCGTACACCAATGTGCCTCATGCAGCACACGGGTTGAAAATTGCTGATCTAGAAGACAGAGTGAGACAGGAACATGAATTACCAGAAGCAAAGCCAGCAGCCTAAAAGGGAGAGGTGCATGGGTCTCTAGGGTACAAAATTGGGAGAGGTGTTATTTGGACAGAGGGTAAGACAGTCTCTATGGAATGGAAGTCGAGT
>NW_005871083.1:6951151-6952493 GCF_000147115.1 Myotis lucifugus | reverse complement strand
TGACACAGAATAAGCACTATATTATGAGGAGTTTATCACCTGAATCTCATTTCCTTTGGGGAATGTCCCCATCCATGTATGTTGGGTTGGGGATCCTGTGAATAAAAGTGCTCTGTCCTCCTCCAGTCAAATGGGATTCATAACTCAGGGAAGGCAAAATGGATGTTCTCCTAGTAATGTGAAGCTTAAGAAGGGGGATGCAAACACGGGAAAATGAATGGAGCCCATTCATCCTGATGGCATTGCCCTGAAAAGACTCCCTGCTACCCAGATTCCCAAAGCTGCCCATGTTTCCACTTTTCCCCCAAGCCTAGATCTTCAGGCTTATCACAGATTATGTGAGCAATCCATACATATGGTTTAAGTTAGCCAAACCTGGCTTCTATTGCACACAACTAAGAATCCTACCTGATATAAAGAGGGACTCTGAACTGGGCTTTGCATTGCTTGGTAGTGTTGTTACTGGAATAGTTCATCCCCCTGGTTGCATCCATGCATACACAGCACCTTTATTTCCCAAAGGAAGGTCAGGACCTGTATCCTGGCAAAGGATTATTACTGTGCATCAGGGTTAAGAGGCAGTGTAACAGACAGTGTGCATGCCAAAATATAGGCATTGCGGAAACATTCCACGTTTTTAATTAGGACACAATGGTCAAATATTTGTAATATAAAAACTATAGAGCCAACATACCCACAATATAAGAGCAGTATTTTGCAAGTTTTAGAGGACCTCATGTTTATTATCTTGTTAATAAAAAAAAAAAAGATCAGCAATATTTAGAAAAACTTTGAAAGGCCTACCAACATCAAATTAAAACTGCCTCCTGGACACCATGAACAGGATTTAAAGAGAACTGGATAGGAAAGAGCTTCTCACTGTGTGATCCACGCTCTCTAATGTGTGTGCCCCGGTGGTTATGACTATCAGACGTTAGGGAAACCTGCTCTCAAGCAAGCAAGGCTTGTAGAAGCTGTGATCTGTTGAACATCTGGAAGCCAGGGGAGGTGGGAGGCAGGGGAGCTGACTTCCCTGTGAGCACTTGGCTGAGAAGGCACACCAATGCACATAACTTAACACCCAGGTTTCCTCTGCCAGAAATCCACTTTGTCTCGACAGTTTTGAAACAGATCTTGGTTCTGGGTGGTGACAATAGTTTCTACAGCCAGCCGCTTCTATTTAAATGCTGGCGGAAGCCAAGTTCAACAATGAATCATCCACAGAAGTTTGTTTTCCTCCACCCCAGGAAACTCGGGTGGAAAGACAAATCACCCGTCGGCCACTTCTGCAACCCATTTCTGGCTGCCAAGCACCTGCAGTCCCAAAATGGAGACAGAACCC
>NW_005871083.1:6949627-6951051 GCF_000147115.1 Myotis lucifugus | reverse complement strand
TGAAGAAACTGAGGCTAGAAGTTAAGTAACTCCCCCTGGTTTCGAGGCCAGCTATGTGGTGCTAGGATTGAGGCCCATTCCATCTGCTTTCAGAGTCCATGTGCTCCAACACCATCAGCCACTAGGCTGTGCTGCCCCAGGGAAAACAAAAGAGGCAGCTGGCTGGTGGGTTGCCAGAACAAATACAGGAGGATGCCCAGTTAAATCTGAATTTCTGACAAGCAGTAAATTTTCAATAAAATATGTCCCAAGATATTTCATGAGACATTCTTATACTAAAATATTATTTCTTGTTTATCTGATATCCAATGAAACTGGGCATCCATCCTGCATTTTGATTTGCTAATCTGGAAACCCATTTCTTGGTAGGACCCATACCTACAGCCCCTGGCTCAGAAGAAGGTGGCTTAACTATTAGGGCCTGGGCTCAACTACACCAGTGGGGTCTGGATCTTCTGGAATCTTCCATAAAAGTCGATATGCCCAGAACTCTTCTAATCATTTCAGAATTTGGGTAGGGGAGGAGTTGTTGTTATGAGGGTGTGGTGATATATGAGTTCTAAAAAGATGTCAAAGAATCCCACAGGTAATTATTATCAAGAACTAAGATGTGTCTGTGGGCGGAACCTGCAGTACTGGATCTGGTGAGAGAGACAGAGAAGGCTGAGCCTCAAGTTTCAAAGCCCAGACAAACCCTGGACCTAGATTTGTCATCTGTGTGACTAATGACAAGGCTTTCCTCTCTGAGCCTCAACTCCCTCCTATGCAGAATGAGAGCACTGGTCTAGGTTGGGGGTTCTCAAAGTGTGGTCCCCAGGCTGCCTGTACCAGAATAACCCAGATAATTTTGCAAACAGATATATTCTTGATCCCCATCACAGACCAACTGAACCAGAAATCTTAGGGGAAGAGTCAGAATCGCCAATGGATTCTGATGCATCCTGAAATATAAGACCAACTGGACTAATTGATGAACCTTGAAAACCTACGCTAATTATAAAGAAGCCAAACACAAGAGGCCACATATTGTACAACTTCATTCATATGAAATGTCCAGAATAAACAAATCTAAAGAAACAAAAAGTAGATCAGGGTATGGGGTGGTGGGAGGGAATGAGGAGTGATTGCTTAATGGGTGTAGGGTTTCCTTTTGGGGGACAATGAAAATATTCTGGAATTTGATAGTGATGGTTGCACAGCCTTATAGGTATACTAAAAACTGATGAATTTTATACTTTAAAATGGTGAATTTTATGACCCTGGCCAGGTAGCTCAGTTAATTAGAGCATTGTCCCCATACACCAAGGTTGCAGGTTCGATCCCTGGTCAGAGCACATACAAGAATCTACCAATAAATGCATAAATAAGTGAAACAAAAAATCCCCCCTCTCTCTCTCTTTCTCTCTCTCTCTCTCTCTCTCTCT
>NW_005871083.1:6947144-6948687 GCF_000147115.1 Myotis lucifugus | reverse complement strand
GGGGAGGGGAAGAGGAGGGCAAAGGGTAGGAAAAAAGGAAAAAGGGCTTGCCACTTCTGTTTTACACTATTCATATATTTAAAGAATTTCAGAAATGCTAAATTTACAAAAATACACAGATCTAGAATTGCATGAATTTCTCCCATTGTCATAGAAATTCCATGTGAAGTTCTTTGTGAAGGAGGCCTCCTTGTTCCCTCTCTCCTCCCCATGCCAAGCCTTAGCCTAGAAGGTCATTCAAGGCCCCTCTAGGGAGGCTCCAGTCAGGCGCCCCCACTCCCACCAGGGCAGCTGGGCATCTGAGCTTGATCCTCCTGCCACCTAGTGGTCAACCAAAAAACATGCTCCTTGATGAAAAATATTTGTTGGTTGATTTTGGAATAGTGTAAATAATAAAATAAGGCATTTTTTTTTGTAAAAAACAAAACATGCTGCTAATTTATCTTTCTATCTTCCACTCCACTCTCATTCACTGATCCAGCAAACCTTGGTCAAGCTCCCATGGTGTTACCAGGCACTTTGCTGGGCTCTGGAGGAAAATAAGTCTGTTTTAGAGCTGGAAGGAACCCTACCAATTATTTATAAAAGTCATTTCCCATGGTGAAACTGAGGCTTGGGGCCATGAGGGACTTACACAAGGTCCCACGTCAACTCCTCTGACAACTCACCTCAAACATTCTTTCCTTCACAAAGCAGGGGTGTATGTCTGAATTACCTGTGGGCTTTTTATAAAAAAATTCACCAGGGACCCATTTCTAGAATTTCATATTAGGAAAGCCTAAAATGGGATCCCTCGTGGTAAATAAAATTTTTAAACTTCAAAGATATTTATTTCATACTAGTGCCCCGTTGCACAGATTTGTGCACATTGAAAGGAAATTAATTAGAAGTTGGCTGGCGGGGCTGGACTGGGCAAGACAGGCCAGACACACCCTGGAGCCAACCTCCCGCGGTCTCTCCCTGGCTGGCCCCACCCGGGGCTGTGCTGCAGCTCAAAGGGCGTCTGCATCTGCAGAGTGAGCGGGGTCCCTCCCGCAGGTGGGGTCCCTCAGCCTGGCCTGCAGGGATTGGACTGAAACCAGCTTTCTAGCATCCCCCCAGGAGACCCGGATTGCAAGAGGACGGTTCTCAGGTGATGCACCTCGGAATCAGGCTCCCTCCTCTCTGGTTCTGGGTGTGTCACCTGAGAAGCACTGCTGCCAAGTCACCACAACTTGGCAGCTCCTGCATTGAAGTCTGCCCCCTGGTGGTCAGTGTGCGTCATAGCTACTAGTCAGAGTGCCTGCCCCCTGTTGGTCATTGTGCATCATAGCGACTGGTCAGACGGTTGGACGGTTGCTTAGCCTTTTATATATATAGATGTGTACACAGACACACACACATACATCCAGTTGAAACATGATTTTATATCAAAAGGCTCTGACCCAGTTTTCTATGTGAAAATGATCTCTAGTTATACGGCATTTTACAGTTTACACTTTCCTTCACATCCATTACTGGGTTTGACCTTTACACAACGTGTGCAGCATAACATACATCCTGC
>NW_005871083.1:6941257-6946329 GCF_000147115.1 Myotis lucifugus | reverse complement strand
CAGCATGCTGTGGCTCCTGCTGGCTCCCAAGAAGAGCGGGAGGCCTACTGAGCACGATATCGCATGATGGGCTACTAGTATAATAATAGAGGAATATGCAAATTAGCCGGGACACCATAATATCACAATGAAACAGCAGGGACCCAAGGCTGCATGGTGCCTGGCTGGGGGAGGGACCTCAGGCTGCGCCCCGGGCCTGCAGGGCTTGATGAGGGACCTCAGGCCGCGCTCCCCGCCCCGGTGCTAGGAGACCTCATGCTATGCCCCCCGCCCCAGTGCTGGACCAGGGGACCTCAGGCCACACCTCCCTGCCCCAGCGCCAGGCCAGGGGACCTGAGGCTGCACCCCCCACCTGGCGCCAGGCCAGTGGACCTGAGGCTGCGCCCCCACCCAGAGGGGCTTGACCAGGTCTGGGTCTCACCCAATGGAGGTGGGTCTAGGTCTCCTGCGTTTTCGAAGTGCATGCGAGTGGTGGGTGAGGACTTGACTCTAGGTCCGGCGGCATGCCCCAGACTCTGACAGGAGGGAGATTTTCATATACATTTTACTAATTTTCTTTTATCTCTGACACTTCTATTATAGAGAAAGGGCAAATAGCAATATTAAAATATTTCCTCTAATTAATTAATTCCCTTTTAATGTGCACAAATTCATGCACCAAGCCAACTAGTATTTTATAAAAGAAAAAGGAGGTGTCTCTCTCTCTCTCTCTCTCTCTCTCTCTCTCTCTCTCTCTCTCTCTCTCTCTCTCTTGGAGAGAGGGGGAAAGGGTAAATAGCATGTGAATCCTTGGCTGCTAGTGACTATCTTCAGTAATCTCAGCAGGGGAAAATCGAACCTTGCTGATAGTTCTGGTGGCCTGCCCTGGAGAAAAGACTCTCTGGTCACTCACATCTGGTTCATTTGTCTACCTCTGAAACACTGGGATGGGAGCTGTTCATCCCCACCCAAAACACAAAGAATGTGTTTCTCACAGCAGTTAACTGTTGTATCTGTGCACCTAGAATACTTCCTGGCACATAGCAGGGCCCAACTGATATTTAGCAAATGGACAAATCTGATATAGGGATGCAGACAGGGACCATATTTTTAATTGATTTTAGAAAGAGAGGAAGGGAGAGAGAGAAAGAGAGAAACATCGATTTGTTGTTCCACTTATTTATGCATTCATTGGTTGATCCTTGTCTGTGCCTTTGGTGTACTGGGATGACACTCTAACCAACCGAGCTTCCTGGCCAGGGCATGGGACCACTTTCTAGTCAAAATTAATCAGTGGTCTTCCCATTCATGGCCCAGCAAACCAGGGCTGACATGTGTCATCTTCTCACCCCTCTCTATCGATTCTTCCTGACTTGACAAGCCTTGGGTGGGGGTGGGGGGATGGCATTAGTATTCCAAAAGCATCAGTAAGGAGCATGAATCCTAAGTTATGAATATGAGCCACAACTGTATCACTATACCCAGGCCCTGTTTCCAGGAGAGTCTGATTAATATTTAATCAAGCCTTAACCGTTATATAAAGTAAAGAATAAATCCAATTCCCCCATCATGGGACTTCTCATAGTAGAACATTACATTTGTTAAATACCCAACATCTTGCTTTATTAAACAGGTATGCCCAATAAGTCCACTGAACATCCTGGGACAGATAGACAAATAAAAGTCAGCAGAAAAACTGAAAATTTTCCTTCTCCCAGTGATTTCTATTGATCAGAAGTAACAAAACAAAACAAAAGAACAAAAGAGGCAGAGTGGGAGAGGAGAATCAAGTTCTTGGAGTCATGTATGCCAGATCTTGTATCCTCAGGCATAATTCATGAGATGTGCGGTCTAGCAAGAGATACAGGCACTGTTAAATAACAAACTATCCAAAATACAGTGATTGTTATTCCAAAAAAAAAGTACCCAATGCTCCACACCCCCAAGAGCTTAAAAGAGAGTTCTGACACAGAGAAGTTCTTCCTGAAGGGCTGGAAATCTGAAATAGAAATAGGATTTTGGCATAGAAAGAGTTTGTGGCAGACCCCATTGGTTGTTTACCCACAGGCCATCCCCCTGCCCTTTTCCTTGCTAACAGAACCCTGTTTTGTTCAAGTATCTAGTGAAGCACCTATCATCTCAGGGAAAGTGGGCATGGCCCCTGTGTAGGGCCTCTGGGTCCCCATTCTGCCCAATGACACAGTAAGGGGAAGTCTGCCATAGAACATCTGAGTGTATGTTTGCTTCCCTGAACAAAGGGAGGCATGTGAGGACCATAGTTCCATGTCCCACAAAGCCCACTGCTGTCAGCTTTCAAAGTGATGCTGTGAAGATGTGATGCTTGGAGCTACTGCAACCATCTTACACCTGAAGAGAAGGCCTAGAGCAGCGGTTCTCAACCTGTGGGTCGCGACCCCTTTGGCGGTCGAACGACCCTTTCACAGGGGTCGCCTAAGACCCTCCTGCATATCAGATATTTACATTACGATTCATAACAGCAGCAACATTACAGTTATGAAGTAGCAATGAAGATAATTTTATGGTTGGGTCACAACACGAGGAACTGTATTTAAAGGGCCAGAAGGTTGAGAACCACTGGCCTAGAGAATCGCAAAGAGCCTGGAACTGATACTCAAACATTGAGCTGTGGAGCCCATGCTGGAATATGTCCCTCTAGATTTCTTATTACATAAGAAGAAGGTACCAACCACCACCCGCCTCATTTGTTCAAGATGATGTTACTTGTAGCAGAACATGCCCCTGCCTGATTCAGATTTGTAGCATGACTATCAGGATTTTAGGAAGGATTTTTACAGCTGTTGCTAGGTAACAAATCATCCCAAAACATAGGGGCCTTAAATAATAACCATTTCATTTACTCACAGTTCTGTGGGTCTACTGCTGTATAGAAAATTACCCCAAAACTTAGCAACTCACAATAACACTGTACATGTATTATTTTACATAGATTTTGTAATTCAGGAATTTGAGAGTGGTTGAGTTGGGTGGTTTTGGATCAGGGTGGACCTCTTCATAGGGCCAGCTGAATGTCTTCATGATATGGCAGCTGGCTTCTCCCAGAGCAAGGAGTCCAAGGGAGAGAAATGAAAGTTGCAATGTCATTTATGATCTGATCTGGGAAGTCACATGCTACCACTTCCACCATATCCTATCAGTGGCATGGGCCAGTCCTGCCCACAGGAGGGGACTCCACAGTGGTGAACACCAATAAGTGATGCTGGGAATCATCTTGAAGACTGGCCACTGTCACTCACCTTTTAAATCTAATATCAGATAGGGTTCAATCAGAGAAGCAAAACCATTGGGAGATATACATGTGTGCATACACATACGCATACTAAAGAGTTTATTAGGGGATTTGGTCTGAAGTAATTATGGAAGCTGGTGAAACTGTCCCTGTAAAGCTGTAGTCTTCGTGTCTGAGGCTGGAGCTTGAGTTCCACAGAGCTGGCTGTGGTAAAGGGAACATGGAAGTAAAGTGGGAGAAAAGGAAGATGAGCGAGAACCCGTGAGCATGAGCCGGAACCCTTGTCAGCCTCTCCCTGACCCCTACTGTGATGATGTGGGAGTCTTACAGGGAAAGCTGGCGCCTCAGCATAATTCAAAACATAAGGGAGGGGAGTTCTTGGAATCATAGTTGGGCCAGGCTGAATTGACATCTTCCAAAGGCACTGCAGTGGCTTACTAGGCACAATGACTAGGACAGGGCACAAAAAAGCTTCTGGGGCGCTGGGGATGTTCTGCTTATTTTATCTTGGTACTAGTAGCACAGCCATACTTACCATTTGGGCATGTTTCCGTATGTGTGTTAGATACTTCAGTAAAATGTTTACATTTAAATTATTCATGTATGTTTTACAGAAGACTTAGGAAACCAAAAAGAAAAAACTCTCAGCATCCCCAACATAATCATTATTGCCATTTTGATCTATCTCTAATCTATGCAGATACCCACATACACACCTGTTACTCCCTAACCCATAAGTTGTATTTTATAACTGCTTTTCCCTCTTTAGAAATATACTATGGGCTTTTTCCATGTCGACCAGTATTCTTTTACAACAGAATTTTAATGATGGCATAGAAGGTTAATGAGCACTAGAATACTCCCTTTGTAATAATCCTCTTTCAATTTTTGGTTGTTAGAAACAATTATTTTGCTTACTCCTTCCAAACTACTATCAATAGACCCAAGCCAGGACCATCTGCTCCTTTATTTCCAATAAGGGATACTTAAGGCAAGTGCTGGTTTTCAACAACAATCCCAGCTATCTGGTATATATTTTGGAGGATGGCCTAGTCTCCTTGGGCAGAAATAAACTACAGAAGGAAGCAGGCGTGATGAATGTGGGTCTTTCAGAGACATCAGGCTGTCTCCTGGACTTGCTGTCTCCACACCCAAGCAGCCAAGCTCTGGGAATATTTCCTGTCTGGTTTCCACTGGAAGGAACCCTTCAGCAAAAAAACGTATCCAATGCAAACTGGATGTCCCCGGCTCATCAGAGAAAAGGAGCTGAAAAAGGTTCCTGAGATGAAAACTAGACATTCATAAAACACTGACTCCTTCACTGTTTACCAGACATTCAAAATGGATGTGCTAGTGGTTTCCTGAAGGGAAAGAAAAGCTGGTTCATATTCCAAAGCCCTAAAAGCTTTTGCCTCTGAGAAAAAGAACAGTTTCCTAGGCACCAGCACATCTCTCCATTAATCCCACCGTCTCCCTTCTTAACCCAAGGGACCTCTCCTCAGCACTAAGAAAAGATCTAAAATGGAAAGCTGCCTTTTGCATATTGTTTCCTGGTGGGAAAATGGGTACATCCCTTTTCAACAGAGTTATGTATGATGATGGCATCTGGGGTTGTTATTATATGACTAGGGGCCCAGTGCACGAATTCATCACCTTGAAAGGAACTGTGGGCCACAAGGCTGCAATAGGCACAGGGGCAGGTCTCGGCCCATCCTCCACCCTTCCACTTGGCCCCTCCCACCGCGGCCCCAGTCCCCTGTCTGCCAGCAGCCCCACTCCCGTCACCGCTCCACACGCTGATGGCGCTGGCCCTGCTGATGACTCA
>NW_005871083.1:6930968-6940485 GCF_000147115.1 Myotis lucifugus | reverse complement strand
CTATGCCTCCTTCTGGGAAGGAGACAAGCTAAGACCTTCCTCTCCTCCCCATCAAATATAATGAGCAATATGTATCAAGAGCCTTAAATATTCATCCCCCTTAGCCCCAATACTATTAATTTTACTTATTAATGCTTACTATGGGCCAAGCTTGCCTTAAATGCTTTATAAGTATTAACTTATTTAAGCCCCACAATCTTTTATTTTTTAAATATATATTTTAATTGATTTCAGAGAGGAAAGGAGAGGGAGAGATAGAAACAGCAATGATGAGAGAGAATCATTGATCGGCTACCTCCTACTAGGGATCGAGCCCACCACCTGGGCATGTGCCCTTGACCAGAATCAAACCTGGGATCCTTCGTCCACAGGCCGACACTCTATCCACTGAGCCAAACCAGCTAGGGCTAACCTTATATTTTAAGTACTGTTACTGTCTCCTGTTTTATAGATTGGGAAACCAAGATGTGGGGAGATTGATCCATGATCTAAGATCTGGTGGCAGAGCCTACATTTGATTCCAAGAAATCCAAGCTCAAGTCTCTGTTGTTAAGCATTAGACTACAATGCCTTTCAGTCAGTCCACTTATAAAATAGTGTGTCCTAAGAAAATAACCTAGAATATATAAGAAAAGATGAACACACAAATGTGTTTACCTCATCATTATTTATAAGGGAAGAATTGGAGAAACTTTAGTAAAGTAAGATACATGAAATATTATGTATCCATTAAAACAATGAATAGCCCTACCCAGTTTGGCACAGTGTATAGAGTCGGCCTGCAGACTGAAGGGTCCTGGGTTCAATTCCAGTCAAGGGCACATACCTAGGTGCAGGCTCAACCCAGCCCCAGTTGGACCACATGTGGGAGGCAACCAATTGATGTGTCTTTCACACATTGATGTTTGTGTCTCTCTCACATTGATGTTTCTCTCTCTGTCTCTCCCCCTCCCTTCCACTCACTCTAAAAATCAATGAAAAAAATATCCTCAGGAGAGGATGGATAAATAAATAAATAAAACAATGTGTAATAACTTTGATTGTTACAAAGCTACTATAGACCTGCCCAAGGCTTCTACATGATAGAGAGAGCAGGGTTCCTCTGAACCATCAACCAGCCCCTATTGCTGCCGGGGTCCAGCCCCTGTGGTCCAGGCGTTCCCAAAGGTGTGGACAGAGTCGGCGAAGAATGAAGGAGCCGGAGATAGTGTTCAGATGATCAGCATAGTTGGGTTCTCCCTTTATTCTCCTGTTACATCTGTATTTATACCATTTGATTCTATAAGCATGCCTCTATAATCATATCATGGTATGTTTTGGGTCCTCCCTTGACTTTCTACAGTTCCTTGTTTCATGTCCATAGTTTCTTATCTGACCTTTGCCAAAAATCCCATCTCCATCTAGTTCTGTTGATTTTAATCCTATCCATTCTATTCCAAAGGTTAGAGCATTTTTTATCTCCATTCCAAGGTCACTACTCTACTGTTCTCTTAAGCTACAAGGAAGTAACTGAAGGAGATTATCCTAAGTAAAGATTATGTAGCTTAAGCGTGATTGTTCGTAGTTAAAGTGATTAACTACCTGCCTGACACTTAGTTAAAGGGTTTTACTGATTTATTCCCTTCCTTAGTCCTGTTAATCCCTAACTCCAGGGAAACATCCCCACCTGGGGAAACAACCTTTCTCGGGGAGGTGGCGTGGTTAGAACACATAGCGCTAAGAAGGGGAGCAAACATATTAAGAACAGTATGCCAGGTCCCTTGAAACATATGCTGTGCAGATGTTTCTTCCCTGCAGCGACTGTGTCAAGCAACAAGGATGGACTGGCCTCCAGCATATTGCCTATCATCTTAGGGAAGTATCAGGCTGCCAGGCTCCCAGCAGAGGCTTTGGGACAATCAGCGGTTCTCAACCTGTGGGTCGCGACCCCTTTGGTGGTCGAACGACCCTTTCACAGGGGTCAACTAAGACCATCCTGCATATCAGATATTTACATTATGATTCATAACAGTAGCAACATTACAGTTATGAAGTAGCAACGAAAATGATTTTATGGTTGGGTTACAACATGAGGAACTGTATTTAAAGGGCCAGAAGGTTGAGAACCACTGCTTAACTGGACAATGAGCCCCACCCTGGGTTAGAACCATTCAACATCCCCATCTATTTCATAAGTATTGTTACATTTGCTGTTGGACAGGCATTGCTGCAAGCTATCATGTGTACTCACTAATTTAATCTCCACCTAGGAGGTAGCTACTGTTGTTACACCTTCTCTCCCTAGGACAGTGGTCGGCAAACTCATTAGTCAACAAAGCCAATTATCAACAGTACAACGATTGAAATTTCTTTTGAGAGCCAAATTTTTTAAACTTAAACTATATAGGTAGGTACATTGTCATTAACTTAATTAGGGTACTCCTAAGGCTTAGGAAGAAGAGCCACACTCAAGGGGCCAAAGAGCCGCATGTGGCTCGCGAGCCGCAGTTTGCCGACCACGGCCCTAGGAGATAAGAGATGCCACAGCAACAGCACACAGCTGAAAAGTCATAGGGCCAGGATACTAACCAAGGTAGTCTGGTTCCAGAATCTTCAGCTGTAACCACCACCCAACCCAGCCATTTTAGCACAGAGCCTGTGGTGGGAGCCACCTTCTGCCCACCAGCCTGTGGGTGAGGATGTGTGTGGCCCTGTGGCCAGCATAGTCCTGCATTAAGAGTGAGGTACATGCAAGACTATGGCTCTGGACCTGAGTCTCTAGGGAAGGGGCAGCAGCAAGGACTAGATCAAAAGACTGCAGAGGGACAGATTGCCCTGCCCCCTTGCACACAACCACACCCTCCCCATCCACACCCAAAATGCAAGCAGTGGGTACAGGGAATCTCTATACCTTCCTCTCAATTCTGCTCGGAGCCTGAAACCTCTCTAAAAAAGATCTATTAAAATTTAACTTTATGATCTCTACTTACTATTTTCCTCACTTTCTTGCCTAATGCATTACAGAAATTGCTTGAAGTCATTTTCTAACTCCCAAGATAAATTTTAGTCTTTTTCCTATTTTACTTCTTTGACATATTTGCCAGTTCTGTCCTCCTTTCTCCCTATGAACCTTCATCTTAGGTTCAAAAAATGTTTGTTGAATCACTGAAAGTAAATGCCACTTCTCACTAGCTTTCCCAACCACTAAATCCTTGTCCAGTCTCCACCCACTCCTTAAATATCTGGGACCCCATGGATTTGTCTCTGATCTTCCCCTTTTCTCCATATAAAATATCCTGGCTTCATACCCATCATTGGTTTCCCACTGTTACTATATCATTAATTCTCTACTAATAAATGATTGATTCACTCGTTCAACTCTTTTTACCTCATTCAAGGGTCCAATATTATTTCCCATCATCAACTAGACACATTCAGCCGAGAGTCTCATGAACACCTTAAGACCAACTTGTCCGAATACCAAACTTGCTTCAATCTTTCCATCCTCCCCACCTTCTGATTCTCTTCCTCTCTTTATGAAGCTCAGATTCAAAAGAAATGTAAGTATATAGTGCCTTATACATACAATTTATCTAACTACTTGGTTCCTTTTCCTATTCTTTATGAGGAACAGATATCATGGACACAGTGTACTTGGTTTCCCCAGTAGGGCCAATTTCAGTTTCCCCATTCAGGCTTTCAGCCGCAGGAAACGCTTCCTGGAAAGGTGGCCAAAAGCAATCCCTTCTGATGTATCTAAACCAAAGGAATAGCGTGACTGTTTCTTCGAGCCAGCTCAAGGGGAACACACGATGACTTCAGTTCTGTCACTAATTTTCACCAGTAAAAAGGCCATGGATTTATACTTGGGAAATCTGTTTCGTACCCAGAAAGGCAGACCTTCTCAATGGTTTGCTCTGCAGGCTGCAGTCCTCGTGCTCCAAGCACAGGCAGAGCCTGCGAGCCTCTGAACGGCAAGGAAGAACAAGGAGCTCACTGTCGTCACCTGAAGGCCGAAAACTCTTTCTACCAAGTCCAACCTTCGGAGGCCCACAGAGGGGAATTATGCAGGTTTTCCACTGTGGGCTGCCCTTGCTCTCGGTAGAAGGGAGGTGAATACTGACTTATTTGTGTTCTTGGACTATCTTGGCAGCAGGGGCTAGGCAAAACTCACAATAAACTGGGAAAGCTGGTACACCTAGAGAAAACAGGCCAACGGAATATTTGCCTTCCTTAAAAAATGCACTGTTTACTGCAGTGAGTGCTTGGAGGACAGGGCACAGGGGGACCAGCGGGACCAGGCGGGGTGGCTGGAGAGGAACAATTTCATGGTGAAGTCATTAAGAGTTAGGACATTATTATAATAATGATGGTGCTAATAATGGTTCATTTTATTAATAGTAAGTCCACATATGAAATATCTGTTCTCTATCAGCCACTAACTATACTGCTTGTTTTTAGGGCATATTTTTAATCTCCCCAATAATATTGGCAAATACTCATTATGATGCCCAATTTATAGGAATATGAGAGGTTAATTGGCTCACTCAAATCACACAGCTGGCAAATGAGAGCCCCAACTCAACCCCAGGTCTGCAGAATATCATTTGTGCAATTCCCACTGCAGAATATCATTTGTGCAAGTTGCTTGGGATATAAGGACGTAGGTGAGGTGTCTGACTGTTTGCAGCCAAGGATGCAGTCGCTGCAAAAGGATGCAGAAGGATGGGTCGGATGGAGCCAGAAGAACACTTGATCCTAGAAAAAAGGAGGAAGCTAATTCAGGATGACACCACACACTAGAAACCAGCTCAGAGAAGTAACTACCAAAGGCCTAAAGCAGAAGCAGGGGGACTCAGGCAGAGGCCACTATAACTACCATTAGGAAGAGCCCAATGAAAGTAGAGCGACGATGGAAATAGTGTAAACAGGCAAGTCAGACCCAGCAATGTCAGGGGGCATTCGTGAATTAAACAGGGAGCAGAAATCTCTCCTTACAGGCTGCCAAGAAAGAAGGCTGGTCACAATAAGAGGGGAGAAGATGTGGAGGAGAAGGAGGGATGTCCTCTGGGTTAGGCCCAACTTTCTCACAATTAAACTGGCTGCCTTCCTGGGAAGAGGATTCTTCATCATGGGAAGTGTTCAAAGCAGAGGTTTGTCTCTCCCAAACTTGGGATTCCTTTGTTCTGACCCTACCACCCCAATTTTACCAGAAATATCCACACTGACCTCCTAGGTCAGTGATGGCGAACCTATGACACGCGTGTCAGAGGTGACACGCGAACTCATTTTTTTGGTTGATTTTTCTTTGTTAAATGGCATTTAAATATATAAAATAAATATCAAAAATATAAGTCTTTGTTTTACTATGGTTGCAAAGATCAAAAAATTTCTATATGTGACACGGCACCAGAGTTAAGTTAAGGTTTTTCAAAATGCTGACACGCCGAGCTCAAAAGGTTCATCATCCCTGTCCTAGGTGAACCCATGAAGCTCCAAATCCCCTTCACCACCAGGTGGGCCTCACGCCTCAGCTGAGCTCTGATGTGGGAGACCCACGTCTGACCAACACTTTGAAGTAGAGAATCCTAAGTCACTTCACTCTCCAAGGCTAAGTCTCATCTACCATCCAACAGGGATAACAATGCCCTCCTTACTGGACTTAGATGGAAAATCCTAGCACAGTAGTTGAGAGGAGATTAATTGAATCTAAATCGCCACTCTTTACTCCAAATCCACATGAGTGAACCATTTTATGTAAAACGTATTTTTATTAAATGTTCATTAAGCATTAGTCATTTTGTTAGGCACGAAAACTATGCTATCCAATATGGTAGCCACTAGCCACTGTCAGACAGCACTGGCCCAGCAAATCAGAAGCGACTAAGACAAGATCCATGTCCACTGTAACAAATGTGGGGAGACAAATATAAAATAAGTATATGGTGTTTAGAAGTTCTATGATAGAAGTATGTCCGGTGTGGGTGCAAATGAGACCAAATCTGCGGGGTTGGGGTCAGAGCAGGGTTGGTTCTGAGGACCTTGTCCGGGTATGGATGTAGGGAAGCCCTAGTTCCCTTTGATTGTTTATCTACTGTGACAGGATGTAACTTGAATGTTTTTACAGACATGCTCCAATCTTCCCAACCATTCCACAAGACAGACACCCAGGTGCAGAGAAATGACAGAGTCTGACCATTGTCACAAAACTAATAAACAACAGATCTGAATTTTAACTCCAAATTATCCTAGTCATTGCTCTTTACCTATATTCAATGCTGCCCCATTTTAGCAGAGTCTCTGAACCCGCTTCCCTAAGACCTGTCCCAGCCTTCTATTCAAATGCCCTGACACATCTGCCAGTCACAGCTACAAGCAATAGCCCTAAGTAGAAAGTGGGTGACTTGCACATATACCATATCAATCTTGCCTCCAAGCATTTCAGGTGGTTTGTGCCATATTCAAGTTCAGTCCCATTACTTCCACTAAATGCTGCCTGTGAACCTTGGAACAGCCTCCAAACATAGTCAGCCTTGAATATTAACAGACAGACAGCAATGAAGCCAGAGAGACTTGTTTGTTAGAATTTGACACGGAGAACTGCTTAGAGCAATGCTAAAATAGCAACTGGTAGAATAAATACACCAATTACACAGGATGGTCAGGGGATGTGTTGTAAACAGCAATTCATTAAAGAAAGTAAAACCCTGGTGACAGTTTTTAAATCCTTACCAAAACACTTTTTGACTAAAGGCAATATTTTTATAGTTCCTATTCCCTGCCTATAAATGTGTGCTTCTTCTTAAATAGCCCTTTCAGAAGCCCAGGTCCAGCCCAGCAGAGGAGCTGGTGACATCATCCTGCTGCACAAAAAAGGGATTGTTCCGCCTCCAAGAAAACCTGGTGAAGTCTGCCTTCCCTAAGGACAAGGTGGGGAAAGGGCCACCCATCCCCATTATCTTTGATGTGTGTATAGCTCTTGATGTGATTTTTTTAAAGATCACTCCAATTCTTTTCTTGCTTTTCCGGTTGAGGTTTTGGGGGTGGGGGCTCAAACAAAGGGCCATGTATGATGGGGAGGCACTGTCTGATGTCAATTGGCATTTGGGGCAAGGACAAAAATTCCTTACCTTGAAAATGTTCTCAGATCCAACTCTACCTCTGATCCCCACCCACCTCTTCCTCCTCTTCTTCTAGCCAATCCTATAGCCATTTAGCTTCCATTGGTTTTTTTCCCTGAAGGAGGAAGAACTGGATTTGGAATCTCCACAGGAGGAAGAGAAGTTAAAGGAAAGTTCCCATCCCTATCTGGCTTCATGGCCAAGCACCTACAAAACCATCAGAACTTCCCCAATGCTAAGAGTGATGGTTTTTTAGCATGACTTCAAATGTTACTATGCCAAGTGAGTCTTGGTCTCTTTACTCTTCCATGAGTTAAGTTGCTATTTCCTTGGTCAAGTGCCTTATTGCTGGAGCCTCAGAGGTGGGGAGAAAGGAAAGCAAAAGCAAAACTGTCCTGCCACACATTAGTAAATATTTACTGAGCAAATACTATGTGCTCAGTGCTGTGCTATATACAGAACTGAGCTAACCTGACACAGCCCCTGCCCTCCAGGACTTACAGCCTAGCCAGAGAGAAGGAAATCAATTAAGCACATACATTTTTAAATGAGTCCCCAATTACGATAAGGGCTATAAAGGAATCAGTATACTTCGATAAAGAAGACAAAATAGGACCTTCCTAGATTATGCAGACAGAGAAGGTACGTCTGAGAAGATGGTCTTTGAATTCAGACCTGGAGGACAAGAGGGATTTAGTCATATACAAAATGGTATTAACTTAGACACACACAATGAGTACCAGTTTAGAAAGGGTGGGACATAGTAACAGAAAAAACACGTGGAAAAACACAGTGGTGGTGGAAGGAGAGAATTTAATATGACTCAAAGTTGGCAAAGGTCTCTACAACTGGAGAAAGTCATCAGGAGTTTGGGCCTAGATGAAAAAGATGAATGGATTAATCAGTACAGATTGGTAGTTACAAAATAGCCATGGGGATGTAAAGTACAGCCTAGGGCAGTGGTCAGCAAACTGTGGCTCACGAGCCACATGTGGCTCTTTGGCCCCTTGAGTGTGGCTCTTCCACAAAATACCAACTTCTGCGCATGGGCCACGAAGTTTCGATCGCACTGTACATGCGCGCCTGCACGTGGTATTTTGTGGAAGAGCCACACTCAAGGGGCCAAAGAGCCGCATGTGGCTCGCGAGCTACAGTTTGCCGACCACTGGCCTAACATAGTCAATAGTATTGTAATAACTACATTTGGGGCCAGGTGGTACTGGAAATATCAGGGGAACACTTTGTAAAGTGTATGATTGTTCAACCACTATGCTGTATACCTGAAACTGACACAAAATAATATTGAATATAAACTGTAATTGAAAGCAAAAATTTTAAGTGTGGGCTTCAGCAAAACTATTCTGTATGCTATTGTAATGGTGATGCATGACATTATACATTTATTTTCTAAAACCCATAGAGCTGTACAGCACAAAGAGTGAAACCTAATATAAACTATAGACTTTAGTTAATCATAATAATATAACAATATTTATTCATCAGTTATAAGAAATATACCACACAAATGCAACATGTTAACAATAGGATAAATTGCGGGGGGTGGGGGCAGGGAGAGGGGATATAAGGGAGCCCTCTCTACTTTCTGATGAACTTTTCTATAAATATAAACTGCTCTAAAAAAAATAAAGTCTGTTGATTTTTAATAAGAAAGCATGGGCTCTAAGATCTGGCTAAAAGAAAACAAATCAAAAAAGTGTCAGAGGCTTTCCTGGAAAGGAAAAGGAGTTTAAACACAATATAGATTAAAAGAAATAAGAAAAAACAATATAGATTTATTTTGAAGAAAAAAGATAACTTGTTCTTATAAGTTCAGTTTGAACACAGCACATATCAAAGGTCCAAGAGAAATAATTAGTTTTCTATCACTATTCTGTAACTTTGAAATCTCAGAGCAAAGGGTTTGAGAAGCTGGCAAAAAGCATTTTTGATCAATCGTATGATCAATTGTAAAACATTGATCCTTTTTCCTATTCAAATCAAAGTACATTTTTCACAGCCCAGGGCAAAAGAGCGAGCAGTCTTCTGGGGCCAATCAAATCTAGATTTTAATTTCTACTTCCACCCTTGGGATCTGAGTGACACTGACCAAATCTTCTTTACTTTTCTGAGGCTCAGTCAGTTTCAATCAGCTATCAGATGGAGAGATTACTTATCCCATAGGCTTGCTGTGAAGACTAAAAAGAGATGGCATTCCAGAAATGGTATATACTATTATATTTCACTAGAGGCCCCGGTGCACAAAAATTTGTGCACTCAGGGGGGGGAAGCAGTCCCTCAGCCTGGCCTGTGCCCTCTCAAAGTCTGGGACCCCTTAGGGGATGTCCACCTGCTGGCTTAGGCCCGCTCCCCAGGGGATCGGGCCTAAGCTGGCAGTCAGACATCCTCTGGCAGCCCGG